>NC_133658.1:715242797-715842797 GCF_037893015.1 Macrotis lagotis
GCTGTTTGTCAATGATATAGTCAATTATGGTGACAATTTTCCTAATATTGAAAGAACCCTGCATTCCTCAAACAAATCCTGCTTGGTCATAGTATTATTCTAGTGATAACTTGCTGTAATTGCTTCGCTAATATTTTATTTAAAATTTTTTTACCTACATTTTCCTTAGGGAAATTGGTCTATATTTTTCTTTCTCTATTGGACTCTTCCTCTTTTAGGTATCAGCACCATATTCTTGGCATAGAAGGACTTATGTAGACTTCTTTCTTCACCTGTTTTCCCAAGTAGATTATATAAAATTGGAACCTATTGTTCATGGAATGTTTGATAGAATTCACTTGTGAATCAATTTGGTCCTAAAGATGTTTTCTTAGGGAATTCACTGACAACTTATGGAATTTCCTTTTTCTGAGATGGGGTTATTTATATAGGTACTTATATAGGTATTTAATTTCCTCTTCATTTAACCTTGGCAATTTGTATTTTTGTAAACATTCGTCCATTTTCACTTAGATTATCAAATTTATTGGAATACAGTTGGGCAAAATAGATCTGATTAATACTTGAATTTGCTTCTCATTATTGGTGAGTTCACCATTTTCATTTCTGATACTCATAACTTAGTTTTTTCTTTTTTTTTTCATAAAATTAATCAAAAGCATATCCATTTTGGGTCTCTTTTTCATAAAAACAACACTTGTAAGTTATTTGTTAGTTCAATAGTTTTTCTTGCTTTCCGTTTATTGTTTTTTCCTTTAATTTTTTGGACTTTCTAATTTATATTTGATTGGTAGTTTTTAATTTGTTCTTTCTCTTTTTTAGCTGCATGCTCAGTTCATTGATTTTCTTGCTTAATATTTTATTCATGTGAACATTTAGAGATATAATATATCCCCTAACAATTGCTTTGGCTATAACCCATGAATTTTGGCATGTTGTCTCATTATTGTCAGTTTCTTTGATGGAATTATTAATTCTTTCTATGATTTGTTGGTTGTTCCACTCATTATTTTTTTGTTTTGTCTTTTTTTTTACATTTTTGAAGGCAATGGGGATAAGTGGTTTGCCCAAGGCCACACAGCTAGGTAATTATTAAGTGTCTGAGGCAGGATTTGAACTCAGATACTCCTGACTCCAAAGCCAGTGCTCTATCCACTGCACCACCTAGCATCCCCTCCACTCATTTAAAAGAGTTTTCAATTAGTTTTGCTTCTTTCTCTCCCCAGCCCAATATTGCATGTGATTTTTATTGCTTTATGATCTGAGAAGGAATTATTCATTATTTCTGCCTTTCTGCACTTGATTATAATGTTTTTATGCCCTAGTACATGCTCAATATTTGTGTAGGTGCCATGAACTGCAGAAAAAAGTATATTTCTTTCTATCTTATTCAATTTTCTCCAAAGGTCTATCATGTCAAAGTTTTCTAATATTCTATTTACTTCATTAACGTCTTTCTTTTTTATTTTATGGTTTGATTTATCTAATTCTGAGAGAAGGAATTTGAGGTCTCCCACCAGTAGAGTTTTGCTGTCTATGTCCTCTTGTAACTCATTCTCCTCTAAGAATTTGGATGCTGTACCATTTGGTGTATGCATATTATTTTTGAAATTACTTCATTGTTACTGTTATCCTCCTGTTAGGAGGATATAGTTTCCTTTTTTTATTTCTTTTAATGAGATCTATTTTTTGGCTACTTTGTCTGAGATAACGATTGCCACCTCTGACGTTTTCACTTTAGCTGAAGCATAATATATTCTGCTCCAGCCTTTTACATTTATTCTGCAGGTATCTCTCTGCTCCAAATGCATTTTTGTAAGCAGCATATTGAAGGGTTCTTCACATTCAAAGTTATAATGAATAACTCAGGAATATCTGTTCAACTCTGAGTCTTACTATGTGGCCATGAAGGGGTCATTTTAACATCTCAGCATCCCAGGTATTCCAATACTTTAAAACTCTTAAGTTGTAAAGTAAGCACTACTTTATATGGAAAGAATAAGTAGGCTCACCAAGAATTTTCTATGCCAATCAAAACTGAGGTCTATTAAATAAATTAAACAACATAATTAATAATCTTTTACTCATAAATCGATCAAAGAATTTATCAGGTAGTAATCAAGACTTTTATTAATCAATGAGATTGTAATTAGCTAGACTTTTCCTCCTATAACAAACTGAATCCTCTCCCTCTATCATATAAATCTTTCTAACTTTGCAAAGCCTTCTACTTTTAAACTGTCTTTATATAACCTTCAGAAATCCAGGGTTAACTTTCCTTCATTATGAAATACCAGAGTTGAAATTTGATGAAGATTCCAATTGATTGTTTGTTGATTATGGGGAAAAGTGTTTGAATCAAGAAACCAACTTTAAAAATAGTCCTCCAAGAAGGGGTTAATGTCTTATCCATACCAAAAGATCATTCCAGATTCCTTGATAAATACTACCATATGCAACTCTGTTCAATGATGCTTCAGTTATTATTTTAAAGTAAGGCATACAGCAGACCTCTGTTTACCCAAGATGTTTTAGGACCAACATGGAAGGTACCAGATACATTTAAAAATTTTTTTTTAGGATTTTGCAAGGCAAATGGGGTTAAGTGGCTTGCCCAAGGCCACACAGATAGGTAATTATTAAGTGTCTGAGGCTGGATTTGAACTCAGGTACTCCTGACTCCAGGGGCCGGTGCTCTATCCACTGTGCTACCTAGCCGTCCCTCAGACACATTTTCAAATGGAAAAGGGGATGTCTTTTAAGTGTTCCTGTTTGTGGATTATATTATGATGATCTCATGAAATTCCAGAACATTCCATAACCACTGAGATAATTAGCTAATTAAAAACACATTGATCTACAAATCCATATGGGAAAAATTAAAAGGAAAAAGTATCTAGGAATGACCTGCTTATTGGCTGACAAATAAACCTACCTACGTACATACAAACATACATACATACATACAAATCCATACAGACATATATGGACATATACAGATAATTCAAATAGAAGAGCTAGGATGAAAACTTAGTAGGAGAAGAAAACAGATTCAATTCCATTTGAAAAATTATATAGCATTTTTTAATATTTTAAGTTGTTACATAACCAAAAAAAACCAACTTTTTAACATGTTTCCCTGGGATTTTGATATGGTGTAGTATATTGCTGATGTATCAGCAGGAGTACTGTTGCTCATATCAAAACAAATACAAAAACTGAATTTAACACCCTTCAAGAAACCTACCTTACATAATAAATTTCACTTCTTATAGATTAGAATAGAGTCTAATTATTGCTATTTTAACATTAAAAACATAAGATAGTGGTTGCTTTAAAAGGGCAATGTAGTCCATAATATATAAACTTATAACCCTTATTTGTATCTTCAGGGTTTGTATAGGATATACATACATATATATATATATATATATATATATATATATATATATATATATATATATACAAGAGAGAGAGAGAGAGAGAGAGAGAGAGAGAGAGAGAGAGAGAGAGAGAGAGATACGGTTCATATAGGGTATATAAACACTTTTAACATCTTAATTTTGGGTTAACTAACATCAACCCATATAAATATTGATAAATATTGAACTTAATACATATGTTACAGGGAAAATTTGTAAAAATAAAACAATTATTTGAACTGTTCAACATAAATTAAATATAGGAGAGTTTACAGAGAAATCATAGATCCTGCTGTGGAAAGCTTGAAAAGAAACAAGATTTAATGTCTTAGTTTTTACGGTATATAATGACTATTATCTTTTCTTCAGAAAAGGAAGAGATTATATCAGTAATATCTACTATCTTTTTTCCTTTTATTTCAATGTAAAAGGCTTAGAAAGAAGGATATATAAATTTAGGTTGAAGGCTTGATGTTTAATATTAATATTGGTAATCAGTATTTTTTTTTGTAAAAAATAAAAGAGTTTCTCTGTATTCTCTCTTATTGCTTGAAGTATGGATTCCAGTTCCTTGAGATGATAACCATTATTTCATCTCTTTAACAAATTTACTTTAAAAACAATATATATAAAAACTTAATAATAATAGTAATAATAATAATATTGTGCCTGCTGTTTCTAAACATGCTGTGTGTTAATTTTGGTTCAATACATTTTTCACTTTATCATTCATTCCATAAATGTATAAACATAAATAAGAAAGGTAATAAATATAATTCAGTGGCTATGGATATGGCGTTTTGACTTGAAAACTTCTGAAAGTTGAAGCTATCATGATGCTGCTGCTGGTTGGTAAGGAGGGAAAAACTGAACCAAGAGGGAGAAATATTTTTAAAGATATAATTCAAGAAGCAATAAAATCATAAAGGCATTAATAGAAGCAAATCATTTGTGTAAAGTATAGCCATGAGTTCAACTTTTTAGAGGAAAAGTCATAAAATTAATTATCTTATTAACAGGAGCCTGAGTTGTATAACAATTTTTTTTGTAATTTTATTACATTCTAAATCCCAGTTCATGTCACTGTTTTTAATTGGCCAATGGTTAGCTTTTGGGGATAGAAACATCATTCATAAATTTTAAAACTATTCATGTAACTTTAAGAAGTAGAGCACACAAATTTCTACAGAATATAAAGTCATTTTTTATTCTCACTTAAATTTCAACTGATAAATTCCTTTCTCTATTCCCCCAAAATTGTTTTTGAGACTTTAATAATTCATGCTTTATTCAATTTAAATAATAAAGCAGGAGCCTGGCTAAATGAGAACCATGAAAATTCTCTTACTTCATGAAAACATGGGTAATTATAAGTGAATTAGTTTTTAGGTAATAATGAACAAATAATATTAATAACAGATATTGATATGTGTTACCTGATATAAGTATTATTCAGGGAAGCTAAAATCCCAAGATTGAAACTTATCTTTTCTAATATATAAATGAGATTCAAAATTCCAGTGTCAGAAAAATATACTAAAATTCTAAATTAATTAATTCCTTCATTAAAAGAGAAATTATATTCTCTCATGTATAACTTCACTTTTCTCCAATCATAGCCATCACCTTGCATTATCCCTTAACTGAACTAAGAAAATAGCTTTATAATTGGTCTGTCATCTTTGTCCTCTACAATCCAAACTACATCCAGTTGCCAAAGTGCTTCTTCTGAATTTCAAGGATTAATGGGAAGTCACTGAAATTTACTGGATTGGAAACAATACCAAACACTGATGAATTCCATCCTCAATAAACTCCATGACTTCCTATTAATTCAAAGATTAAATATAATCTTGCCTGTTTAACATTCAAAGTCTTCATAAATATGTCCCTCCCACCTTACTACTACTTTATTCTATTCTATAGACTCTACATTCCTGTTCTGCTTCTCTCCTTTCTCATATGCACAGAACTCTATTTCCTTTCTCCATTCATTTCCCCTGACTGTCTTACTTGCATGGAATTTTCTCTCCTCACTTTTGCCTTCTCTTTTTAGGATTCCTTAACAATTTAATTCATATCTCATGTTCTGAGGAGGGCTTTATTACACTATCATTTATACTGTATATGTCTTGCATGTATCTAGTTATCTTGATGTTGTTTCCCCCAATAGAACAGTAGAGCCCCTTGTGAGAAAGGGGACTTTTTAGTATTTATTTTGTATTCCTGGTGCTTTGCTTAGGGTCTTTCATATAGTAAATAAATGCTTGCTGATTGAGGATTGCACTTTAATATATTAAAACAGATTAAGATTGGTTTATTATTTGGTTTTTTCTTTTTTCTTTTTATGGGATATTGGCCCAAGGACACACAGCTAATTTAAGTCTCAAGTGCATGAGGCTGGATTTGAAGTCAGGTCCTCCTGATTCTGGGGCCTGGTGCTCTACCCACTAAATCACTTAGCTACCTTTTGATTTATTGTTAAGACTGCACACTTTGCAATTTCAAAATTTAATCTTTAAAATTTAAAATTTTGAAGTAGAACTTTTAAAAAAAAGTCCATTTGAAACAAAATATGCATCTTTTGAATTAAAAAAACTTTATCCTCCAGTAATAAATTATACCTTGGTCACTTTGGTCATATTAGACACTTGGGACAAGGATAATATAGCTCAGAATTTATTATCAGGAAGATCTGACCTAGTTATATAAATCTGGGCACTTCTCAGTGCCTTAACTGCCGTATCTATGAAATAGAAATAATAATATCACTTACCTTACAGGGTTGGTTTGAAGATCAAATAAATTGATATGTAAACTGTTTTGTAAACTTTGAAGGGCTATGTTAATGCTATTGTTGTTGCTTAATCCAGAGCCCCTTGCTTATAAAATAAAGCAAAGAAAAAAATAAATCAATTACAAGATAACATTTAAAAAATCCTATCTCATAAACTTCCATATTTAACACTTTCTATTTCAGTAATAGTCAATAAATAACCAGTAATATTAGAAAGCAGTATATATATTATGATTTTTTTCAAGATTAACAGTTATCCATAAGGTCTTTGTGATAGTCAACATACTTAAGTTATTAAATTTTCTACATTTTTCATAAACCTGTTTTTGTTGATAATTTTGTGCAGTCATTTCAGTCAGCTCTGATTCTTTGTGTGATTTGAGTGATTTGTCATTTCCTTTTCTAGGACATTTCACAGATGAGGGTTAAGTGACTTGCCCAAGGTCATACAGCTAGTAAATGATTGAGGCCTGATTTTAACTCATTTTTTTTCCGATTCCAGGCTTGCAATCTAGAGGTAATGAAGAATTCAGACATAACTTAACAACCACAAAAAAATCTCTTTTAATTTGCTTGAGCTAAGCTTCTATATGTGGGACAGGGACTATAGTAATTCCTGCACTATTCTTTTTTGTTGTTAAGGCAATAATATATCAGAAAGGTTAATAAACTTTCATTTTATGAGTGTCCAAAACAAAAAAAAAGAGATTAATAGTTGTGAAAATGTGGGCTAAATAGATATTTGAGAATGTAAGAATGCCTTCTTACTCCCCAAAATTAAACAAAACAAAAATTCATCCTACAAGTTGTATTAAGGAAAAGAGACACACTTTTGTAAAAAAAAAATTCAGTTATTTGAGAATAAGAAAAAATTTCTTCTCAGACTATACAGCAGTTTAACTCACCATACAGAAAAATACTGTACATCTCCATGTATAAGACACACTGTAATTTGGGGGCCTAAAAATTTGAAAAAAATATATTACATAATGATATTGAAATCAAGTTTAATTCATCACTAAATTCAAAACCTTCTTCTCAGTTTTCAGACATCTTTTGGGCAAGCCTGGTGCCTGTATGCATGCTTAGCCCATTCTGTTTCAAGAACCAGAAGCACCAATTGTGTCCTCCTTTGAAATTAGTCATTTCTTCTTCATCAGCAATTCTTCTGACCTCCTGCTGAATCATCTTTGTGGACACAGGAATTCCAGTGTTCCTATGCTCTTCAATCCCTCTCTTCAATTCCTTCTCTACCTCAGGTCATTTGGCTCAATTGCTTCTTAAGGCCTTCTTCTGCTACAGAGTTTTCAGGACGGTTTTTTCTTTGGGTAACCAGCCTCTGATTGTTTTCTCAATTGGAGGACTAAACTGACATTCAGCAGCACTATTTCCATTCACTTTTGCAAAGTGGATCATTTTGAACTTATCACTGGATGAAAATATCTTCTGAGCCATTTCTGGGAAGAACATGGCAAAACATAACCTGATATACCAGTAACAAATGCAAAACAATGAGTGCAAAGACAACATGAGTGAAAAAGCAGGAAAATGCAAGTAAAAAAAAAATCTAACACCACCATATAAGTTGTACCCAGTTTTCAGACCTCAAATTTTTCAAAAAGGGTGTATCTTATACATGGGGAAATACAGTAAATACACAGGTTCGAAGATTCCTACCCTCTGCCAATTTAGTAAACAAAATAATCATGTTCTTAGCTTCATATGCATACTCACACATAAAGAAAATGAAATAAGACTCAAATTAAATCTTCAAATTCTCTCTTTTTAAATGTATAGTCTTATTAGGTCATACTTTTGCAATCAGAAGGGAAAAAAACTTCCTTATTTTGCAGATGAGAGGTTTGAATCCAGAATTTTAACTGAGTTGTCCAGGGTCACAAAAATAGTCTGTGTCTGAGGCAGCCTTTCTCTGATATTAAGTTCAGTGCTCTATCCATTATATGCATTGCCGCTCTGACACTATTGCAGTTAGACCTTAGGAGTCTAATAAATCACAGAGTAATTGGAGTTCCCTTACTGGAACTTGTTTAAATAGACCTGTCCTTTGCAAAGACACACATGAGAAAGACTAGGAGGGGTTATTAGCTCTCTCAGCCACAAGGCTGAGGCGAGAAGGGTGGAGTAAGGACAGATTTCTAGGCTCCAAACAAATGGAAAAATTGATCTGAATGATGGAAAATAATCTGACAAAATCAGAAAAATAGAGACATTGGGAAGGAAGGGAATAGACAAACAATCATTTTCACTAGAAAATGCTCAACTCTTAAAGAAACATATAAATACTTTCTGGAGACAGATAGGTCCTTGAGTAGATTGGCATTCCCACAGCAGTTAATGGAGATAATAAATCAGACAGTTAGACAGGGTGTTTTATTTCTTAACAAGAGCCAATATATTCACTGACAGAAGACAAACAAAAAGACATCCAAATCAAAAGAATAGTAATAAAATTTTACTCTACCTAAAAAAAAGTACAAATAGTAGAAGTTCAAGTTTCAAAGACAAGAGGAGTTCATGGAAATAAATCTTCCTAAATTTTGCAAAGAAGATTTAAAAGAAATTTCTCTAATCTCACATCCAATTTCAGGAGGACAGATGCTAGCCAAATCTATTTATGTTTGGGACTCCCTGCTTAGGTCACTACTGAAATAGTTATGACAAGAAATTCATAATTTAGGGAACCATGCTTTGTTTTGTTTAATATCCTAGCCAAATCAGAGTATATATCATCTGATTCAAGAAGGCAATGTCTTTGGGATAGGTAGGTATAGTCATTTCTCACAAATTACCTCCCTCCCAAACAGGTACTCTTAAAGCACACACAGAATACACAAAGCTATATTAGTTTAGTGTCAGTCGCTGGTCATCGGGTCAGTGTGTTTTATAGGCAAAACAAAGACTTCCTACTTTGCAACTCTGTTATTGGCCTCAGAAGCTCAAGGTTCAGTGGTTTCTATTGCTCTTTGAGTTTTTCCAAAATTGTATTAACTCTGTTAAGGGTGAGGCATCCTTCCCTATACCCCACCTCCTGACACTTCTTTGGATCACATGAAGCTAAGTTTCTTGGGTTTAGCAGTACATGTGAGCAAGGCAGGATCACTTACCAATCAATATACCAACAAATACAAATTAATAAACTATCAAGTAAGAAAATAAAAACTAAAGGCATAACAAATAATGAATTTTTCATAATTATTCCTTGATCTCTGAGTTCCTATTTTGGGAAACTTGCTTTTGACCCAGGAAAGACTGACTGAATTAGAAAAGGATGAAGAAAGTTCACTGGAGATAAATAAATGCAATTGTAATTTGACTAGATTGCAGAATGAAAGAAATGTTATTCACTGATTCTAACCCTATAGAACCTAGACTCTTGACAATATTAGAAATCTCAAAACATAAATAAAATATACCATATGTAAGAACCTCTTTCAGAACAAACTATAAAGGTGTCTTACTATATAGCACCTTACTTATTAATACCACTATTTATTGTGTTTAAATTGGTTCATGTTTTATATAGGCACTCCATTTGAAGTTTTTAAAAAAAATTTGGAGAAAAGTAATAAATAATTGGAGATGGAAAAAAAAGATGGAATAAAGGCAGGCACTTATCTGAGTTCTCCCCCAATTCCCTCTCTATAACTTTAAATAATGAGTCTAAAAATACTAGTGACAGAGCTCACCAACAGACAGAGTGAAACAGTGTTCCAGCCCAAGAGATCTTGGAGGGTCAGTAAAAAAGTTCTGGTTTACCAAGGTGAGAAAGGAACTCAGTCCATTGCAGAGCCTGCACCACAAACAAAGAGAACATTTCAAGATTACTGAATCAGCCAGAAGGAGGGATTTCCAGACTGCTTGGCCCAAAGACATTAAAGACCACTTAGAAGGTCAGCAGGAAAAGTCTGTCAAACCTGGGTGAAAGTCATTGAATCAGTAGCAACTGCTTGGGAACTGTTAGGCTACAGATGGTAAGGGGGTCAAGCAGATGATCAGAAAGAGATTAGAGGAGTCTTTTTGCTAGTACTGAGGCAGAATTCTATTGCTTTTCTCATACTCATATGGGTGGCAGTCCCAGGGCAAGGAGGAGCAGCACGAGCAACCGCAGATTGTGGCCACAGGGGATCAGGGACTCTCTTCACAGTTCCAAGGCAGAAAAAGCAAACCAGAGCGCAAGCTAAGAAAGTAAACACATCTCTCCTTAGATCATATCATTTTGGAAGAACTAAAATCTTACAGGTACCTAGAAGAATTTCTGGAAACAACTGTACAAAGCTCCTGAAGTTTGCAACAATGTACCCTCACTCTGGAATCAAAACTCTAACAAAAAAAGGTAAAACAATAGGCTAGGAAAAATGAGGAAATAGAAAATTCTAACCATAGAGAGTTACTATGGTGACAAAGAAGCCCAAACACACACTAAGAAAAAGATATCAAAGTCAAAGTTCTTATATCCAAAGCCTCTAAGAGGAATACAAATTGATTTCAGACCCTGGAACACTTTGAAAGGAATTTTGAAAATCTAAAAAGAAAGTTAGAGGAAAATAGGGAAAAGAAATATGACTGATGCAATAAAATCATGAAAACTGAATCAGAAGTTTGGTAAAAGAGAAACAATATTCTGAAGAAAATTTCAGCTTAAAAACTAGATTAGACCAAAGGTAAAGGTGGTTCAAAAAATCAATGAGGAGAAGAAATTAAAAAGTAAAACTGGCCAAGTGGAGAAGAAGGTACAAAAGTTCGCCAAAGAAACTACTTTCTTAAAAATAAGAATTGAGAAATGGAAACCAGTGACTTTATGAGAATTCAAGAAAGAAAACAAAATCAAAAGAATGAAACAATAGAAAGCAATGTGAAAAAAATACTCATTGGAAAAACAGCTGATCTGTAAAATAAATCCAAGAGAGAAAATTTAAAAATTATTAGCTGAAACCCATAATAACAAAACAATTTATGCATCATCTTTTAAGAAATTATCAAACTGCCTTGAGATTCCAAAACCAGAAGGCAAAATGGAATTGGAGGAATCTCTCTTGAGAAACAAAAATCAAAACTCCCATGAGTATTTCAGTCAAATTCCAGATCTCCCAAGTCAAGGAAAAAAATATTGCAAGCAAAAGGAACAACTCAAATATCATGGGATCATAAACAAGATAACATAAGATTTAGCAGTTTCTGTATTAAGGGATCAGATGACTTGGAATATGATAGTTTAGAAGAAAAAAGAGCTTGAATTACAAACAAGAATTAATTACTCAACAAAATTTCAGGGAAAAAGATGGATATTAGTGAAGGAGACTTTTAAGCATTCTTGATGGAAAGACCAAAGCTGAAAAGAAAATTTGACTTTCAAATATAGGATTCAAAAGGAGCATAAAAGAGCAAACAGGAAATGGAATCATGAGAGATTTAATAAGATTAAACTGTTTATATTCCTACAAGGGAAGATGATAACCTATAATTCATAAGAACTTTCTCATTATTGGGAGAAGTATATATAGTCAGAGGGCACTTCGACATATTTTGAATTAAAGCAACAATATCAAAATATTAAGGGGAGAGAGAGAGACAGATCAGTATATTAGGAGAAAGGCAACAAGAAAAGTAGAATAGAGTAAATTATCTCACATAAAAGGCATGGAAAAACTTTTACAATGTAGGGGAAGAGGGGAGCTAAGGGGAGTGAGTGAACCTTACTCTCATTATAACTGGCTTAAAGAGGGATGGACATATACATTCAATTGTATATAGAAATCTATCTTACCCTAAAAGAAAGTAGGAGAAGGAATTAAGTACAGGGGATGGAGGGTTGATGGATGGGAGGTCAAATTGGAATTGGGAGTAGTCTGAAGCAAAAACCTGGAAGTAAGTCCTCTACAATGTGAGAAAAACTTTTTGAAATTGGAAGATGAGTGAGAAGACCAGTAAAAAACCTAGCTACTTGCCATTTTTACAAAGAAGAAACCTTGCCTTAACCAAAACAGTATCAAGACTAGAGTCCTAAAGACAAGAAAAGTAGGTTTTATTTGATGAAAGAAAGTCCATCTTTCATTCAAGGCTATATCTAAATCATTGTCAGAAATTCACACCAACTGTTCAAATCTGGGCACTTAATTAATATTGTAAAACCTCTATCCATCAAGGCAGTATTTTGGGGATCATTCTATAACTTCCAATCAATCTAGAAGTCGTGTCCCCTTTGGGGAGATGAAAACCTCTGATAAAGATTGACAGGACTAAAATTCCTGAACACAGAATTCAGAAACACCATATAGAATCATGGTCTATATCAGGACATCTTAAGGATATTTATCCAAGAAATAAATATGATTGTTTCATGGAAATCCTATAGGTACAACCACATCAAAAACTTATATTTAAAATGGAAATTACTTTGGAACTATGGTGCAAAAGCAAATAAACTATGCTTGTCCTTTGGTCCAGTGATACATCTATAAACCTGCACCCCAATGACCATTCATAATTTCAGAGAATCAGTGATGGAATGTACTGCTTAACTGCTGAATGACAGGCAATAGAATCAGGGTGCAGAATAGGCCTTACTTTGGACATGGTCAATGAAGGAATTTTTTCTGCTTTACTATACATAATTGTTTTGCATTCTCCCCCCACCCCAGTAGTTTGATGGGGAGTTATGGAGAGATTTCTTTTTTGTTCATTTAAAATCTTGCATTTATGTGCACATATGCATATGTACAAGTGTAGCTGAACACAAATACATATATACCCTCATATGTGTGCTGACAACTGTGTGTGTGTTAGGGAAGGGGAGACAGAGACAGAGACATAGAATTCTGAACATGATCAATGACTATGTGTATTTGTTACAGGCTTTTTTCTCTCCCTGAAATTCCCCTAGCTCCATATTTGTTAGTTGACCTGAAAACAAGTAAAATAAAAGTGACATTTTAATAACTTCTTGTGAACTCATTTCCAAATTGTGCAAAATGGAATTCCAGCAAAGAGGACACAATGCTTATTCTTTTATGTGAAATACTATATGTTTAAATTGAGCAAATTAATAAATTTAAAATAAAAAGAAGACTTGATAAGGGACAAAGTCAAAGGAGAGAGAGCAGAGAATGGATGGGGGGGTAAGATAGGATGGAGGGAAATACAGTTAGCAGTAGTAAAAAAGATTAAACAGGTTTCTCTGATAAAGGCCTTATTTCTCAAACATGTTGAGAACCGAGTCGAGTTTGTAAAAATAAGAGTCATTTTCTAATTGAAAACTGAGCAAAAGATATGAACAATTTTCAGGTGAAGTAATCAAAGCTATCCATAGCCATATTTTAAAAAAGTGCCCAAATAAATTATTGATTAGAAAAATATAAATTAAAATAAGACCAAGGTACTATCTTATACCTGTTAGAATTGCTAATAGCACAGAAAGGAAAGTGATAAATATTGGAAGGGAGGTGAGGAAAATGCATTGTTGGTGGAACTGTGAACTGATTCAATCATTCTGATTGGAACCATTCCTAAAAAGTTATAAACAATGAATACCCTTTGATCTAGTAGCAATACTACTAGGTGTATATCAAAAAAGAGTTTAAAAATAAAAAGGAAGAAGTCCAGTATGCACAAAAATATTTACAGCATCTCTTTCCTAAAGCAAAAAATTGGAAACTGAGAGGATGCCTATCAACTGGGAATTGACTGAAAAAATGTATTCTGTGTTATGGTTATGTTATGTGATCATGTTATATGTTACGGCATATAATTATGATAGAATACTAATCTGCTGTTAGAAATGATGAGCAGGTTGCTCTAAGAAAAATCTAGAAAGACTTATATGAACTGATACAAAATGAAGTGTACTGTATACAAAGTAATAGAAATATTGTAAGATTTTCAGCTGTGAATGATTTAGCTATTCTCAGCAAATACAGTGACTTAAGACAACTCTGAGGGACTTATGATGAAAAAATGATATTCATCCCCAGGTGAGAGGGGGTGCAGAAACCTTTTGGTAACTAAATACAACCTGAAGAATACTTTTTTACTTTATTTTTCTTGTGGATATATTTTGGTCTATATTTTCTTTTACAACATGACTATTAAGGGAATGTTTTACAAGACTGCACATACACAATCTATATAACAAACTTCTTGTCTTTTCAATTAGGGAGGAAAGGATAGAATTTGGAACACAAAGTTATAAAA
This sequence comes from Macrotis lagotis, assembly GCF_037893015.1. Classification (NCBI taxonomy): domain Eukaryota; kingdom Metazoa; phylum Chordata; class Mammalia; order Peramelemorphia; family Peramelidae; genus Macrotis; species Macrotis lagotis. The sequence goes on from NC_133658.1 coordinate 715,257,225, forward strand.
ATGAATGTTAAAGTTATACTTATAACTGGAAAAAAGTAAAATATTAAATTAGCTTAAAATAATCACATTATCATAGGAATTTCCCACTAATATGTATTATAATTCTATCATACTTTTTTAAATCCCTATATATTTCATATCTTTTTTATGTCTTCTTAACCCATCCAATACTTGGGAAATTATCTATTAAATTTACTCTGAATAAGGGAACCATTTTCTGATTATATACATCATTCATCATACCTTTTTCACCTCTTTTTCCACACAAGTTACCTTTGGTTGCATGTTGCTCTCTATTTTAACTCACCATGCATCTGCCCATTGCCCTTTGATGCCATCTGAGATTTTTATTGCTCTGAGATCATGATGTTCTGTGATACATAGTTATAGCATATCACTGTGAGAATATTTCACTTAAAAATATGGACATTTATGGCAGCAGACAACATGAGATCATTGAAAGTGTTACAAAATTTCTCACATGTGATTCAGTCAAATTTATCTTAGCAATTCTAGAATAAATTATTATCATCTGTATTTTATGTATAAGGTAAATATATTAATGTAATAACTCAATGGGCTGTCCATTCTAGTGCATACTATACTTTGGTTTTGGTTTTGGTTATATTAGCTTGATGCACAAGACAATTTGAATTCAAGTCTAAATTATAATTACAGGAAGAGACTAAACATACTTAAATTTATAGAACAAAGTGAGATTTATGTCAGGCATACATAGCAGCAAACATCGAACAGAAATCTCATATGTAGTAAGTTTAGTTCATAGTAGACAATGCACTAGCAACCCAAATAACCATTCAATGTGCTAAGATTCCCAATTCCTGGGAAGAGAAGAGTCCCAATGATAACAAATATTGATAAATATATACTTGTAGTGGTCATAATCACTGCCCCAAATGCTGAGTGATTCCAAACCTGACTCAGGAAAAAGTCTAGTTAAGTGGAAAACTATCACTACAGTTGGGCATTCTCACTGAACTTTGTTCCTACAAGAGGTGGAAAGGCTACTGGAATCTGAGATCCTGATTTGGGATTTTATTTTATTCCTCAAAATGTTACAATTCAAGCTATTTATTTCAAAATAAGATGCTCCCTAACTAGCTTTGCAAAGGACATAATCAGAAAGAAGAAATATAACTTGGAAAACCCATAAGGCTCTCTCCCCATGGCCAGTGGGAAAGCCAGCAGCTATTAGAAGGTAATTTTTGGAAAACACAAAATAAAAACACAAACCAAAATGAATTAAGCATGTGTGATTTTTACAGAGAAAGTAAATAGAATCCTTGTAGCCTTAGTGTCTTTCAAACTGATTACAAGGAAAAACATGACTGTTGTACACTAAATTATCTTTTTATTTATCTTCCTATGCAGATGTGTATAGAAATTTCTTTTCAATGACTTTAAATTTCACTGAGGAGGCTTTGAAGTATTGCAGCATAAAATGGGATTAATATTATTTGCAACTGAGAATCATTTGAAGATCTTGTCATTGATAAAGAATTCTATTTTGGTACAGAATTCTTCTACATCAAACCTCTTCAGGTTAACCTCTAAGACACTTGTCTAAGGAGAGTATATACTTTCATAATTTATCTTTTCCTTACTGTGTTTTCTTACAGAATTTGTCAGTTATCTCTAACTGTTATAGAAACTGACTTCATTGCATGCAAAAGAGCCATCTAATTCAAGAGAAAAAATTAAATGTTTCATTTGCTCCACTGAACAAGATACTTTTTTGAAAAAAAAAACGAAATAAATTAGTGGATCTTTATTTTCTTCACTTCTCCATTGATTTTATATCTAACTAGAATTAATTATTTGAAAAAAGTAAAAGCTTTCTTATTCATTCTCATGCTGTCTTTAAGGTGACCCTCAATATGTGCATGGACATTTATAAAGATTTAAATAAAAAAGAGAAAAGCATAATCACTATTTTCATTAATAATACCAGCTTTATCTCTGAATGTTTTTTGGAATCTTTTCTGAGTCATCTTCAATATCAATCTATAGTTTTTAAATTGTGCTGTTTGCTTCTCTACTTTCTTTTGTGTGATTTTGATGAGATTTTGACTTTAATCTGATAGATTCCAGAGATAATTTCATGTTTTATTTTGCATCATCTTTATGTTTAATAAAAGATTTATGATTCAGTGATGCATCTTGAGAAAGTTTGCTACTTGCTCACAGAAAATAGAGAATATGAGGGATAATGACCTAAAATGGCTACTCTATTATCTTTTCAGATTAAATAATGGTGATTCTATTCAGAAACCACTGAGAAGTCTTCACTAAGGAGTAACTTAAGCTTTCTTAATGTGTATCAGATATAAGTATTTGGGGAATTTTGTTATTTTTTTAATAATTACTTATGTGAAACATATTTGCAAATTAGTTATGTTATAAAAAAATAATCAGTACAAAGGGGGAAATTACAAGGGAAAAAATATAAAACATAACAAAAAAGCAAGTGGAAATAAATGGTATCTTTCAATTTGCATTCAAATTTTACAGGTCTTTTGTGGATGTGATGTCAATCATTAGTCAATCATAGTCAATCATCACACAATGTTACTGTTAATGTGTTCTGCTGCTTCTGTTCTCTTCATTCAGCATCATTTCATGAAACTTTTCCAGGTTTTCTGAGATCCTTTTACTCATCATTTCTTATAGGACAATATTACAACATATTCATTCACCTCATCTACTGTAATCTTCTCCAATTATTGGGAATCCACACAATTTCCAGTTTGAGATCATACATAATATTTTTATAGATGTGATCAAAGGTAATACACATTCAAATTTTATGTCCTTTGCACATGATTGGATCAGTTCAACGCTCAAACAACAATACATTAGTGTTCCAAATTTTCCACATCTTCTCCCTCATTTATCATTTTCCCTTTCTGTCATCGCTCAATCTAATGACTGTGAAATGGTAACATGTTTGAATGTGCTCTCTCTGATCAGTAGTGATTTAGAACATTTTATATGATTATAGATAGCTTTAATTTCTTTATCTGAAAAACATTCATATCCTCTCACTATTTATCAATTGGACTATGTCTTATATTCAGTTCTCTATAGTTTTGAGAAATTAGGCCTTTATCAGAAACACTGTCGGTAAAAAAAAAAATTGAGTTTTCTACTTTCTTTATAAACTTGGTTACATCAGTTTTCTTTGTGCAAAAGTGTTTTATTTTTATTTATTCAAAATTGTCCATTTGCATTTTATGATATTAATATCTCTTATTTGGTCATAAATTATTTATTCTCTATAGATCTGAAAGTTATGGCATTACTCTTTTCTACTATACTACATGTACTAATTTTGACCTCTTGTTACGGGTTATAAGATGTTACTCAATGTGTGATTTCCATCATAATATTTTCTAAATTTTGCAGTAGTTTTTGTTCAAGAATGAGTTCTTATCCCAGAAACCGGAATCTTTAGGTTTATCAAATAGTAGATTACTACAATCATTTACTAAATTTTCTTGTTTAAGTTATTCCACTAAATCAACAGTATTTCTTGGTCAGTGCCAAATGGTTTTGATTACAGTTTGATTGCTGCTTTATAATATAGTTTTAGATCTTGTATGACTAGACCAAATTCCTTTGCATTTTTTTCATTAATTTCCTTGAAATACTTAATCTTTTGCCCTTTCAGACAAATTTTGATATTTTATCTATCTCTATTCTTTTTCCATATTATGATTTATATGGCACTAAATAAATAAATAAATTTAGTTAGAATTGTCATTTTTATTTTACTTAGCCTTCCCATGAGCCATTGATATTTTTCATTTTTTTTACCTGACTTTATTTGCATGAAGAGTGTTTTGTTTAAAAAGTTCTTGGAAAATAGACTAAAATATTTCATATTATCTACAATTATTATAAATGTATTTTCTGCTTCTATTTCTTGTTGTGAAACTTTGTAGGTAATATTCAGAAATCCTGAGAAATTAAGTGAGTTTATTTAGGTGAGTTGTTAATTATTTCAAGTATTGATTCTGTGTTTACCATGAAATCATCTAAAAAGAGCCATAGTTTTGTTTCTATATTGCCTATTCTAATTCCTTCAATTCTTTGTCTTTTCTTATTCTTAAACATAACATTTCTTATAATATTGAGTAGCATGGGTGATAATAGTCATCGTGATTTCAATCACAGTTGTTATTGGGAAAGCTTCTAACTTATATCCATTACATATTCATTGTTTTAGGGAATATTTGTTTATAAATTTATTGTTTTAGGTAAAGTTATAGTTATTGTAATGTTATTTAGATTTTTAAATAGGAATGGATACCATATTTTGTAAAAATATTTTTCTTTATATATTGAGCTAATCATATGGTTTCTTCTAGGTTTATTATTTATATGTTCAATTTTGCTGATAATTTTCTTATTATTAAACCAGTCTTTCATTCCTTATATAAATCCCACTTGATTATAGTGCATTATTTTCATGTAAAATCGCTGTAATCCCTTTGCCAATATTTTATTTTAAATTACACATCAATATTCATTAGGAAAATTGGTCTGTAATTTTCTTTCTGTGTTTTGGTTCTTCCTCATTTAAGTATCAGAACCATAACTGTGTCATAAAAACAAATTTGATAGGGCCCTTTCTTTGTCTAGTTTTCCAATTAGTTTATATTGTATTGGGATTGACTGTTTTACATTCACTTGTAAATCCATCTGACTCTGGAGAATATTTTTTTCTTCTTAAGTGATTCATTGATGACTTGCTCGATCTCTTTGTCAAAAATATATTAAATATTTTATTTCTAAACTTCCTACACAGAACCAAGATGGTGGAGAGAACCTAGGAAGCTTTCTCAGATTTTTCCCAGTTTATCTCCGAAACAACTTTAAATTAAGCCTCTAAAGACTATAGTGATGAAATAATAAAAAGACAGAGTAAAACAACTTTTCACTTCCAAATATCTTTCAGAGACTTCAGGAAAGTTTTGTATCACTTGAGTAAAAGGGGAGGACAGTGCAGCATAGTCAAGGAATGAAAATTTCAGAAGGAGACACGTAGCCATAGCCCACATCAGTAATTGTGGCTCCTGAGTACCACTTCAGCAGGTCAGTAGGATGGTAGGCCAGCAGTGAGGGCCCCAGTCTTAGCATGGAAGCCATATTGTGCTCAGAATGCTATTATAAAAGGTAGAACTGGTCAGGCTTTCCTGATAAGGGAATAAGCCATCAGCTCCCGAAATTTCAATGAATTAAGCCAGCTACCAGACCCTTACATTTAAACACAAAAAGTTTTGAATTATGCCAACTGTTCCCCAGCAGTGGAGCTCAACTTTTAAAATGAGACAAAAAACAAAAATCATAGATAGCTATTACGGTGACAGGGGAAATCAAAAAACCATCTCAGAAGATGAAGCAATGACAAAAAGGTCTATATGTGAATTTTCAAAAGGGATTACAAATTGGTCAAAAACTCAAAAAAGTTTTTTTTGGAAGAGTTCAAAGATTTTAAAAAGTAAATAAGAGGAATATTAGAAAAATTGGGGAAAGAATTGAGTCATGTATAATAATTATGAAAAAATGGACAAAAATTGAGTGAAGAAAACAATTCCTTTAAAATCAATCATAAAAAAGAACACCTCCATTAAAAGTAGGATTGGGCAAATGGAAAAAGCTAACTGAAGAAAATAAACCCTTTACAATTGGATTGGACAAGTAGATAATGATGACTCTATAATACAAAGAAAACCAACAGACTGGAAAAATGGATGAAAATGCTATTACATCCCATAGGTAAAATAACCAACCTGGGAAATAAATACAGGAGAGATCATCTGAAAATTATTGGTCTACCTGAAAGCCATGATCAAAAAAAGATCATGGGCATTATCGCATTATCTTTCAGGAAATCATCAAGAAAAACTGCCTTATGTTCTAAAATAGATGTCAAAATAGTATATGAAAAAATCCACCAATCTACTCCTGAAATAGATCTCAAAATAAAAACTCCAAGAAAAATTGCAATCAAATTTCAGAATTATCAGTTAAGGGAAAAATACTGCAGGAAGTCAAAAAAAAAAGCAATTCAAATACCAAGGAACCACAGTCAGGTTTAAATAGGACTTATCAATTTAAACACAGTTTGGATTATGATATTCTGGAGAGCAAAGAACCTTAGATTATAACCAAGAATCAACTACCCTTCAAAATTCAGTGTATTTTACAGAAAAAAAGATGGACATGTCAAGAAGTAGGGGACTTTTATAATACTTGACAAAGAGCCCAGAATCGAAAATAGAATTTGATCTTCAAATATAAAATGGTAAATGGAAAGAAAAAAATGATAGTCTACAAGATTAATTTTTTACAACTATAAGGAAGATAAAATTGGTAATTTTTTAAAGAAATATTTTATTATTTTGAGTTTAAGAATTTTGCCGCTATTTTTGCTTCCCTCCCCCCCACACCCCACAGAAGGTAGTCTTTTAGTCTTTACATTTTATCCATGATATACATTGATCTAAGTTGAATATGATGAGAGAGAAATCATATACTTAAGGAAGAAAAATAAAGTATAAGAGATAGCAAAATTACATAATAAGGTAATTCCTCCCCCCCCACCCCAAATTGAAGGTAATAGTCTTTGGTCTTTGTTCAAACTCCTCAATTCTTTCTCTGGATACAGATGGTATTCTCCATGGAAGGTAGCCCCAAATAGTGCCTGATTGTTGCACTTATAGAATGAGCAAGTCCATCAAGGTTGATCATCACCCCCATATTGCTGTTAGGGTGTACAATGTTTTTCTGGTCCTGCTCATCTCACTCAGCATCAGTTTATGCAAATCCCTCCATTCTTCCCTGAATCCCCATCCCTTCTGATTTCTAATAGAACAATTGTGTTCAATGACATGCATATACCACAGTTTGTTAAGTCATTCCCCAATTGAAGGACATTTATTTAATTTCTAATCCTTTGCCGAAACAAACAGGGCTGCTATGAATATTTTTGTACAAGTGATGTTTTTACCCTTTTTTATAATCTCCTCAAGGTACAGACCCAACAGTGGTATTGCTGAATCAAAGGGTATAAACATTTTTGTTGCCCTTTGGACATAGTTCCAAATTACACTCCAGATAGGTTGGAAGAGTTCACAGCTCCACCAACAATGTGTTAGTTTCCCAGATTTCCCACATCCCTTCCAACACTGATTATTGTCCATTCCAATCATAGTGGCCAGTCTGAGTGAGAGGTGAAAGGTGGTACCACAGAAATGCTTTCATTTGCATTTCTCTAGTAAGTAGTGATTTAGAGCAATTTTTCATATGACTTCAGATCACTTTAATTTCCTCATCTGTAAATTGCCCTTGCATGTCCTTTGACCATGTGTCAATTGGGGAATGGCTTGGGTTTTTTTTTTGAAAATTTGACTCAGTTCTCTCTATATTTTAGAAATGAGTCCTTTGTCACAAATACTAGTTGTAAAAATTGTCTCCCAATTTACTACAATTCTTTTGATCTTGGTTACAGTGGTTCTGTCTGTGCAAAAGTTTTTTTTTTTAATTTAATATAATCAAAATTATCTAGTTTACGTTTAATGGTATTCTCCATCTATTACTTGATCATAAATTGCTTTCCTTTCCATATATCTGATAGGTATAATACTCCTTGATCTACTAGTTTGCTTATAATAGAGTTTTTTTATGTATAAATCCTGTATCCATTTTGATCTTATCTTGGTATAGGGTGTGAGGTGTTGTTATTATCTAAGTTTCTTCCAATACTAACATTCAGTTTTCCCAGCAGGTTTTATCAAAGAGAATGTTTTTATCCCAATAGCTGGGCTCTGGGTTTATCAACGAGCAGACTATTATAATCAATACTTGCTATTGTACCTAGTCTATTCTATTGATTAAACACTCTACTTCTTGGCCAATACCAGACAACTTTTATGAATGATACTTTTAATATAACTTTAGAACTGGTAAGGCTAAGGCACCTTCTTTTGCACTTTTTTTTTCATTGAATCCCTGGAAATTCTTGACTTTTTATTTCTCCATATGAATTTACTTACAACTTTTTTAAACTCACTAAAGTAATTCTTTGGAATTTTGATTGGTATGGCACTAAATAAGTAGTTTATTTTTGGCAGAATTGTCATTTTTATTACTTTAGCTTGACCTATCCATGAGCAGTTCATGTTTGCCCAGTTATTTAAGTCTGATTTTATTTGTGTGAGAACTGTTTTGTAATTGTTTTCAAATAGTTTTTGAGTCTGCCTTGTTTGGTAGTCTCCCAGGTATTTTAGATTGTCTGAGGTTACTTTGAATGGGATTTATCTTTCTAGATCTTTCTGCTCTATATTGTTAGTCATATATATAATTGTTGAGGCTATATGAAGTTTTATTTTATATTCTCTGACTTTACTAAAGTTGCCAATTATTTCTAGGAGTTTTTGATGATTTTTTGGGATTCTCTGGGTATACCCTCAAGTCATTTGCAAAGAGTGAAAGTTGTGTCTCTTCCTTCTCAATTCTAATTCCTTCAATTTCTTTTTCTTCTCTAATTGCTGAAGCTAACATTTCTAATACAAAATTGAATTGTAGTAATGTTAATGGGCATCCTTGTTTCACCCCTGATCATATTGGGATCTAGTCTATCCCCATTGCATATGATACTTGTTGATGGTTTCAGATAGATTCAGCTTATTATTGTAAGGAACAATACATTTATTTGGATACTCTCTAGTGTTTTTAGTAGGAATGGACGCTGTATTTTGTCAAAAGCTTTTCCAGCATCTACTGATATAATCATATGATTTCTGATAGGTTTGTTATTGATATAATTCATTATAATAACAATTTTCCTAATATTGAACCAACCCTGCATTCCTGAGATAAATCCTATTTGATCATAATGTATTATCTTAGTGATAATTTGTTTTAATCATTTTGCTAAGATTTTATTTAAGATTTTTGCACCTATTTCATCAGGAAGATAGGACTATAATTTTCTTTCTCTGTTTTAAGTCTTCCTGGTTTAGGTATCAATACCAAGAATTTATATAGAATTGGGAAGAATTGTTCCTCAAATGCTTGATAGAATCCACTTGTGAATTCTCTAATTCACTTGTGAATCCATTTGAGATTTTCCATTGGAGATTTTCCTTATGCAGTTCAATAATGCTTTGTTGAATATCCTTTTCTGAGATAAGGTTATTTAAGTTTTTAATTTCCTCTTCATTTAATGTGGACAACATATATTTTTGCAAATATTTGTCCATTTCACTTAGATTGTCAAATTTGTTGGCATAGGGTTAGACAAAATAATTTTGAATTGTTACTTTAATTTCCTCCTCATTGGTTGTGAGTTCACCTTTTTCATTTTTGAGACTATCAGTTTGCTTTTCTTCTTTCCTTTTTTTAATCAAATTGACCAGAGGTTTATCAATTTTATTGCTTTTTTCATTAAACTAACTCTTGCATTTACATGTAAGTTCAATAGATATTTTGCTTTCAATCTTATTAATCTCTTCTTTAAATTTTTAGAATTTCTAATTTGATATTTAATTGGGGATTTTAATTTGTTCTTTCTCTTAATTTTTAGTTCACTGATTTCTTCTTTCTCTAATTTATTCATGTAAGCATTTAAAAATATAATATACCTTGAGTGTATCACATATTTTTTGTTATGCTTATTTCATTAATGTCATTATTTAGGATGAAAAAATTAATGCTTTTTATATTTTTGCTTGATCCACTTATTCTTTAAAATGAGGTTATTAATTTCCAATTAGGTCTGGGTCTTTATCTCCCTGGCCCAATATTGCCTAAAACTTTTATTGCATTAAGATATGAGCAAGTTGGGGTGTCTAGGTGGCACAGTGGATAGAGCACTGGCCTTGGAGTCAGGAGTACCTGAGTTCAAATCCGGCCTCAGACACTTAATAATTACTTAGCTTTGTGGCCTTGGGCAAGCCACTTAACCACACTGCCTTGCAAAAACTAAAAAAAAAAAAAAAGAAAGAAGAAAAGATAACAGTAAGTTGTATTCACTATTTCTGTCTTTCTGCAATTGATCATAACATTTTTATGCCCTTGTACATGGTCAATTTTTTTGTAAGTGCCTTGAACAAAACAGTGCCAAAGTGCCAAAACAAAAGTATATTCCTTTTTATCCCCCAGTGATTAAAATTCCTCCATAAGTCCATCATATCTAGGTTTTCTAAAAATTTATTTATCTCCTTAACTTCTTTCATGTTATTTTATAAGTAGATTTATCTAAATCTAAGAGCAGGAGGATGAGGTCTCCCACTAGCAGAGTTTTGCTGTCTATGTCTTTTTGTAGCTCTTTCAACTTCACCTCTAAGAATTTGAATGCTATAACATTGGGCACATAAATATTTAGTATTGAAATCACTTATTGTCTATGGTACCTTTTAGCAGGATATAGCTTCCTTCCATATCTCTTTTAACAATATCTATCTTTGCAGATGTTGTGTCTGATATAAGGATTTCTACCCCTGCTTTTTTTCACTTCGGCTGAAGCAAAATATATTTTACTCCAAACTTTTAGCTTTACTCTATATATATTTCTCTGCTTCAAATGAGTTTCTGGTAAGCAGCATATTGTAGGAGTCTGGTTGTTAATTAAGTCTGCTAGTCACTTATATTTTAAGGGACAGTTTATCCCATTCACATTCATAGTTATAATTACTCTTTATTACCCTCCATGCTACCTTCCTTCTGTTTACCTTCCCCCCCCTTTTCCATTTATCCATATTCCTCAGTATTTTGTTTCTGAATACAATCACCTTCAGTGTGTTTGACCTCCTAAATCAACCCCCTCCCCTTTCTTTCCCCTTTCCCTTTTCCCCTTATTCCTTCCCATCCTTCTGTTAGTTCCCCTCTTTCTCCCTGTCCCCTCCTCCCATTTTCCCATTTTAATACTCAGATGGTTCTCATCTCCTCCCTTCTTCCCCTCTATTGCAATAGGTCTTTTTTTACTTCTTAATGTAATAAGATTTACCCCATTCAATTTCCTCCATTTTCTTTCTTCTTAATGTTCCCCCTTTTAAGGAGGTATTGTTTTTTAAATCATTCTATCTGAGTCACAGAAAAGTAATTTGTGTCCATCACTTCTAACTACGTATATTCTCTCTAATAGAGTTACAATTCTCAAGAGCTATGAGAATCTTTCTCCTAGGTGGGGATATAGCCAGTTTCTTCTTATTGGATAGCATTTTTTTCTTTACCCTTTTTTTTACCTTTTCATGTGTCTCTTGAGCCTCCTTTTTGATGTCTAAATTTTTTATTTAGCTCTGGTCTTTTCATCAGGAAATGTTGGAAGTCTCCTATTATGTTAAATGTCAATCTTTTCCCCTGGAAGAGAAGGCTCAGCTTTGTCAGATAGTGGGTTCTTGGATGCATCCCAAGCTCCCTTGCTCTTCAGAATGTCTCATTCCAGGCCCTTTGATCCCGTAATGTTGCTGTGGCCAGGTCCTGCATAATCCTTATTGTGGCTTCTTGATATTTAATTTTTTTTCTTTCTATCTGCTTGCAAGATTTTTTCTTTTATGAAATAGTCCTAGAATGTGGCCACAGCATTCCTTGGTGTTTTCATTTTAGGATCCCTTTCAGGAGGTGAACAATATATTCTTTCAATCACTATTTTGCCCTCTGGTTCCATGATATCAGGTCAATTTTTTATTACTAAATCCTGCAATATTAAGTCCAGGCCTTTTTCTCTTCAATGTTTTCAGGAATTTATGAATTCTCAGATTGTCCCTTCTTGATTTATTCTCAAGGTCAGTTGTTTTGTTGATGAGGTATTTTGCATTTTCTTCTATTTTTTTCAGTTCTTTGGTTTTGTTCAAAAGTATCTTGTTGTCTCATGATGTCATTACTTTCAACAGATTCCATTCTAATTATTAGAGAAGAATTTTCTTCATTTACCTTTTGCAACTCCTTTTCCAATGGATCATTTCTATTTTTGAAGTTTTCCATTTGCCCAAATATAGCTTTGAGTGAATCATTTTATTTCTGAATTTGTCCCATTGAGGATTTGAGAGAATTAGTCTCTTTTGTATTTGTCCAATTGTATTTTCCAATAATTTTCTTGTTGCAAGATGTTAATTATCTCTTGAATTTCTTTTCCCATTTTTTCCAATTAATTTTTAAACTTCTTCCTGAGTTCTTCAAGGAACTCTTTCTGGGCTATAGACCAATTCATATTCTCCTTAGAAGTCTTAGATCTCTCTGGGTTAGAATCCATTTCTTCTAAGTATTTCTCCATGGGATCCCCCTTTCTATGGCTTTTCTTCATTTTCCTAAGATCTTGTGTTGGAGGAGGGGCTGGCTCTAAGAGGGCTTTTGAAAACACTAGAGGCTTTGTTCACTTGGCTTAATAATTCCAAGGGCTGGCCAGTAGGGGGTTTTGGTTGCTTTCTCTGGAGTGTTTGAGGGCCTCAACATCAGGGTCTGAGTTGCCCAGAACAATGGCCTGGGTCTTGGGGGAGAGAGTTAATCTCCCTTTCAGTTGATTGAACTCTGTGGCCCACACCTGAGCCTGAGGGGTTGGGTGGGGCCATTACTATCATTCTGTAAAAAAAATGCTCCACAAAATATATGGAGCTCAGGTCCCTTGCCCAGCTGGTCATTTTCCAGGCATGCTCTGTGACTCTGGGGCTCACCAGAGTTCCTCTCTCCCAAGTCAAAGATTCCACAGCTAAAGTTAATAAATAAAATTGAGATGCTTTTATGAAAAGTCCAATAAAAGAAAGGACCATTTGGCTAATTTGATTAAAAATAGAAACAAGAATAGCAAATTACAAGTTTCAAAAATGAAAAGGATGAACTTACCACCAAGAAAAAAAATTAAAAGATAATTCAGACCAAATTTGCCCAACTGTATGCCAATAAATTTGATAATCTTAGTAAAATAGATGAATATTTGCAAAAATTAAATTATGCAGATTAACAGAAGAGTAAATAAAATACTTAAATAATCCCATTTCAGAAAAAGAAATTGAAGAAACCATCAATAAATTACCAAAGAAAAAGTGTCCAGGTCTAGATGGATTTACAAATGAATTCTACTAAACATTTAAGGAGCAATTAATTCCAATTCTACATGAAGTATTTTTAAAAATAGTTCAGTGAAATTCTTTTTATGACAGCAATATGGTGTTGTTGCATAAACCAGTATGGATCAAAAAAGAGAAAGAAAATTATAGACCACTTTCCTTAATCAATATTCATGAAAATATTTCAAATAAATTATTAGCAAAGTGATTACTATAATTTGCCATGAGGATAATACACTATGATCAGGTATGATCTTTAGCAGAAATTCATAGCTGGTTTAATCTTTCGAAAAATTATCAGTTTAATTGACCATAACAACAAAACTATAAGAAATCATATGATTATCTCAAAAGATGCTGAAAAAGATTTTGACAAAATATAACACCTATTCCTATTAAAAACAATAGAAAGCATAGGATTAAATGACATTTTTTAAAAATCATAAGCAAAACCATCAGTGAGCATCTTTTACAGTATGTATAAGCTATAAAGCCCCCCCCCATAAGATCAATGGTGGAACAAGGATGTCTCTTTATCATCACTATTATTCAAAACTGTACTAGTTATGGTAATATTAGCAGTAAGAGAAGAAAAAGTCATTAAAGGAATGAGAATAGGCAAAAGGGAAAACACACTTCTCACTCTTAGGGATCATATCTATGATTTCTTTCTTTTTTTTTATTTTTTCTTTGCTAGGCAGTGGGGTTAAGTGACCTGCCCAAGGTCATACAGCTAGGCAATTATTAAGTGTCTGAGGTTGGATTTGAACTCAGATCCTTCTTACTCCAGGACCAGCTCTATCCACCTAGTAGCTGCTAATTCTCACTCTTAGAAAATGATATGATGGCATAATTAGGGAATCCTAGAAAAACCCATAAAAAACTTCATAAAACAGCAACTATAGCAAAATTGCAGTATGTAAAAACCCCACATAAATCATCAGCATTTCTGTATAATATCAATAAATTCCAGCAACGAGGGAAAGAAAGAGAAATTCCATTCAAAAAAATGATAGACAACATAAAATATTTGAGAATCTACCTGGCAAGACAAATCTAGGTATGATATCAGTATAATTAAAAACACTATTTACAAAATTAATTCAGATTAAAACAATTGAAAAATCATTTTTGCTCATGGATAGGCAGAGGTAGCAAAAATGACAATTTACCTAAATTAATCTACTGATTTAATGCCATACCAATCAAGCTTCCCCAAATTATTTTATAGAACTGTCTGAAAGAACAAAAGATTGAGTTACAAAGAGAATTGATTGGAAAAAAATGCAAAAGAAGGTGGCCTAGTCATACAAGAACTAAACTTATATTATGAAGCAAAACTATTTGGTCCTGGCTAAGAAATACATTGATGGATCAATGGAATATATTAGGCTTATCAGACGCAAATTTATAAGAAATTGTAGTAATTAACAATGGAAATCTACTATTTTATAAAGCCAAAGACTTCAACTTCTGGGATAAGGTCTCACTATTTAACAAAAACTGCTGAAAAAAACTGAAAAATAGTATGGTAAAAACTAAGCATTGACCAACATCTCATGCCCTGTACAAAGATAAGATTAAAATGAATACAAGATTTAGACATAAAGGATGACACCATAAAGCAATTAGAAAATCATGGAATCATTTGCCTATGAGGAGTAGAATTTCTGACCAAATAAGATATTATAAACTGTAAAGTATATAATTTTGATCATATTAAATTGAAATTTTATGAATAAATAAATTCAATACCACTAAGACTTTAAGGAAAGAAGAAAGTTGGGAAACAATTTTTATTGACCACTATTTTGGATCAAAGTCTCATTTCTGGGGTGGCTAGGTGGCGCAGTGGATAAAGCACCGGGCCTGGAGTCAGGGGTACCTGGGTTCAAATCCGGTCTCAAACACTTAATAATTACCTAGCTGTGTGGCCTTGGGCAAGTCATTTAACCCCATTTGCCTTGAAAAAAACCTAAAAAAATAAAAATAAAATAAAAAAAAAGTCTCATTTCTAAAATATATAGAGAACTGAGTCAAATTTATAGAATACAAGTTATTCCCTAGATTTGTAGGGGAATATTAAGAGGCAATTTTAACATGAAGAAATTAAAGCTATATATAGTCATTATTGATTAGAGAAATGCCAAGGAAAAATGACACTGAAATACCACCTCACATCTATCTGACTGGCTAATATGACAGAGAAGAGAAATGATAAATGTTGGAGGGAATATGAAAAAACTTGGGCACCAATGCACAGTTAGTGAAATTGTAAAATGATCCAACAATTTGGAACTACGCCCAAAGGACAGTGAAGCTATGCATACTCTTTGATCCAACAATATCACTGCTGAGACTGTATCCAAAGTGATATATAAAGGTAAAAGATTCACATGAATCTGAATGTTTGTAGTAATTCTTTTTTGTTGATGAAGAACTGGAAATTGTGGGAATGCCCATCAATTGGGGAATGACTGAATAAGTTATGGTATATAAATATAAAGAAATATTATATAAATTTGAATAAGAAATGATGAACAGCCTTATTATGGATAGACTTATATAAACTGATGCTGAGTGAGGTGAGAACCAGGAGACCAATATATACTATAACAGAAACATTATGTGATGATCAACTAGGATAGCTTGGCTCTTAAAACAAAGCAAAACAAAACAAAACAGTTCTGTAAGACCTGCAATGAAAAATGTCATCTATAACCAGACAAAGGATTTTGGAATATGGATGTGGAACAAAACTTACTATTTTCCTCTTTTAAATGTTTTTCTTGTCTGGACATTTCTCTTTTTCTTTGGATTCTTCATTTACAGCATGACTAAAATGGAAATATGTGCAACCCAACTGATATCAGATTATTTGCTATCTTAGGTTTGGGAGAAGGTTGGCTTGGAGAAAGAAAACTTTACAAAACTGGATATAGAAAATTATCTTTACATATAATTAGAAAAAATAAAAACAAAGAAAAATAATTTTATTTCTTGGAAATTCTGGCAATTTTTAGGTTTTGTAAATATTCATCCACTTTACTTTGATTATCAGATTTATTGGCATACACTTGGAATAACTCCAAATTATTGTTCTAATTGTGTTTTCTCTGAGAGTGAATTCATCCTGTTCATTTTTGATGCCAGTAATTTCTTCTTCTTCTTCTTCTTCTTCTTCTTCTTCTTCTTCTTCTTCTTCTTCTTCTTCTTCCTTTTTCAATAAAATTAGATAAATATTAATCAATTTTATTTTTATAAAATAATTTCTTAGTTTTATTTATTAGTTCAAAATTATTCTTACTTTCAATTTTATTAATTTCTCATTTGTTCTCAGAATTTTTGGTTTCATATTTAATTGAGAATTCTTAAGTTTTTCTTTTTTCCAGATTTTTTTTGTTGTGTGCTCAATTCATTGAGCTCCTCTTACTCTATTTTATTCATGTAAGCATTTAGAAATATAAATGCTCCCCTATAAACTGCTTTGTCTGCATCCCTTAGAGTTGTGATACCTTATTACTGTCATTCTCTTTGATGAAACTTCTGATTATTTCTCTTTTTTTTTAGGTTTTTGCAAGGCAATGGGGTTAAGTGGCTTTCCCAAGGTCATGCAGCTAAGTAATTATTAAGTGTCTGAGGTCAGACTTGAACTCAGGTACTTCTGACTCCAGGGCCAGTGCTCTATCAACTGCGCCACCTAGCTGCCCCTTGTTGATTATTTCTATGATTTGCTGTTTCACCTACTCATTCTTTAATTTGTAATTAATTTTTAAGCTTATTTTCATGGCAACTTGATATATGTAATAAGATTGCATCATGATCTAAAATGGATGCATTGCTATTTCTGCCTTTCTAATATTTGATTTTTATGTTTTCATGCTCTATTACATGGTTAATTTTTGTGTCCATGCTGAATACCCCCTTAGAAATAGGTGCTTTCTATTCTCATTCATTTTTTTTCTATTAGTCTATTAAATCTAACTTTTCAAAAACTCTATTCACCTTAACTTTTTTCTTGTTTATTTTTTTTTTTGGTTTTATTTATCTAGTTCTGAGAGTAGATTGAGGCCACCACTTGTATTTCTTTCTGAAAATCACTTTTCTCCTCTAAGAATTTGGATGCTATAGCACTTTGTGTATTTTTGTTTAATAATTACATTACTTCATTTTCTATGACACCATTTAGAAAAATATAGTTTCCTTCTGTAGAGTGTTTAATTCTATTTTTGCTTTTGTTTTGTCTAGTTCAGGATTGCTCCTTTTTTTTCTAAAGCTTCAGTTGGGGTATAACTCCAGTCTTTTATTCTGTGTGTATTTCTGCGTTTCAAATGTGTTTTTTTGTAATCATCAGATTGTAGAATTCTGATTTTCAATTCTTTTTGCTATCTGTTTCTGTTTTATGGGCAAATTCTTCCCATTCTCACTAACTGTGAATTTTCTTCCATCCTATTCTTCCACATTTATACTTTTTTTCTCTCTTTTCTTCCTATCCCTCTGCACCATATTTTGATTCTGACCACCATCACTTCCCTCATTTTGTCCTGTCAGCCCCCTACTTTTCCTTTTCCTTTTCCCTCCTCTGGCTTCTTTTCCTTTAACCTTCCTTCAATCTGGCCTTTCTCCCATTTCTTTTCCCTTCTCCACTCTTATCCCTATAAGTAAGATAAATTTCTATATCTGAGAGAGAGAATATGTTATTCAATCTTTGATTTCCTTTCTTTCTATGAAATATATGTCTAACATGATTTTTCATGTGATGCAGTTTACCTTCTTCTGTCTCACCCTTTTCTCTTCTCCCACTGTAATCTTTAATCTTTTTTCAACCTTTAATTATTTTTAAAATCATGACATCAAAGTCTACTTATTCCCATACCCTCTGTCTATAGCTACTCCTTCTAAATATCTTAATATATAGATTCACTTCTCAAGAGATACAAATATTATCTTCCAATGCAGGAATGGAAATAGTTTAATCTTCTTGAATAGCATTTTTTAAAAATTTCTACCTTACCTTTTTTTTGTTGTTGTTTTCATTGGGTCTTGTTTTGGAAGATTAATTTTTTTCAGTTATCAGTATAGCTTTAAAGTCTCTTTTTCACTGAATATTCATATTTTCCCTTGAAAGATTATGCTCAATTTGGCTGAAATATTGAATCTAGTTGTAATACAATTTCCTTCGCCTTCCTGAATATCCTATTTCAAGACATCCATTCTTTAATGTAGAAACTGCTAAGTCTTGTGTAATACTGATTATGAGTTCTAAAGATTTTAATTTGTGGGGGTTTTGTGTGTGTGTGTGTGTGTGTGTGTGTGTGTGTGTGTGTGTGTGTATTTTATGACTACTTTCATTATCTTCTCCTTAACAGATAATTATGGAATTTGGGATCTCCTTCAGTATGTGATTACAGGATTGTTTCAATGACTATTTTTCCCTCTGTTTTTTGGATATCAATGCATTTGTTCTTGATGACTTCTTGAAAGGTGCTGTCCTGGATTTTTTTCTTATTGTGGTTGTTAGGGCATGTAGTCATTTTAAATTTCTTTCTCCTGGATCTATTTTTCAGGTTAGTTTCATTTCCAGTGAAGTATTTTAAATTTTATTCTACTTTAAATTTTTTTTTCAATTTGACTGATTCTTGATATCTCTTGCAATTGTTAGCTTCACTTGTCTAATTTTAATTTTTAAGGAATTATTTTCATTAATTAACTTTTTATTTAGCCAATTCTAGTTTTAAAGGGACTGTTTTTTCCATTTTTTCTTTTTTCTTTTTGTCAGTGGATTACACCTGACCCCAATTTGATCAAAGGGTGCTTTTAAAGTAATCAGTCTTTTAGTCAATTTTGATTTTCCTCTTCTGAATTGCTGATTCTATCTTGAACAGTTTTCATTTTGTTTCCCAATTTCTCTTCTACCACTTTTATTTATTTTTTAAAATAATTTTTAACCTCTTCCAAGAAGACTTGGGTTTTGAGATGAATTTTTCTTCTCCTTTGAGACTTCTTCACATGAAGGCATTTTGACATTATTGTCCTTTGAGTCTGTGCTTTGAATTACCCAGTTTCCACAATAGCTTTCTATGGTCAGGGCTCCTATTTGGGTTATATTATTCCATTTTGAGTTTAACTTATAACTTTTAAAATTGAGATTGGCTCCTGGGGCATAGTATGCACTGTTTTAAACTTCTTGTGCTAAGGATTATGGGTATTGTCATTTGTTTTCTGGACTGAGGTGGCCTAGCCTAATAATATCTGCTATTCAGAGGTCCCAGGGCTGACAGTTTTCCTTCTGGACTGAGGTTGATGGCCTGATATTTCACTGGCCTGATGAGCCAGTATAGCAGGGAATTGGTTGTTGTTCTGTTCTGTGCCTAAAATTCTGCCTCTTCCTTCCCAAACACTGTCGTAGACTATACTCCTCTTTTGCCCAAGTGAAATCAATCTTTCCTGAATTCCACCTATGTTATCTTAAACTGAATAATGCTTTCATTCTAACTTTTTATAGGTTCTGTCACTCTAGAGTCTGTTTGGAGGTCTGATATAATGTTATTTTTGAGGGAAATTTGGGAGAGTTCAGGCACCTTCTTGACTTTTCTCTGCCATTCCTTATAAGATACATCCTTTACTTAATCATTTTTGTCAATGAGTGGAGCCAATATGGTGACATCAAGACATTAATTCCCAGAAACTCTCTTTCAAAATACCTCCAAAACCTTAAAATCATGAAATATAAAATTTTAGAGAAGCAGAACCCACAGAAAGGCTCAATGAAACAATTCTCTAACCCAGGGTAACTTGGAAGATCTGTGGGAAGTTCCTGTTGTACTGGGGTCAAAGAAACCTTGAATGATCAAGTCCCAGTCCTTCAGGAGCAGCTGGTGAAGTACCTGGCTCTTTGGATGCATCTGGGCTCCCAGCAGCAGAAACCGTTTCCAGACCTCCCACCCTAGGGTTCGCCAAGCAAGACATGAAAGATCAGTGAGAAAACTCTGCCAGAGTGGGTGCAGAGCTCTGGACAGTGCAGTCTTATGCCAGGAAATGGAAGCAGACTAGTGGAGCCACCCAGCAGCAAGTCAGTTGGCAATTGCTTCCAGAGTGTTAAGTCTACAGATGGTAAGGGGGTAGGGGGAGACTGTCAGGGTCTCTCCATTATCCCTGCAGCAGGACTGTGGAGCTTTGTCTAGACCATAGTTGCAGTCTGGGGCCACCTGTTGCCAAAGCATAACAGAGAGCCTCCTCACAGCTCCAGAGCAGAAAGGTGTGCTTGTGGTCATCCGCAGACTAGAGTATAGACCAGAAGAACAGTCAGAGTCTCTCATAAGAACTTGAAGGAACTGAGGTCCTTGCCGGGGTGTGCCAATAACACTCAAAACTTGTAATGCACCACAAAAGTAGGGCATAAGCTATGGAAATAAGTAAATTAATAAAAAAAGAACCTGACCATAGATAATCACTTTAGTCCTTTGTAGTATCAAAATGCACACTCAGAAGATGACAAAGTCAAAGTTTTTGTATCCAAAGCCTCCAAGAAACAATAAGAATTCATGGGCTTTGGAAGAGCTCAAAAAGATTTTGAAAATCAAGTAAGGGAGATAGAGGAAAAATTGGGAAGAGAAATGAAAATGATGTAGGGAAATCATGAAAATCAACAACTTGGTGAAAGAAAATAACATCTTAAAATTCAGTTTAGATCAAATGGAAAAAGTAGCCCAAAAGGTAAATCAGGAGAAGAATGCCTTAAAAAGCAGAGACAGCTAGACAGAAAAGGAGATAAGAGAGCTCTCTGAAGAAAAGAACTCCTTTAAATGTTAAATGAAGCTAAAGTAAATTGATGACTTTATGAGGAATCAAGAAACAATAAAACAAAAAGAAAATATTGAAAAAGTAGATTAAAATGTGAAATATCACAATGTAAAAATAACAGACACAGAAAACAAATCCAAGAGAGATGATTTGAAGATTATTGGGTTACCTGAAAATTATAACTAGGAAGAGAGCCTTGATTTCAATGTTAAAGAATTTCTACAGAAAAAATTTCCCTGATATCCTAGAAGCAGAGGGCAAAATAAAATTTGAGGGAATCCATTGATCATCTCCTGAAAGAGATCCCCAAAAAATTAACCCTAGGAATATTATAGTCAAATTCCAGAGCTCCTATATCAAAAAGAAATTGTTACAAGGAGACAAAAAAGAAACAATTCACATATTGTGGCACTAGAGTCAGGATTACACAGTACGTATTAGTGCCTAAATTAAAGGTTCTTAGGCCTTGGAATATGATATTCCAGTAAGCAAAAGAGCTTGGATTACAATGGGGAATCAGCTACCCAGAAAAAGTGAACACACTTTTCCAGGGGTAAAGCTAATAATAATAATAATAATAATAATAATGTTTGTCCTTCATTTTATTTTAATTGATGTTATATTTTCTAAATACATGTTATGAAAGTATTCAACTTTCATCCATATGCATATGTATATTTTAGTTACAAATTTCCTTTCACCTTCCCTTCCCAATCCCTTCCCTCAGGGATGAACAGTCAAATTAATATTGTACACACATAATTGTGTTAACATGTTTAAAGATTAGTCATTTGCAGTATGAAGAATTAGAATTAAGGGAAAGAAATGCAGAAGAGATATTTTTTAAAGTGAATTTGGTGTTCATCAGATTCTGAAGGCTTTTTGTTTTGTTCTGATTTTCTTCCTTTGAATGGGGATAACCTTGTCCATAGCCTATCTAATAGGGTTGTCCTAGCTCTCTGAACTGTTGAAAGCAACTGCATCTATCAGGGTTGATCATATCACAATGTTGTTGCTAATGTGTAGAATGTTCTCTTGGTTCTGCTCCCTTTGCTCAGTATCAGATCCCATAAGTCATTCCATGCTTATCTAGAATCCAACATGGTTTCTTATAGAACAATAGTATTCCATAGTATTCATGTGCCATAACTTATATAAAAATTCCCCAAATGATGGGCATCCCCTCAATTTCCAACTCTTTGCCAATATAAAAGGAGCTGCTATGAATATTTTGGAATGGAACATTTTCCATTTTTTTATGATTGTTTCTGGATGATAGGCCTAGTATTAGAATTTCTTGATCAAAAGGTATGAACAATTTCATTGTTCTTTGGGCATAGTTCTATATTGCTCTCCAGAATGGTTGGATTGTCCTCCATTTTTGAGGAAGACCACAAAATTATGGAGGTGATGTCATATCAAGCACATGAATTAGATTTGAGGGGGTGCTGTGTTATGTCATAATCTTATTTTCTCCTCCAGAACTATCTTGGTCCAGTGGCCAGATATGAATCAAGGCAATTGGAAATAGCTCTCAATGCAAGGCCATCAGGTTAAGTGACTTACTTGCCCATGATCACAATAGCTAGTACAAGTCAAGCTTCTCAGGTAGGATTCAAACACTTGTCCTCCTGACTCCAAGGCCAGTGCTCTACCATTGCATCAACTGGGCATTCAATGGAATAAGATGATTTCAAGCTTTCCTGTTTAAAGAACTAAGGCTGAACAGAAAGTATGATCTACAAATAAAGAATCCAGGTAAAGCACAGAAAATGTGGATGAGAAGGGCAAATTATGTGTAATTTAATGATGTTGGACTGAGTGTATTCCTACCTGGGAAGATGATACTGATAACTTAAATGAACCATCTCAATTAATAGAGTAGTTAGAAGGAGCATATACAGACAAGTTACAGGAGAGTGTTGAATATAAAGGTATATAAAGATTGAGTCAATGGATAAAAAACTAATGCACAAAGAGAAAGGGAAAAGAGAGGTAGAATGGACTAAGATATTTCATGTAAAAGAATAAAGAAAAAGTTTTTGCAGTGAGGAGTAGGAGAGAAAGTAAGGGGGAATGAGTAGGCATTCAGAGTGGAAAAATCATACACACTTAATAGGATGCAGAAATCTATCTTTTCTTGGAGGAAAAAGGAAAGGAAGGGGATTGGAGATGGGGGGTAGAGGGAGGATGTAGGTGATAGAGGAGAAGGAAGATCATGAGTCAGATACAACACACTTTTTTTTGTTTTTTGCAAGGTGGTGGGGTTGGGTGGCCCTCTTGGGCCTATGTGACTAGGTAGTTGCTGAGTATCTGGGGTGAGTTTTGAACTTGGCTCCAGGGACAATGCTCTGGCCACTGTGCCACTTGGCTGCCCCACAAAACATTTTTAAGGAGGATGAAGTGAATGAAGAGAGAATAGAATAAATGGGAGTGGGGAAGAATGAATGAAGAGCAATATAATTAACAACAGTAGTTGTGAGAAAAAAAGTATTGAAACTACTCTGATGGACATGATAAAGAATGCCATCCATGCCAATGATAGAACTGATGGTATCTGATCACAGACTGGAGTGCAATTTTTTTCTTTGTCTCTAATTTTATTTTTTGTGAGGTTTTCTAAATTTTTTGGAGGGGATTATGTTTACTCTAACAGAAAACATATTTTAGTAATGTGCAAATAAATAAATAAAATTTAAAGAATTTTTGTGAAATCTTCCAACAATATACTTTTCTAAAATTATTTTCACATTTTTTAATCTTTTAGCAATATTTTAGGTTGCAATATTTTAGGTTCTATGTGAAAGCTTATTACAATAATGTCAACTTGAAAAACAGAGGAAACTATATTCTATTTCATTTTATCAATCAGTGTATATTCAGTGAGAATCAATTTTTCTGTGGCTATTATTGTATGGTCCTATAAAAAACAGTATAATTATATAACAAAATTACTAGGTCAGTTCCAAGAAGTTAGGTAATGGTGGCTTAAAAATGTCAACTCATTTGTATTTCTATAATCACATGTTTTGAATCAGTAATGGCCATAGTAAAAAGGGAGGAAATTGTGGAAGAATATAAATAAGATGACTAAAGCTTTTGTTTGGCTAAAATTGTTCTTTAATTCTTGGATTCAATTCTCATAGCATCACCTTCTCTTTTTATATACTAGCAAATTAAACTTCAGAAGAATATTTCCTTAATCTAATTAAAACATATACAATATTAATTTTGTTAGAAGAAATAGCTTACTCTAATAATTTTCTTTCTTGGTAGACTCTCAGTATTGAGAAATGCACATTATCTGGTACAGTTTATGTATCACATAAATCCAGAATTCACTGTAATTAGGACATTTTTTGAATTTGTATACTTTCAAAGTATTGGAAAATTAAAAAGGCTAGTCATTGTCCTTCCAGAAGAAAAATTCTTCATAAATCTGTTTTGCTAATATTGTATCACTAATAATTTGTCAAAACAAAAAAAATTCTGCCATAATTATCATGAGAAAATTTGATAGCTCATAGCACCTAGATCTCTAATAGGTCTCAAAAAACTGCTACCTAAATGAGTGTGAAATACCTTTTCAAAAACCTGGCTGAAAGTCAATCAGATAAACACTATTTACTCTTAGAAAAAAAAATTTAAAAACTTTTATGAAAGTTTCAAGAACTTTTGATCTGAGCTTCTATTTTGATGTTTCTGTTTTTGATGTTCTTGGGCAAACAATCTTTCATTTTCATTTTACAGGTCAATGTGGTTAAGTGACTTGTCCAAGCTCATATAGCTTAGTAAGTATTAAATGTTTGAGGCCAGATTTGAACTCACGTAGCTACTGACTCCAGGGCTTGTGGTATTTCTACTGTACCACTTAGCTGCCCCTGTTTCTACTTTTAAAAGTAAATTATCAGCATGAAGTTTGTAATCCAACTCAATTTATAGAGGAGAAAATAGAGGCCTAGAAAGGTTGTGCATCTTTGGCCAAATTATTCAGAAAGCTAGAGGAAGAGTAAGGACTGAGATCCAATTAAACAAAATCAACAGCCATTTTTTAAGCTTCTGTGAGCAGAATATTTTTCTTGGCACTGGAAGAGATCAAGTTTAGAAAAGACATGTTCCTTGCTTTTCATGAGGTTTACATAATACATTGATGATAATGGTAGTGGTGAGTAAGAAGAGGAAGATAATGATGATGTTGATGATGATAAGAGAAACAATAGCCAATCTCCAAATGGCACTTTAATATTCACACTGGGCTCTACATGGCCTTGTATTTTTCCCTATAAAAAATCCATTTAGTAAAAGCTATTATTATCCTTATTTCACATATTGTTTAGACATAAGTATGTAACTCATATTTACCTTATATCAGTGTTTCTCAATGTGTGTGTGTGTGTGTGTGTGTGTGTACACTCATGCACCAAAGAATTTTTTGACAGACTATTGAAACTTATGGATGCACTCTTATAATGTGAAATACCTAGGATCACAAATCTATACTGATTTACCCCCTTTTTTTCTTTCTTTGATATTTAAAAAGTACTCTCTGGGTCAGAGAGGGCAAAAATGGGGAATATGGAAATGTAAGACTCAAAATATATCAATATAACACTTGAAAAGAGAGAACAAATGAACATACAATGCCTCTTTATGGAGAAAGAAGAAAGCATGTAGTGTCACAAAGAAACAGAGAGAGAGACATAGAAAAGGACATTACCTAAACATGGAGTCAAGTGAAGTGTAGGTATGTTCAAGGAAGACTTATATGAGGGCTATTGAGCCCTTTCCAGTGATGTTTTCTCCCTTTTATATTAACCTGAACCACCTAACTCTCACCTGTGTATGCACAACAGCCATACCCCAGTAAACTGTTTTGGTGGGTGGGCTAAATGGGTTGAGGGTAACCAAGGGAGTCTCGAATTCATTGGCGATTTGGGGAGGGTATCTTTTCCAAGCATGTGAAGTCTTCCATTGGTGGAATAAACAGGTGAGAACACTTCATTCCAACAGCCATGAAGACAGCTAAAGAAGGTGCTATGGAGTACTTAGAGCTTGGTTAGACATCAAAGAAGCCAAAGTCATCCACTGAATCTAGAGCAATGGCTTGATTCTGCCTTGCCACTGAACCATGTTGACTTTGGAAGAGAGAGTGAGGCATGCAACTCTGCCTCACAAATCCAATTTACATATAAATCACAAGACATTACCCATACCACTTTACCATTCCTATCTCAAAGTCCCAAAGAAAAGTGATGAAGTAGATGTTGTGGATACACTGGGAGCTGAAGTTGCAACCCTGCACACAGGCAGCCCAGGTCATAGGGTCTTTTCCCCATCAAGAGCAGCAGTGGAATTCAGCAGCCCACTAGATTTTTGCGTAGCCCTTTTAAAGATCACACAGCTTACCTCCTGGTGTGAGGAAGGGTCTAGGAAAGGTACCCTAAAATTATCTACTTAACCAACCCTGACCTGATTGCTGTAGCAGGTGGGAATCCCACCTTGCAGTTGATACACAAAAAAAATGAACAAAAACTTCTTCAAAGAAGATTCCACTTTTTATCAGAGCATAGAATGTGTGCACACTCACAGACAATATAAGATCCAAGAGACCTGAAAAAATGACTAGCTCTCGTTCTGAGAGAACTCAGCAGGTATCATCCAAATAGCAGCTCTGAGGGAAACAAGGCTAGCAAATGAAGGCCGATTACTGAAGTCAGAACTTCAATGAAAGGGAGTGCTATGAAGCTGGGGTAGATTTTGCAATCAAACTAATCTAGTCAAATAGCTTGAATACCTACCAAAAGGAGCAAACAATAGGCTCATGAGGATGAGATTGCAACTTGAAGGAAAATGCATCAGTGCCATGAGGATCTCAACATGAAAAAGCCTGAAGAAGTGAAAGAAAAAATTTATGAAGGCATGGAAATCCATATCATTACTGTATCAAAAGAGGACAAGCTTATAATTTGGGATGCCTATAATGCTAGTATAGACTCAGACTACCAGAAATGTTAGGTAGTCCTTGGTAAGAATGGAATTAGAAACAGGAACAGCAATGCTCACTTACTATTGAAGACATCCATTTCATGACCTTCTCATAACAAAAACTGTTTTCCATTTATCTAAATGTAATAAACTTTCCTGGATGAATCCTCACAGCAAATATTCATATCTAATAGCCTATGTGATTGTAAGAAGGGACAGACAGGATGTGAGCGTGACAAAAGCTATGCTTACTGCAGAGTGCTGGAATGATCACACACTCATCTTTTTCAAGCTAAATATTCACATTCAACCAAAGCTACAATCCCAAGGCAAAATGAAAACTAAAAGAATTAATGTCAAGAGATTATAATGCAACTCTCAGCACGAACAGTTTGATGCTAACTTTGAGGTAAAACTGAACCAACACACAGCTGGCAACAGTTAAGCAGGAAAAAGTGTGGGAAGATTTCAGAGATTTGCTGTACAACACTACATTTGCTCATCTGGGACAGAACACTTGCAAACATCAAGACTGAATGGATGAAAATGATGGGGAAATACAGAAGCTGTTAAATGAAAAATGAGAAGTCCATAGCCATTACCAGCATAATATAGTTCATTTATTTATAAGATGGTAGCATTTAATTTCATCACAAGTAAAGTAACAAGCAAAACTAAGAGAAATGTATGACTCTTGGCTTAGTAAGAAGGCAGATGAAATTTGGTTTTATGAAGATAGTAACAATCTGAAGTGCTTTTATGATACCCTGAAGGCTATTAATGGTTCAAAGACCTATAGTGCACCTCAACTCATCAGTGCTGATGGACCCACATGGATTAATGATAGAGTCATGATCCTAGAGAGATGGGCTGAACACTTTCATACTAATCAATGCAGAAGTCATTAGCATTTCCCCCTCAAGCTGCTGAGGAGCCACATTGATTGATGATAGTCACGACCCTTGAGAGATGGGCTGAACACTTTCATAGTGTTCTTTACAGATCATTATCAATCAATGCAGAAGCCATTGGCCTTTTCCTCAAGCTGATGTCAGTTCATCCCTAGTTGAAGTTCCAAAAGAAGAAGAAGAAGAAGAAGACGAAATTTTAAATGCCATTAGACGCCTTTCAAGTCAGCTGGGTGCTGATTATATTCCAGCTGAGATCTACAAGATGGGGTGTCCACTGCTCATCCAAAAGTTGGCTGAAATTTTCTAGGTTATATGGCATGAAGTGGTTATCCCCAAGAATTCAAGGATGCTTCCATCATCTATCTCTATAAAGGTAAAGGGAATAAAGGCGGCAATCACAGGGATGTTTCTCTTTTGGTCATTGCTGGTAAGATCCTTGCCAGTCTTCTCAGTAGTCTGATTCTTCACCTGAAAGACAGTCACTTAGCTGAGAGATATTATGTTTTCAGAAAGGGTTGAGGAATAGTTGATATGATTTTTACTGCCCAACTACTCAAGAAAAAATGACAGGATCAGAACAGAGATCTGTATACAGTATTTGTGGATCTGACCAAGGTCTTTGATATTGGTAGTCATGAAGGTTTGTGGAAATTCATGTTAAAATTATGGTTGCTTGTAGAAGTTCATCTGCATTGTATGTCAATTTCATAACAGCATGCATGCCCTGGTTCTGAATAGAGGATGATGCTCTTGTGATTTCCCATTACAAATGGAGTGAAACTAGGATGTGTCCTTTCTCTCATGCTTCTTAGCATAATGTTTTCTACCATGCTGTCAAATGCCTTCACTTAAGATGAAACTGGCATCAAAATATTCTTCCACACTGATAGCAAATTCTTCAACCCCTAAAGCTGAGATGCAATAAAGCAAGGATCAATTCACTGCTGCTTGAACTTATTTTGTCCTAACAATTAATGCCAAGAAAACAGGTGTTCCATCAGCTAACCCATATCTTCCATATGTGGAGCCACCAGTTACAGCAAATGGAGAAGTTTTGAGCACTGTAGACAAGTTCACTTACCTTGGCCTTTCCAGTGAAGTACACATTGACAATGAAGTTGACAGATGTATTGCTTGAACAAGTTCAGTATTTGGGAGATTGTGAAAGAAAATGTGGGAGAGAAGAGGTATTAGTCTGTTTACCAAACTGAAAGTTTCCATAGCCATTGTGGAAACCTTATTTCTGAATGTCTGTGAAACTTGGACAATCTACCAGTGTCAAGCCAAAAAACTGAATTATTTCCATTTAAATTGACTTGGGTAGACTCTGAATATTACCTGGCAGTACAACAGTGATGGGCTGGGCACTTTGTTAAAATGCCAGATGAATGCTTGCCAAAAAAGACCATTTTCTGGAGAACTCACACAGAGCAAGCACTCACATGCATGTCAGAAGAAGCAATGCCAGGACAACCTGAAGACCTCTCTTAGGAACTTGAGAACATTGGTACAGGGCCACCCAGCATAGCATGTCCTCATCAGAGAGAGTACTGCACTCTATGAGCAAGGAAGAATTGAAGCAGCTCAAAGAAAATGAACTATTTGTGACCAACCTGTGCCCAACATGAGCATTCTGAGCTCATGTAGGTCTGAACAGTCACATTGGACACTGTAATTTGTCTCAAAATAGAGATGACATTTTGGTCTACTTCAATAATGAAAGAGAAGAACAAGAAGCAAACACCATATTTTTAAGCGTTAGCCTTGATTTGTAATTTAAAGGAAAGTATAAGGTAATTTTTAGGGTACCAACAAGCTCTAAGGGTTCTGTGCCACAACAGAAGCCTGAAGTAATGAGAAATCTATTCGGGATGTAAAATATTTAACTGTGTCACTAATACATTCTGAAGCTAAGCTTATCAGAAACATTGACTTTAAAGGGAGTTGTAGAAGGTTTAACCTATGCCTAATGTGAAAACATATGTGTATGAAATTACCTCAAAAATGAAAACTAGACAGACTGATCTGCCAACACCTTATCACTTATGGTAATCTTTCATCTGAAACATTTGCTTCAGTATTTTCTTTTTTTGAATAGATTATTTTTAGAATCAAAGAGATTAAAATAATTGAACTTATAAACCAAGAATCATTGTTATTAACTTAAATTTCAAAGGGACAAAATTAGTCCAAAATACATGTAACAATTTATTGACATTATTACTTCTAGATATGTTCCTTTAAGTGATTTATTTAACAAATCATCACATGACTTAAAAGAACTCAATTTCATATGTTCCAATGGCCTATAAATATGTCCTATTTACTACTGAAGCAAGGTTTCCTTATTGAGCTGAATAAAGAAAAATATTTATTTTGATAATTGACTTTTCTACAAGATGGTAAATTGTAAGTTATTGAATTATTTATGTGATCTGGTTTAATGTGACTATTATCTAAAAACTTTATTTTGTATTTTAAACATAAATGCTATTTATTCATTAATAAAATGCAAAACATTCTAAATGTACTTCCCAGACTGATTTGATTATATTAACTTATTCAAACATTTCTATTGCTTTGGAGATGAGAATTATACAGGAAAATTTTATTCCTAGTCATATTAATCACTTTTCACCTAACCTATCCTGCTGAAATCTACTTTCTACTCTTGCATCCTTTAATGATGATGCATCTATGATGGTGATATCTGTTAATGGTTAACACTGAATAGGTAAAAAAAGAAAAAGAAAAATTAATTGACAGTGTCTGCTTTCTTAATATATACTGTTATCTTAACTTAAATATTGCATTATTCCAATTTGAAGTAAATTAAGGTGATAATTTTATTGTTAAAATATACACTTATTTATCTAAATATTTCCTAGTTACATATAATTTTATTTTTTTTTTAAATTAGAGTTCCAGGAGTGCTCAAGATGACAAAGAAAAGACAGAAAGTTGCCTGAGGTTTCTCTAGTTTCACTCAAAAGAGCTTTGAATCAAGCATTAAAATGAATTCTAGAATGATAGAATTCACAAAAGAAAAGGGTGATAAAATTTTCAAGCACAATGTAACTTAGATTACAGACAAGTCTCAATCACTTGGATAAAATAGTTGTGCAATCCAGTTCAGATGATGATGAGCAAGTCAGGGGGAGGCCCCTGGTTCTACCAAAAAAAGTAACAAATTGACACAAGAGGTCAGGAGAAGAGAAGACCAACTGTGAAACCTCTAGTAAAAATGATTCAATAAGGTTAAATTGCATGTATCCCTACAGGAGAAGATGATTCTTGTAATGCTTAAAAACTATATCTCTATTAGGACAGGAAGAAGGAGAATATGAAGACAGAGGTTGGGGGCATAAGTGACTTTATGGGATGATATAAAAAATAAGGGGTAAAATTAAGAGTGAAAAAAGGATTGTGATGGGAGTGGCGGAAAGGGAAGGGAAGTATAGGGCGAACTATATTACCTTAAGATGTATAAAATACCTATTACAGAAGAGCCGAAGAAGGAAGGAGGTGATCATTGTTTGAAACCTACTGCCACTGAATTTTCCTTAAAAATGGAATAACATATAAACTCAGGTAAATGTGGAATTCTTTCTCATCATATAGAGAGATAGGAGGGGGAAAGGGACAAGAAAAAGGTGAGGCAGAAAGAAGGAAGGGCAGATTACAGAAGGTAGTGGTCAGAAAAAAAAAAACAATGGTGAGGAGGAAAAGAGGTGGGGAAAGACAGAGAGAGAGAGAGAGAGAGAGAGAGAGAGAGAGAGAGAGAGAGAGAGAAGATCAATGAATTGGCCATCGAACTAGAAAAACTAGAAAAAGAAAAAATTAAAAATTCTCAATTAAACATCAATTTTGGAAATACTGAAAATATTTTAATAAAATTGAGAGAAAATCATTACATAAACATAACTAAGACCTGTTTTATGAAAAAATTAACAAATATAAAATTGGCTAATTGATTCAAAAAAGGAGAAAGCCAAACTATCAATACCAAAAGTTAAAATGGTGACTATAGATTTAAATATGGATTTAATATGAATATGGATTTAAAATAACAATTAGTAACAATTTTTGCCCAATGTTTTTGCCAATCTAAGAAAAATGAATGAATATTTGCAAAATTATAAATTGTCCAAATTAAAAGAAGAGAAAAATAATAATCTAATAACCCCATTTTGGAATAGGAAATTAAAAAAATCAACAAACAAAATCAACAAAGAAAAGATACTCCAGTTCAGATTTTAAGAATAATTAATTCCTATATAAACTATCTGGGAAAATAGGTGAAGGAATTTTACCAAATTTCTTTGATATATAAAGATTCAGCTGAAACCCAAACCAGGAAGAACCAAAAAAGAGAAAGAAATGTAAATTTTCCTCATTAATATTCATGCAAAATTTTAAAATAAAATATACTGAAAATAAAACGACATATCACTAAAATCATATGTTATGACCAGGTCGAATTTATACCAGTAAAACAGGGTTTGTTCATCATTAAGAAAACTCTTAATATATTTGAGTATATATTAATAAGGAGACAAAAATAAATTACATCACTATCTTAATAGATGCAGAAAAACATTTTGGCAAAATACTCCCATTAAAACCACTAGTAAGGGCTGTTAGAGAACTGGCTAGAGAATTGATTCTAGGACCTGAGTTCAAATCTGTCTTCAGGCACTGAGTACCTGTGTGAACCTGGGTAAGTCATATATCACTATTTTCCTCCAAATTAAAAAAAAATGAATAAATCATAGAAATCATAGGAATAATGGAATTTTCCTTAAAATGGTAAGTATTATCTATCTAAAGACAAGAATCTGTAGTGATGATAAGCCAGCATTATTCCCAATAAGATCATGGGTGAATCAATGATGACCATTATCACCACTTTTGTTATTCAATATTATACTAGAAATACTAACTTTAATAATAAAGGAATAAAAGAAATTGAAAAAATTAGAATAGGCAATGAAAAAACAAAATTAGCACTCTTTGCAGGTGATATTATGGTATACTTAGAGAATCTTAGTGAATCAGAAAAATACTTAAAGTAATTAATAGCTATAGCAAAGTTGGAGATTATTAAATAAACCTACACAAATTGTCAGTAATTTTATAGATTCTATTTCAATTTTATATTTATATGATACATATTTATATAATATGTGATACCATAATAATTGTATGATATATATGCCATCATTTATACGTACATATGAACATAATATAATATTTTATATATTTCCAGCAAAGCACAGTAGGAAGATATAGAAAGAGAAATTCCATTTAAAATAACTAGACAATATAAAATACTTAGTCAATCTACCAAGATAAATAGAGGCTCTGTTGAAACAAAATTACAAAGCATCTTTTGCTTAAAAAATATAAATAGCAGGGAAAATATTCATTTCTCAAGGGTAACCAGAATCTATAAAATAAAAATGACAACTCCACAATTTGGAATGATACCCAAAGGGCTATAAAAATGTGCATACCTTTTGATGCAGCAATCCCACTCCTAGGTCTATACCCTGAAGAGATCATGAAAAAGGGTAAAAACATCACTTGAACAAAAATATTCAAGCAGCCCTGTTTGTGGTAGCAAAGAATTGGAAATCAAGTCAATGTCCATCATTTGGGGAATGATTGAACAAATTGTGATCCTATCTCAAGAAGGATGCGATTTCAAAGAAACCTGGAAAGACTTGCATGAACTGATGTTGAGTGAGATGAGCAGCACCAGAAGAACATTGTACACCATAATAGCAACATGGAGTTGATGATCTACCTTACTATATTTGCTCATTCCATCAATGCAATAATCAGGGACAATTTAAAGTACCTGTGACTGAGAATTCCATCTATATCCAGAAAAAAAAAAAAAAACATGGAATTTAAACAAAGACAAAAGACTATTACCTCAATATTTTTTTTAAAGTGTCTTATGTACTATACAATTTTGCTATCTCTAATATTTTATTGTCTCCTCAAGGATTCTCCTCAACACATTCAATTTCAATCAATGTATAACATGGAAACAATGTTTAGCAGACTACATTCTGTGGGGAGGTGGGGGGAGGGACAGAAGGGTGGGGGGAAAACTGTAAAATTCAAAACCTTACAAAAGTGATAGGTAGAAACTACTATTCTTTATAATTGGAAAAGAAAATACTAATACAATTTTTAAAAATGATGGCTCTTACTAAATTTATTTATTTATTTATTTATTCGGTTCCTTGCCAATAAAACTATCAAAAAAATATAAACCCTTAGAACTAGAAAAAATAACAAAAGTCATCTAGAATACAAAATGTCACACATTTCAAGAGTATTAATTTAAAAATAAGCAAAGAAAGGTTACATAGCCATATCAGAATTCATATTACATAATAAAGTATTACTGTTACTAAGAAATAGATTGGTAGGTCAGTGTAACAGATTAGGAATACAAAACACAATAGTAAATGACTCCTGTAACCTGATGTTAGGCAAACCCAAAGGTCCAGTTTCTGGGATAAGAATTCATTTTTTTGACAAAAAAAAAAAACTTCTTAAAAAACAGTATGACAGAAACTAGATATTGGTCAACTCTTACACCAGATATAAAAATAATTTCAAAATGGATACATGATTTAGACATAAATTGTGATACTATAAGAAAAAAAAGAGAGCAAGGAATAGTTTACCTTTCAGATATATGGAAAAAGGAAGTATTTATAGGCAAATGAGATAGCATAAGATGTGAAATGGATAATTTTCATTAGAATAAATTTAAAAGGACTTAAAAATACAAAATCAATATAACCAAGATTCAAAGCAGAAAGTAGGGGAATATTTTTACAGCAAGTACTCTGATAAAGGCTTTGTTTCTTAAAAATATATAAAACAAAATCAAATTTATAAGAATAAAAGTCATTCCCAAGTTGATAAATGGTCAAAGTCCATGAATAGGAAGGTTTCAGAAGAAGAAATCAGTTTTCTATAGTCATATAAAAATGTTACAAAGCATAATTGATTGAATAAATACAAATGAAAACAACTATGAAGACTATTTCAAACCTATAGAATTGACTAATATGACAGAAAAGGAAAATGAGAAATGTTGGAGAAGATATAGGAAAAGTGTAACACCAATACACTCTTGGTCAAATTGTGAACTGATCCCATCCTTCTGGGAGCAACTGGTCCAAAGGGCTAAAAACTTTTATCTAGCAATACCACTATTGGGTCTGTATGCCAAAGATATAATAAAAAGGATTCACATGTCCAAAATATTTATAATAGCTCTTTTTGTGGTGGCAAAGAATTGGAAATTGTGGTAATGTCCATCAATTGGGGAATGGCTAAACGAGTCATGGCATATGGATACAATGGAAGACCATAGTTTTATAAGAGAAGATGAGCAGGCAGAATTCAGAAAAAACTCAAAAGACTTACATGAACTGATGCTACAAACTGAGCAGAACTAGGCGAACACTATATACAGTATATAAGCAACATGATGTGATGATCAACTATGATAGACTTAGCTCTTCACAACAGTACAATAATCCAAGACAATTCCAAAAGACTTATGATGGAAAATACTATCCACATGCAGAGAAAGAACTATAGAGTCTGATTGAGGACTGAAGCATACTATTTTTTCTTGTTTTTGCTACTTTTTAAAATTTGTGCTGATTCTTCATTAACAACACAACTAATGTGAATATATATATATATATATATATATATATATATATATATATATATATAACATGATTGTCATGTATAACCTATATTATATTGCTTGGGAGGAGGGAGGGAAGGAAAGGAAGAAATAAGAAAAATTTATTACTCATTTTGCAAAAATGAATTTGAAAATTTCTTTACATATAATTGGAAAACCTAAAATACCATTTAGTGAAAAACAAAAACATTTTAAAACTCTGCTTCTAAAAATATAAAATAAATGTTGAGCAGATGGTATCAGAAAAACCTAAAAAGACTTAGATGCCCTGAATCAAAGTGAAATG
The DNA here is from genome assembly GCF_037893015.1 of Macrotis lagotis. NCBI lineage: Eukaryota > Metazoa > Chordata > Mammalia > Peramelemorphia > Peramelidae > Macrotis > Macrotis lagotis. The sequence continues at coordinate 715,293,051 of NC_133658.1, forward strand.
AGCAGAACTAGAACATTATACACTGTATTGGCAACACTGTTTATTGAACAATTAGATCTTTTCAGCAATATAATGATCCAAGGCAAATCCAAAAGACTAATAATGGAAAAATGCTAACCACATCCAGAGAAAGAACTGATGGAGGCTGAATGCAGATTGAAAGACACTGTTTTCACTTTTTTCCATGTGCTTTTTTCCTGTTTCTTCTTTTTAAATTGTATTTATTTTTAATTTTTGCCACCCCAGCAACATGAAAAAACAAGTTTCACCATTTATTTCCAATATCTTTAGTTCCAAATGCTTTACTATTTTCTCACCAAATGTACCCTCTGAGAAAACAAATTATTTGGGATGGGTTAAAAATGTGTGGCCATGAATAACATCACTAAATAGTTATGTTATAAAGGTAAACATTACCTCCCACACAAGAAAGAGAAATCTCAGAAAGAAAAGTGAAAAATGTATGCTGCAGTCTATATTCAGACATCATGAGCTCTGTCTTTGGGAATGGATAGCAATCTTCTTCATAAGTTCTTCTTCTCTTGGGTAGCAGCATTCATTTGTGAGAAAAGGTATGTCATTTAGAGGTTATCATCCTGAAATATTCCTGCTACTTTGTAAAAGATACATTTCCCCTTGCAACTGCTCATGTAAGTTTTTTTTGGTGAGAACAAAATTTCTCATTTCTGAACAGCACTTCATTTCAATCATATACCAATCTCTGGACATCCTTTCAACCTCCGGCTCCCCACCACCGGAAAAGAGTTGCTATAAATATCCCTATACAAATAAGTTCTTGTCTTCACATATAACAGTGGTACTCCTAGACCAAAGGGTAGATATGGTTTTATATTCCTTTAGGATAGTTCCAAATTGCTCTACAAAATTGTTGAATCATTTCACAAATCCTCCAACAGTGCATCATTGTCTCAATTTCCCTCCATCCCTTTCAACATTTGTCATTTTCTCTTTCTGTCCTATTAGCCAATCCAGTATGTATAAGGTGGTATATCAGAATTGTTCCAATCCTTATATTTCCTATCAAGAATGAGGTAGGATATTTAAAAGAAATTTAGATTGCATGGATAACCTCATCTGAAAACTATTCATATCTCTTGATCATTATCAATTGGGAAATGGTTCTTATTTTTTATAAATTTAACTCAGATCTCTATGCTTGAGAAATGAGGTCTTTATTAGAGAAACTTGTTTCCATATTTTTTTTCCCAAAGTTGCTATTGCTAGCTGTATTTCCTTTCATACTATTTCCTCCCACCCCATTTTTTCTATTCTCTCTCACATATAACATGATTGTCATGTATAACCTATATTATATTGCTTGGGGAATGGCTAAACGAGTCATGGCATATGGATACAATGGAAGACTATAGTTTTATAAGAGAAGATGAGCAGGCATCAAAAGTGTATTGCATCTCATTACCCTCTTCCATGATCTTCCCTTCCTTTGAAGGTGGAGCATACCTTTCTGCTTATCCCTGCTCTACTGCAGGCAATGAAGTTCCATTGGGCTTCTCTTCATCTGGGACCGGAGCCCTGAACTATGATCTGAATCTAAATATGGGCAAAGCAACAGAATCCTGCTGGCAGGGATAGTGAAAAATCTTCTGTGATCTTTCCGACCCCCCCTTACCAACCATAGGCTGAATACTCTGGAAGCAGTTGCCAGGTTGTCTCCCTGCCCAGTGGCTCACGAAGCTTGCTCCTGGTCCCCTAGGGATGGATTTTGGCAGAGGCCTGTGATGGACTGGGCTCTACTCTCTTTTTTTTGAAGAATAATCTGTCTGCTGACCTTCCAAACTGTCTTTAACAATCCCTGCACCAAGAGGTCTGGAAACTACCATGGACCCTGGTATTACAGACTCTTTCCAGGGATCTTTCAAGCTACTTGGGCTGGAAAATTGTTTCACCAACTTTTTGTGGGTTCTGCCTAGAATTTACTTGAAATCATTGTTTAAAAGTATTTGGAGTGGTTTGGGTGAAAACTTGAGGGCATCTCTACCTTTACTCCACCTTCTTGACACCAAACTCTTTCGTTCTGATACTGCTTTTACAACATGATTAATGTGGGAATACACTTTATTTGATTGCACACATATAACCTATATGGAATTGCTCATTATCTTAGGGAGGAATAAGGAGGAGGGAGAAAATTACGAACTCAAACTTTCATATAAAACAAAGCTAAAATTGTCTTTGTGTGATTGGAAAAAATAAAATACTATTTAAAGGAAAATGTTTTGGAATTCTAAATTCTCTCCTTTCTTGCCCTTTGTTTACTTCTCGAGAAAGCAATAAATATAATAATTATACAACTGAAGTAATGTGAAATGTGTTCACATTAGCCACCTAAGAAAAGAAAACTTACCAAGACCAAAAAAAAGTGAAAATAAGGATGCTTCAATTTGCATTTAGAGTTCATTCATTCTCTTTCTATAAATGATAGCATTTTTCAGCATAGGCCCTTTGAAATTGTCTTGATCAAAATAGTTGAGATTCTCAAAGGTGTACATTGTTACAATTTTTGTTATTTCACACAATGTTCTCCTTAATCTGCTCACTGCACTTTGCCTCAACTCATATAAGACTTCTCATGCTTTTCTTAAACCACATTGCTTTTCATTTCTTAAAGTACAATAGTATCTTTCCTCAGTTGATGGGCATTCTCTCAATTTTCAATTCTTTGCTACCAAAAAGAGTTGTTATAAATATTTTTGTACAAATAAATTATTTCCCCTTTCTTTGATATTTTGTGATAAATATTTAGTAGTAGAATTCCTGATTCAAATCACATGGTGCAGTTTTCTAGACTTTATAGACTTTTGGACATTGTGTCCATTTTCCAGAATGGCTAAACTACAAGATAACTTTAGGAAGTATATTTATTACAGTATCTTTATTTATTTGACCCTCTTTCAAATTTATTTTTTTTCTATCAAGATAATAATAATAATAATAATAATAATAATAATAATAATAATAATAATAGTTGTTCTTTATTTCAAAGAAAACAATGCCAGCCAAATCACTGGTGGGATGACTTTCACAGTATATTTATTAAAGTGAGGGTTTATATCATGTGAAGACATCCTTCTCATTTGCTTTTTCCAAAACCATTTCACCCTGTGCCTAATTTTATAGAAAACAGGACTTCTGGTGATGGTCTGCATAATGTGGGAATCTCTTGACCTACAGAACCAGGGAAATATCAGTATGTAGTTTCTGATGATGGAATGGCAACATATAGGACAGTTCAGCAACAATGGGCTGACACTTTGATAAGTTTGAGCTCCAACCTAAGAGTTAGTTCAATAAGCAACTCTCCAATCAAAAGTGATTTAAAGCATTTTAATGTAACTATTGATAACTTTGATTTCTTCTGAAAGCTGTTTTTTCATATCTTTTGACACATTGATCAATAGGAGAATGATCCATTTTTAAAATAAATTTAGCTCAGATCACTCTGCATTTGAAAAAATGATATTTTTTTCTAATTTTTGTTTGATTTTGCAAGGCAGTGTGATTGTGACTTACCCAAGGTCACAATATCTGAGGCTGGACTTTAATTCAGGTCCTCCTGATTACAGGGCCGGTGCTCTATCCACTGCACCAACTAGTTGTCCCTACTCTAATTTTTTTTTAACAATTTCTCTCATTCCTTCTGATTTTAAATGCATTAAGTTTTGTTTGTGCAAAACCTTTTTTCATTTTATGTAATCAAAATTATTCATTTTTCTTCCCATGGCCTCTCTACTTCTTGATTAGTCATAAATTCTTCCCTTATTTGTAGATCTTACAGAATATTTTTACACATTGTATCCTTTATATCTAAATCATTTATTCACTTTTACCTTATTTTCATATCTATTTCATATTGTGTGAGAAGTTGGTCCATGCTTAGTTTCTGACAAATTACTCTAACTTTGAAAGCAATTTTATCAAATGTTGTATTCTTCCCTCTAAAGCTTACACTTTTAAATTTATAAGATACTAGATTACTATGGTCACTTGCTACAATATAGTCTTCATCTAATTTTTCCATAGTTCCATCATTCTATTTTTAGGTAGTATGAGATTGTTTGATGATTACTGCTCTGTAATATATTACAGCTTGAAATCTAATATTTTTAGTCTACCTTCTTTCACTTTATTTAATTAATTGCCTTGATATTTTGGACATTTATTCTTTTACATGAATCTTGTGAATATTTTTTAGCTCTATTATTTATATATTCTTTTCTTTTTCGTATGCTGAAACTCTATAAGGAAATTAACTTAGCTAGAATTGTCTTATCTATTATACTGACTAGATCTACCCATGAGCTATTAGTATTTCTTTAATTGTTTATTCATTTTATAATTGTCCTCATATAGTCACTATTTTTATCATTTTAGGTAGTCATGTAATTCTTTTATATTATCTGCAGTTTTTAGAATGGAATTTTTTCTATTTTTTTTTGCTAGATTTTCTTGGTATTTTATAGAAATGCTGATTACTTAAGGCAATTTATTCTAGATCTTGAAACTCTGCTAAATTTTTATGCTCTTTCTTTGATCATGGATTTCAGATTTCAGATTAAATTGTCTCTATTTGATCTGTTTTCTGGGTCAGTTACTTTTCCAATGAGATCATTCACATTTTCTTATATTTTTCATTCATTTAACTTTATTGCATTTTTTCTTGTTGTCTCAAAGAGTGATTTACTTCCCTTGATGAATTCTAACTTTTAAGGAATTAATTTCTTTGGTGGGTAAGTTTGTCTATTTCTTTTTTCTATTTTGCTAATTCTGCTTTTCAAGAAGTTATTTTCATCAGTGAAGATTTGTACTGCTTTCTTCCATTTGGTCAATTATATTTTTAAGGTCTTATATTGTTTAATATTTTGCACCTCTGGGGCAGCTAGTTGGCATAGTGGATAGAGCACAAGCCCTGGAGTGAGGAGAACCTGAGTTTAAAGCCAGCCTCAAACACATAATATTTGCCCAGCTGTGTGACCTTGGGCAAATCTCTTAACCCAATTAACTTAGATAAAAAATAAAAAAAAATTTGTATTTGTTTTACCAAACTTTTAATTATCTTTTTGTGATTTTCTACTTTTATATCTCTGTCAATTTTTTCCCTCTAACTCTTTGATTTTGAAAATCATTTTTAGCTTTTTCAGTAATTCGTGTTAGAACTGTTTCTAAGACACTTATTTTCCTTTTAGATTTTACTTATAACTATTTTGACATCATTGTCCTCTTCTAAATTTGTGTCTTAATCTTTCAGGTCATAATATGTACACATTCTTTTTGTTGTTTCTTTATATTTTCACTAATCCTCCTTGACTTTGAACTTTTATGTTCAAAAGTTGAGCCTTATTCTTGGCAAGTAGAGAGAAGTACTGTGCCAAGTTTGAGGTAGCCTTGCTGTTTTTATATTTAGTTTTGGGGTTGGGATTTGAAGTTTTTTGACACTTCCAAAATGATGTGATCTGGAGAGAGGTGTAGTCATTGCTCTCCTGATCTTCACTCTGGTATTGCTAGGAAGATTGCATGTGATACTATTTATAGGAGTACTACTACTACTTCTAGGAGTACTACTACTTCTTCAGGAGTTTCAGGAACAAAAGCAATTCTATTCCTCAAGTGATTCCTTGTGACCAAAATCAATATTGTTTTTCAGGGTCTTGATTTTTTTGGGATAGCAAGTGATTCTATTTCATACAGACTCTAATCTCTTGTGATTGTAAAAATGCTTTTCTCTGCCCTTGCAGAGACCCAGAATTGTATATATGCAATGGAGTTCCCAAAGAGCTAGTCCTATGTTCAGTACTAGTACAGGGGTCTTCTGTAATCTCTTTTTGATTAGTTGCTAGATCCTCATACCATCTCTGACTTTAGAGGTTCTGAAGATGGTTGTATACACCCCAATGTCACATTCCTTTGAAACTGCTAAATCATTCTGGGCTAGATAAATGTCTTACCTAATACTATGCTGGTTCTATACTCCAGAATTTGATTTGTGGTTTTATTTTGAAGTTCCTAGGAGGGAAATGTTGGGAGAGTTCAGCTAAGTGATTCCTTTACTTCACTACCAACTTCATTTGAAAGAAGGAACAAAACTTTGCATAAGTGGAAATATCTTAACAATTTAGAAACAAATATTTTAAACAAAGAAAGAGATACCAAATCAAATAAAATGTTGTTTCTTCTTTTTTCTTTACTTTCTTCAATCATTTATATGTATCTAGTTGCTATTTTCTTTTTTATTCTTTTTATGACAAATAAAGATGATATAAATATTTTTATACAACTAGATACATCTTTTCCAATCCTTTCTTGCATCTTTAGGCTAAAGTTACAAGAAATTGGAATAATTCATTTCATGGAAGCTTTTATTGAATATTATCAATCAGCAAATATTTATTAAGAACCTACTATGAGTCAATCATTGTGATCAATGGATACAAAAAGAGGCAAAATACAATTCTTGAATATATTTGGGAGAGACAACACACAAACAAAATAAAGGAGTTTCATAGCAAATGGTGTCGATTTATTTTTATAGTAAAATTTGAGGCAAGATTCCTGGCTTTTTGGGTAGGAGAAAAGGAACCCTGAGATATTTGTAAAAGGTTAAAAAGATTTGTACAAATTGTGGTCAAGAGTGAGATAATGAGTAAACTAGGGAGGTATAGTTGGGTTTCCTAGTAGCAATAAAGGTTCAATTGGAATTATGCAACATAAATTAGTAGTGTATCAAGTCAAAAAAGTTGTGTGATATTTTTCCCCATTTTTCTTCAACAACATATGTTGTAAGAACAAAGATGATGAATCATGAGAGAACTCTAAGGCTTACCCTGCCATAGAGGTATTCAGTGGCATGATAACTAGGCTAGGTATTTAAGAGAAGAGGATAGGGTAGAATTTAATTGGATTGTTAAATATAGGGGAGATTGCCTAAGAGAGAATTGATGGGGAAAAGAATTGGACATAACTGATGGAGAGTAGAGTTATGTAAAAGAAGTCAAAGAGAGAAGGGACCATAATCAATAGATTATGGTCAGATAAAAAGATTTCAGAATTTTGTGCAAGATCATTTTATATCTGTAGGTGATAGAAAGATCAAGAGCGTGACTATTTTGTTTATGGCTGAAATGAAGTGGAGAAGTCGCTGAAAGGAATTGAGTAGGTTGAAAAATTGTATGCTCAGATCCCCTAGTGTGAGAATAGATATAGGAAAAGAGAGATCAGTCATTGAGGAAGGAAGGAGAAAGAGAAATAAAACCTTCTCATCCTAAAACATCTATCTTTCCCTAAGGTTTTTTTTAATCCTGCAATATCTCTCAGTAATTCAAGTCATGATTTATTTTTACTGAATTCTTTAGAACCTCCATTTTGTGGAGGTGCTTGGGTTAGCCAATTTTCATTTCATTCATGATACTGCTTCTGAATTTCTGGGCTTAAACATGCCCCTTTCATGTTCCAGTTTTTCAGTTTTCTTTTGACTCAATTAGAGTCAAAGTTCCTTAAGGGTATGGACTTTGTTACTTTTTGCTTGAATCTGCATATCCAGTAATTATTACAGAGTTTGGCAAATAGTAAACAATTATAAAGTCCTTTTTCTGATTTGACTATTTGATTATTATGTAAGACATTCTCTCTGGCAGGAGTGAATACCTTTAGTTGGAATATATAAAATGAATAGGAGATAAATTTGGAAAGGCAAATGGGGCAAGATTACAGAGAGCTTTGAATATGATGCTAAAGAATTTTGACACTTCCACAAGTAATATGGCACCTTTAATGATTTCTGAGCAATGGGTGGCATGATTATTTAATATTCAGGAAAATCATTCAAACTATCTATATCACATAAGATTAATTGTAAAGACCAGAATTACTGCCCCATTGGAAAATTCCAGGTGAGAATCAATGGTATGGCTGTAAATAAATGTTATGGAAATAGTTATTTGAATAGTATCTGGTTTCTTTTGTATTACCTTAACTTGACACTGAATATAAATGCCAAATGCCATTAAAATATTTCTACTAGCCCAGTGATAATTTCAAAATACTGACCTCATTTTGAGATAACAAGGAATGACAATTCATATTTATATGCAACCCAAATTTGTGTAAGAATTCCTAGTTTGCCTAACATGGAATTTGCTTTGTCTTCTACTATGTGGGTAGGGGTAGTCCTTGTTTCACTGCCTGTGTCTTTAAAACTGGTGAAATTGAGCTGATTACCTTTTGTCCCCTTTTTTTGCTATTATTTGCAGCTGCTCTTTCCTGTACACTCTTTTTTGGTTGCACTATTATGAATTGAATCAGAGAGAAGGCAGGGACCTCTGCTTTTTTTAAAGCAACTCTGAGGAATAGAACAGGGTTGTTTAGTTTTGTTATTTGGGTTTGTCTTCAGTTTCATGTGCTTGAGGTGATTGTAAGCAGGAGTATACACTTCACTAAGCTCACTATGGTGAGCTTAGAATCTTGACTGCAGGAAACATGGTCTACTCAATGAGGCTGAACTTGAAATCCTGAGGAACCACTAATACCTGGGACTTGAGTCAGAGGATGGTTTTGGAGTTAGAACCATGCTCTATGGAAACCAAGCTAATCTCTGAACCTTATCCCTTTGTCCTCTTCAGAAACTTAGATGCCACAGGATGTGTAATGAGGGGAAGCTTGAGTCTCATATATATCTAGAAGTAAGTTTCTATATTGTTATTATACCTTGTGAATTAAAATTTCTGTATAAAAATTAATCTAACTGCTAGCTAAAATGGAACTGAGATATAGGGATGACTGTTCCTCCAAAGATGTGGATATTGGAGTCATTGTCAGAGAAACTAGACACCACAATTCCCTTAAGAACACTGAAGTAGAGACAGCTAAGTGGTGCAGTAGATAGAGCACTGTCCCTGGAGTCAGAAGGATCTGAGTTCAAATCCAACCTCAGACACTTAATACTTGTCTAGCTGTGTGATCTTGGGCAAGTCACTTAACCCCATTGCCTTAAATAAATAAAAAATTACAAAAATACATAAAAACCTTTAAAAAAGAATACTGAAGTATCAATGGGTAACTTTCCCATGGCAGGGACCATTATATATGTAATCTAAGTTGTTTACAAGTCCTTACATCAATATTATTTCATATTGTGAGATTCTAAGTACAAATGCTACTGTACAAATTTTACAGATAAAGAGATGGAGCCTTGGAAAGGTTAAAGTTCTTTAAAAAAAATACACATCAAGTAAATCTTAGAGGTGAAACTAAAAGGCTTTGGTTCATCTTGTTTTGTGGTAGAACAACATCCAAACATTTCTAAACAATAGCACTGGGGCAGCTGGGTTACACAGTGGATAGAGCACCGTCCCTGGAGTCAGGAGTGCCTGAGTTCAAATCCGGCCTCAAAAACTTAATAATTACCTACCTGTGTGACCTTGGGCAAGCCACTTAACTCCATTGCCTTGAAAAAAATAAAAATTAAAAACAATAGCACTGCTTCTTCTTTTACCTTTATTGGCATTTCCTCACTTAACAGAGATGTGTTAAAGGCACTTCTAGTTCACTTTCTAATTTTGATGCTATTTTCTTCAAGTTGGTAAGTAAATTACATCAATTCTAGTAATTCCTCAATGCCAAAGTCATATCTCTATATATCATGCTTTATGGGAAACTGACACTTTATGAACATTTTTTATCTTAACAAGGTTTGCCTTTAAGCAGCATTAGTTTACATGAATTTAGAGCAGTTGTATTTCCAAAACTAATTCAGTGCAGAAACATCTGGGAGAAAGAATGTGTATGAGGTGGTCATCATCACTTGTGATTCTAATATTTAATTTAATGCTAATATTTCAATAGTTAAGGCAGACACACCAAAGACTTAAAATTGTAATAAGAAGAACGTTTAGCTATCACTGTATGGACTATAATGTGGTCCAAAGAAAACGGTAATTCTGATCAAATTCTGATCTCTCTTAGCACTGAGGTCTTGTATGTAGCTTCTTTCACATCTGAATGAAAGTGGTAAAATGGACACACTCATATTGTAGGTTTTTACAAATTGTTAATTCCAGTTTCATGAATCAGTCTAGATTTTGTCTCTCACAATACTAGAAATATATTATCAAAATATATTTAGATAATATTAGAATTCTAGCAGAAATACATGTTTTTCGAATCATTCAGTTAAATAATAACACAGATTTAAGAATATGGAATCTTTGAACTCCTTCTTGGGATAAAAAAAGAAAGAGACAATTATGAAATTTTCAGTATGTCCAACACATATTTGCATATTACAAAAAGTCTTTTATGTCATTTTCAATGCTTGAACAATTTTTTTTATCTACCCTTTCAATGTCAGCTAACCTGGCTAGTTGATTGTTAGTTTAATTGAAAGGAATATGATATTAGCAAGGTTCAATCATAGACAATCTCTTTCAGAGTCAACTTAACTTTGTACAGATAAATTCATTTTATAACCAAAGAGCAAAATCCTAAAATGCTTGCTGTTGGTTACAAAGGAGACAAATTGTACAAAACCGAGCATTTTTAGAAAACAACTTAAGGATGTAGGTTCTCTAAATCAGGATCATTGTATCATCCTGTAGAAATTATGACATCTGATTTTAAACTTTATGTCTAATCATGGCAGATTTGTTTATTGCTGATGTAGCCCTCTAGATAGAGGAAGTGTGATAAGCTAGAAAGAGCACTGACTTGAAAAAAAAAAGATATAGTTTGAATTTTGGTCTTGTCTCTCTAATAGGGAGCTTTTTGAAATTATTTCCCCTTTCTGGACCTAAGATTCCTCAGCTATGCAATGAAGGAATTGGATAAAATGTCCTCTGGCTCTTAGAAAAACATTCCAAGATGGAGAGTAATGTTGTAATTTGTCACTCAGCATATTACTAAGCATTTCAGGACTTAATTGATTTTACTTTTTTTGTTATTTAAATCAATGAGTACATCCTGGCTTCACTGCTTAAAAAAATAAAAAGGGAAAACATTATATATGTGTATATATATACATATATATATATATACATAATATTTATAGCAGCTCTTTTTTCTGGTGGGAAAGAGCTAGAAATAGAAGTAATGTCCATCATTTGAGGAATGGTTGAACAATTTGTGGAACTGGACTGTAAATGAATGCTATTGTACTAAAAGAAATGACAATAGTGCAATTTCCAAAGAATATGGAAAGACTTACATAACCTGATAAAAAGTGAAGTGAGCAGAAGCAGGAGAACATTGTACACGGGGTCAGCAATATTGCATGATGATCAACTGCAAATGTCTTTGTTATTCTCAGCAATATAATGATTCAACACAATTCTAAAGGATTCATGGTGAAAAATGATATCCTTTCTAGAGAAAGAATCGAGGAGTCTAAATGAAGATTGAAACATACTAATTTTCACTTTCTTTTAGCATCACTGCTATTGGCAGAAGACTATAGGCACATTGAGTTATCAGGGCTCAGACTTCACAATGTTAACAAGGTATTAAGATTGACCCGAGGACAACACAGGACAATTATCCTGTGAGCAACAGGATCCCTACTCTATTGACATTTGGAGAAAGCATGATATGGAGTATAATGAATAATTAAAGATACTACTATTATAAAATTAGACACCTCAATCTCTGAGTCCTTTTCCCGTTAGTTTTCAGTATTTAGTAATGGAGATTCTGACCCAAATAAACCCTATAGGTTTAGGAAGAGTGTGACTACTTTATCTGGGGCTCTCCAAAAATGTTTTCTAAAATGAACAAGTCTCTATATCTCTTCCTGGGAGGCAGAAGGAGAGGAGTCACTGTCTATGTCCTGTGGCCTTCTGTATAATTAGGTCCCTGGTCTAGCTGGTCATTGAAATCCTTTCTAACTCTAAATCAATATTCCTCCAGTGCACTCAGATACATCTCAGACTGCATTTTTAATATAATGTTTCCTACAAAGAGAACACAAGCTCCTTCAAGGCAGAGGTGATTTGGGTTGCCTCTAAATCCACAGTGTGGAGCAAAGCAGCTGGCATTGAATAGGTCCTTAAAAAATGCTTGCTGAATGAATCACTCATTTTGACATTTTGACTAATTTCAGTAAGGGGCTTGAATGTTTCTGATGAAAAAGAAATGTGCCTGTATACAGGGAAATGGAATTATTCAGAAAATTATTAGCCATTATGGAAGAAAAATGACAATGAAAAGGTACCATCAAGGTGTAATCCCTGATCTCCAGACTTTATGGAAAGCAGCTAAGAATATAGGGCCATATAGATATTAGCAATCCAGGGATATTTTAAAAAGTTAATGCTGATTTAAATTCTTCATTGTTATCTCTGAAGAGAAAATAAGTGCCAAATCAGTTTCAAAAGATCACAATAAAAACCTTGCTACAATTTTATATCCCAAGCACAGCCAATATAAAGGCAAGCTTTATTGGAATATGAATGAATTTGTACTGAATTGTGTAAATGGGAGGGCTGGAATGTATAATCGAGTAGGCTGACCTCAAATGCATGTAAGTCTTTCACTGAGCTCTTGTATAATCCCCATAGAATCAACCCTAATTCATTTTTTCACTGTCAGGTCTGAGAGGATATATTGGCAATGCTATGTTTTGACAAGTCAAAGAAGCAAGAATCCAAGTGACTGTTTGCCTTATTATTTTCTCAACAGCAACCACAATTTCCCTGGCATATATTTAGCATAGGGAATTCAGGATGAAGAAAAGAGTCTGTGTCATTATGGAGGACAAAAGACGATTTTTCATTTTACTAAATAAAGGGAACAGTACTTCTATACTGTATCAGAACATAAAAACATGCCATTATGTCCCTTGCTGTATAAATATATTACTATGGATGTGATTTCTCCATATGATGGTATATTCCTTAAGCAAATATGATGCACATTGCTGATACCATGCCATGTCTTTTAAAAAATCACTTTATCTCTCCCTAAAAGATGCAACACTCTTTATTAATTATCTTCAATTGAATCAAGTTATCTGCATTGATTACAGAAGCAGAAGTAAAGGATAAAATATAACAAATGGAAATTAATATCTTAGTGATGCCTTTGTCTCTTTGTGTCTTTTATTGTTTTTCCCTCTCTGCAAATATAGATGATTTTTGAAAAATCATGGAAAATGAAAAAAAGTTGACAGAATGAGACAGCCAAAAACAGATTGATTTTCTTAAAAAAGCAATGAGTATGAAAAATATATTTAAACAATAGACAGGTGAGTATTGAATTTCTCACAAAATTCTAGAATGATTTATTGAAAAGACTAATTTGTGAATATTGAAAAAGAGACCAGTGATCATAAAAAAGCTAACATTGCTTCAGGAAGTCAGTTTATAAACATTTATCAAGCATTTTGTCTGTGCCAGGAAAAGTAAATATAAAGAAAGGCAAAAAAAAATATCCTTTCATCAAAATAAGTGCATTCAAATGGGGAAGACAACACATGAGTTACATATGATCGATCTCTCTCTCTCTCTCTCTCTCTCTCCATATATATATATATATATATATATATATATATATATATATATATATATATATCTTAACAGATTTATCTTATTTCCTTTTTTCCAAAAAAAGCATTATTGTAAGAATAATGAAGAAAGAACAAATTCAGATTTTACAAAGAGCAATAATAATGACATGAGATGTTTTTTAAAGTACTTTTAGAGTCTCATCACACCTCTCAAGTTCATTTATACTTTATCATCCTGCATGTACTTGATAGTACAGTGACACTGGACAACTTGATCTTCCTCAAAGAAAGCATTCTATTCCCTAACCCCACTGACCACATTCTTTGGATTTTCCCTCTCTTCATCTCAGTATCCACTTCTATAACTTCTTTCAAATCTTGCCTAAAAACCTACCATCTTGCAACAAATATTTACCTATTATCTTTATCCTACAATAGTCCCTCTGAGATTTTCCTGTCAAATTTATCCTGTATGTTTATAATCATTTGCTTGTTGTCTCTTCTACCAGGCTGTGCTTGGTTTGTAGCCCCAATAATTAACATCTGTCACAAAATAGGTGCATAATAAAAGTTTATCAAACTTAGAGGAGAGAAGATTAGAAAGGACTTGTTGGATACCTTCCACTCTTTAAGAGTCTGTCAAAGGGAAGAGTAATTACTCACTTGTAAAGGTTGAACAAACATCAAATTGGAAAAATTTCAAAGAACTATTTTCTTAGTAATTACATTAGTAATTAGTAATTAGCTTCAATTCTATTGAAGACCTTCTAATTTGGAAACTCACTTATTCTGTGGATGAAGTTGACATAATAGCTTGCAAAATATGGTTGGGAAATAGCATTTAATTATAGTATTAAATGCATGAAATCTGCAGTATAATATGCTTGAATCTTCAAAATTCAAACTTTTATGTTAAATATATACTCTTTATGTTCACCTACTGCCAAATTAATTCATTATTCTACATGCATGTGGTGTTTTAACTTTAGGTCACTTTATTATCACTGAAAACATTTTGTTTGATGTAGGCTTTATTTTTATTTTATTTTTATTTTTTTATTTTAGTTTTTGCAAGGCAATAGGGTTAAGTGGCTTGCCCAAGGCCACACAGCTAAATGACTGAGGCCGGATTTGAACTCAGGTACTCCTGACTCCAGGGCTAGTGCTCTATCCACTGGGCCACCTGGCTACCCCAATGTTAGCTTTAAATACTATACCTAGGGAGTAGGAGGTGTCTCTATGGTAATAAGTTTCATCTTAAGAGACTTAATTGAAAAAGGAAGAATTGTGAAATTGACCCTATTATTCATTTTATAAAATGCAGAGAAAAAGTAATAATATTATTTATAGTTTGTAAATGAAGATTACAGTTAAGAAAAATCTTGCAAACTATAAATAATATTAAAGCATTTTGTATATCACCAGGATCCATGATACTATTAGATGTTCACAGATATAAACACACACACACACACACACACACACACACACACACACACACATGTATACATTATACACTATGTAAGGGATATTATTCATGATGAGTTTAAACTGGTTCTAAACCAACAATTTTGTTTGCATTTTGTAATTGAATGTTGGGCTAGACAAACTCTACTTTCTTCCAGTTCTAAAAAATGAATTCACAATTTTGAATTTATGTTGATGCAAACACAGTCTTGCTCTTTATTTTATTTCTCAAGAAAGGAAAAAAAATTACAGGAAAAATAATGGAGAGACAGTTTCTTTCAAAGTGATAGATGAAAACTGGGACTGACAACAACATAAAAAAGATATGATGAATTACTTCAAAATGAAAATACAAATTATTTTCAATGAGACATGGAAAGACATGCAAACTATGGTAGAGTGAAATAAACAGAATTAGAAGAACATTTTAAACTATAAAATCAATATTTAAAATGAACAATTTTGAGAGATTTTATATAAGTAGAACAAAGAGAACAATTTATATAATACCAACAATATTTTTTAAAAAGTTTGAAATTTTAAAGAACTAAAATCAATACAATTACCATTTGGGATTTTAGGTCTGATGGTAGAGTATGCTACTCATTATGGAGCTGATAGATTTAGAGCAAAGGATGAGATGTATATATTTTTATATACATCCATAATTATTTTGACTATAAATACTTCTCTTTTTAAAAAATATTTATTTATTTTGAATTTTACAATTTTCCCCCTAATCTTACTCCCCCCACCCAGAGAAGGCAGTCTGTTAGTCTTTACATTGGTTCCATGGTATGCATTGATCTAAGTTGAGTGTGATGAGAGGGAAATCATATCTTTAAGGAAGAAAAGTAAAGTATAAGATGCAGCAAAATTACAAAATAAGATAACATTTTTTTTTAAATTGATGATAATAGTCTTTGGTCTTTGTTCAAATTCCACAATTCTTTCTCTGGTTGCAGATGATATTCTTCATCACAGTTATCCCAAAATTGTGTCTGATAGGTGCACTGATGGAATGAGTGAGCAAGTCCATTAAGGTTAATCATAACCACCATGTTGCTGTTAGGGTGTACAGTGTCCTTCTGGTTTTGCTCATCTTGCTCAGCATCAGTCCATTAAAATCCTTCCAGGCTTCCCTGAGTTACCATCCCTCCTGGTTTCTAATAGAACAGCAATGTTCTATCACATGCATTTACTACAATTTATTAAGCCATTCCCCAATTGGAGAAGTTCACTCAATTTCCAATTCTTTGCCACCAGAAATAGGAATGCTATGAATATTTTTGTGCAAGTGATGTTTTTACCCTTTTTTTCATGATCTCTTCAGGGTATAGACCCAAACACTTGCTCTTTTCAATACTTTAATTATTTGTTTTTCCACTTCAAGCAAGGGTAGGCTTTATCAATCATTTTTGCAAGGTTTTCAGTTTTATAATTTATTTCCCTCCCTCCTTTACCTTCCTCCTCCCTTTGAAAGAAATAATCTGATATAGGTTCTATATTTATGATCATGTTAAACATAGCTCAATATTGAACATGTTGTGAGAGAACAATCAGATTCAAACAGAAGAAATAAAACATTAAAGAGAAAAAATGATATAATCCATAAGACAACCTATAAAACTTGAAGATGATAAGATTTGATTTTTAATTAAACTTCACAATTCCTTTACTGGGTATGGACAGTATTTTTTCATCACAAATGTTTTCAAATTATCTTTGATTATTGTATTGCAAAAGTGAAAATCACAATTAATCATCATGCCATGTTATTGTTAATGTTTATAATATTCTTCTGGTTCTGCTCATTTCACTCAATATTAACTCATACAAGTATTTTTAAGTTTCTCTAAAATCCTGTCCCTCATGATTTCTAATAGAACAGTAGTGTTCCATCACATACATATACCACAACTTGTTCAACCATTCCCCAATTAATGGGCATCCACTTAATTTCCAATCTTTAAAAATTTATATAAATATTTTACTTGTTTTCCAAATACATATAATGGTAGTTTTTACCAATCATTTTTTGGAAGGTTTTGAGTTTTACAATTTTTCTCCCTCACTCCCTTTCCTCCCCATCCCTCCCCCAACAGAAAGAAATTTGATATAGGTTTTACATTTCAACTGTGTTAAATATAGATCAAAACTAAATGTGTTGTGAGAGAAGAATCAGTTCCAAAAAGAAGTAAGAAAATAGTAGAGATAACAATTTACATAATGCATAAAAGAACTTTTAAAAATTGAAGCTAATAAGCATTGGTCTTCATTTAAACTCCACAGTTCCTTCCCTGGATATAAATTATATTTTCCATCACAAGTCCTTTAAAATTGTTTTTGAATAATTTACTGCTATAATGAACAAGTCCATCACAGTTGATCATCACCACATTTTGTTAGTGTGTATAATGTTCATTTGGAACAGCTCATGTCATTCATCATCTATTCATACAAGTCTTTCTAAGTTTTTCTAAATTCTGTCCCTAATGTTTTATAATAAAAACAATGGTGTTCCATCACATACACATACCACAGTTTGTTCAGTCATTTCCTAATTGATGGGTGTCCCCTCAGTTTCTAATTCTTTGCCATTTCCAAAAGAGCTACTATGAATATTTTTGTACATGTGGTATAAAATTTATCATGTTCTCTTCAGAATACAGACCCAGTTGTGGTATTTCTGGATCAAAGTGTATGAACATTTTTTAATTGCCCTTTGAGCATAATTCCAAAATGCTCTCCAAAATGGTTGGATCAGTTCACAAAGCCACCAACAATGCATTAGTATCTCAGATTCCCCACAGCTCCTCCAATATTGATCATTACCTTTTCTAGTCATATTAGCCATTCTGAGAAGTGTGATGTAGTCCTTCAGAGACATTTCAGTTTCATTGCCCTAATCAATAGTGAATTAGAGAAATTTTTCATATGTATATTTTTTCAAATAATTCATATAGATTTGGAATTAATTGTTCCTTGAATGTCTGGTGGAATTCACTCATGAATCCATCTGGCCCTAGAGATTTTTTTTTCCTTAGGAAGTTCATTGATACCTTATCAGTTTTCTTTTTCAGAGATTGGGCTTTTTAAGTATTTAATTTCCTCTTCTTTTAACCCAGGCAATTTATATTTTTGTAAATATTCATCCATCTCATGTAGATACTAAAATTTATGAGCATAGTGCTGGGAAAAACTATTACAAATTATTTCATTAATTTCCTCCTCATTTGTGGTGAATTCACATTATTTTTCATTTTTAACATTTGCAAATTGATTTTGTTCTTTTTTTAATCAAATTAGTCAAAGGTTTATATTTTATTGATTTTTCAGAAAGTCAACACTTGGTTTTATTTATTAGCTAAATAGCTTTCTATTTTATTAATTTCAGTTGTAATTTTCAGAATTTCTAATTTGGTATTTAATTGGAGATTTTTAATTTGTTCTTCCTGTACCTTCTTTAGCTCCAGGCTCAGTTCATTGATCGCTTCTTTCTCTATTTTATTCATGTAAGCATTTAGAGATATAATATTCCCCTAATAATTGCTTTGGTTGTATCTGATAAGTTTTGGTGTATTGTCTCATTATTGTCATTGTCTTGGATGAAATCACTAATTATTTCTATGAATTGCATTTTGATCCATTCATCATTTCATATTAAACTATTTAGTTCCAATTAAGTTAAGTTTTATCTCTCCATGGTCCTTTATTACATGTGATTTTAATTGCATCATGGTCTGAAAAAGATGCATTCAATATTTCTGCCTTTCTACATTTGATTATGAGGTTTTTATGCCCTAATACATGGTAAGGTTTTGTATAGGTGCCTTGTACTACAGAAGAAAAGATATATTACTTTCTATCCTCATTCAGTATTCTCCAGAAGTAGATGATATCTAAGCTTTCTAACACTGTTTTTACCCCTTTAACTTCCTTCTTGTTCATTTTGTGATTAGATTTATCTAATTCTGTGAGGAGGTTGAGTTTCCCCACCAATAGAGTTTTGAGGTCTATGTAGTCCTGTAACTCATTTAGCTTCTCTTATAAGAATTTGAATGTTATACTGCTTGGTGTATGCACATTTGACATTGAAATTACTTCTTTAATTATGGTACTTTTTAAGAGGATATAGTTTCTTTATGTCATTTAAGGAAATCTATTTTTGTGACTGCTTTGTCTAAGGACTGCTACTTCTGCTCTTTTCCCTTCAGCTGAAGCATAATATATTCTGCTCCAGTCTTTTACCTTCTCTGCTTCAAATGTGTATCTTGTAAGCAGCATATTGTGGGATTCTGGCTTTTTTAATCCACTCTGCTATTTACTTCCATTTGATGGTAAAGTTCACTCATTTCACATTCAAAGTTATAATTGCTAACTTTTTTATTATCCTATTTCCCCTCTGTTTGTATTTTGTCCTTCTTTCACCTTATCCCTCCTCCCCAATATTTTGCCTCTCAGTACTGCCTCCCTCAAGGTGTTTACCCTTTTATATCTACTCTCTCCCTTTTCTTTTCCTTTTCCTATTTCTCTTTCTTCCTTCCCCTCCCTTCTCTCAGCCCCCTCTTCCCCTCATCTTTCTTCTTCTAATACTTGAAAGGAAAGAAAAATTTCTAAACTCAACTGAGTGTGTCTTTTAATCCCTCTTTGAACCAAATCCTATCTGAGTAAGATCCAGATAGTTCTCACCTGTTCTTTTCCTCTATTGTAATAGATCTTTTGCACCTCTTCATGTTATGTAATTTAGCCCATTCAACCTGCCCTTTCCTCCTTTCACTTTATAGTCTCCCAATTCTGTAATGAAATAATTAGTTTTAAATAATTCTATCCAAGTCATATTCCCTCTAATAGAATTACATTTCTCGAGTTATAAGAATCTTCCTCCCAGTTTAATCTTGTTGGATCACAGTCTTTTTCTTTCCCCTGCTTACTTTTTCGTGTATCTCTTCAGTCTCCTGTTTGTGGGTTAAATTTTCTGTTCTTCTCTGGTATTTTTATCAAGAAAGTTTGAAAGTCATCTATTTCATTAAATAGTCATCATTTCCCTTGAAATAAAAGGCTGAATTTCACTTTATAGTTGATTCTTGGTTATACTCCAAGTTCCGTTGCTCTTCAGAATATCATATTTGAAGTCCATCAGACCCTTATTTTTGCTGCAGTGTGAAATCCTAACTATGATTCTTTGGTATTTTAATTGCTTCTTTCTGGCTGCCTGCAGTATTTTCTCCTTGATCTGATCATTCTGGAGTTTGTCCACGGCATTCTTTATCTTTTCTTTTTTAGTTGTTTTTTAATTTTGTTTAACAGATTCTCAGTGTCTCATGACATCATTAAATTCCACAGATTCCAATCTGTTTCTCAAAGAGGAATTTTTTTTTTATTTAGGTCTTCTATCTTCTTTTTTCATTTAGTTCATTGCATTTTTAAAGGAGTTGTTATGTTTTTCCATTTGCCCAATTGTGTTTTTTGAGGAAATTATTTTCTTTTTGCATTTGTCTAATTGTATTTTAAAAGAATTTCTTATCTTCAGTAATATATTTTTGCTATAAGATCTTTATTTTGTTTTTCATGGTATTAATTTTTCTCTTACATTTCTTTTTCCAGTTTTCCAATTTGATTTTTAAACTCATTTCTGATCTATTCTAAGAAGTCTTTCTGTCCTGTAGAAATTAATATTCTTCTCTGAATTTTCACAAGTAACTTTCCTTCTTCTGTCCTCCTTTTCTGAATTAGTATCCTTATCTCCAAGGTAACATTTAATAGACCCTGCTTTGTGCTGGCCTTTAATCATTTTGGGATGCTAGCTTTCCCTAGGGTCTTGTGGTGGGGGAGGGGCTGGTTCACAGACAGGTTTTTGAGAACCCCCAAGGAGGGTTCTCAGTGGACCAAATAGAAACTTTTTTCTGGATTGTCTGTGTTTGAGGTATCAGTGGGTTCATTCCCTAGACTTGGGATTGGATTTCTGCTGTCCTCACACAATCCATTCACCGGGCTAGGCAGTCAGGTCTAGAAATGCTGTGGGGTCTCTCTAGATAGTCAGTCAAAGTCCTGCCTGATGCCCATACCCCAGTCTTGGGGAAAGGTACAAGTATCTAGGGCTGTTTCTGTATTTGTACTGAAGAAATCCTGGTTCTGACAGTCCAGACTAGCCACTGGCTGAATGCCTGTCCTGGTCAGCCATGCTGAAGCTCCAAATCCTGGAGTTCTCCCAGTCTGCTCACCATACACACTGCCAAGGCTTATGGTCCCACCACCAAGGTTCTCAAGTTAGTGTCCCACCTCATCCTTTGGCCTATGGGCTGGGTCCCATTCTCTGCCCTGGGCGCACCTACATTTCTGGAAGGTGTTCCCCTCTGTTTTGTTATTTCTGGCAATTCAGATTCTAAGGGACTTGACTCATGTTGGTTTTGAGGGAAAGCCAATAGATTTTAAAACAGTACTGACTTCTCTCTGCCATCTTGGCCCATTTATAAATATTTGTTTCAAGACACATTTTCTTTAAAAAACAAGAACAAGGAGTAAGAGTGAAAGGACACATATTTAAATTTTTGAAAGGAGAAAGACAGAGCCAAGATGGCGACAAGAAGAGATCGAGTCTTGGGGGCTCTCTGATAAAACTTCGAAACTAAGGACTCTAAACTTTTGAGAGACGGAACCCACAGAGGGACCCTGTGAGGCAGTTCTCCTACTCAAGGTAACCTGGAAAAGAGCAGAAAGGCTCTGCTCCCTGGGGTGGGAGGGGCAGCCCACCAGAGGGGTGGCCCGCCAGAGTGAAAGAACTTCAGCCTCCCGGAGGCAGACCCAG
The DNA here is from genome assembly GCF_037893015.1 of Macrotis lagotis. Lineage (NCBI taxonomy): Eukaryota > Metazoa > Chordata > Mammalia > Peramelemorphia > Peramelidae > Macrotis > Macrotis lagotis. The sequence continues at coordinate 715,314,854 of NC_133658.1, forward strand.
TGCACTAGGAGCCCCAACTCACAGCAGTGGGGGAGTCTCCTGAGCTGCACCCTGGGGAGCACCGGGCACAAAGTGGGGGAACAGCGGGGGCCTCTGCCAGAGCGAGCACATGGAGCCCAGCCCTCAAGGGCACACAGTGAGCAGTGTGGTCTTTCTGCAGCCCTGATCCAGAAACAGAAGCAGGCTACCCGGTATGCAGGAGCCCCCAGGGCATAAGTCCATTGAGCTGAGGGAGGGCAGTGAAGAGAGGGAGAGACTGCAGAGCTCTGTTCTCTGCCCCTGGAAAAGGACTCTGGGGCTCTGACCACATTCAGATCCTGATCGCCGTCTAGGCCCCCCCCCCCATAGAACAGCAGCCCCCCCCCACATCAGCCCCATGGCAGAGGGGCGTGCTTATGGTCATTCACAGACCAGGAGGGAGGACAGAGCCTCACACACTGAGACCCTTGTGGGAGTGAGCAAAAGCTCAGGAAGCACCCCCAAACCAGGCACAGGCTGGGAAAATGAACAAGCAGAGAAACAAGAGGAAGACCATTGAGAAACATTTTGCATATGAGCCCAAGAAGGATCAAAACACTCAGTCTGAAGATGAGGAAGCACAAGCTCCTGCATCTAAAGACTCCAAGAAAAAGAGAAATTGGGCTTAGGCCATGACATAGCTCAAAAAAGACTTTGAAAATCAAATGAGGGAGCTGGAAGAAAAACTGGGAAAAGAAGAGAGATGCAGGAAAAACATGAAAAGGAAGTCAGCAGCTTAGTCAAGGAAATCCAGAAAAATACTGAAGAAAATAGCATGCTAAAAACCATCTTAGGTCAAATGGATAAAACAGTTCAAAAAGGTATTGAGGAGAAGAATGCTTTAAAAAGCAAAATTGGCCAGATGGAAAAAGAGATAAGAAAACTGAGGAGAACAATCCTTCAGACAAAGAATAGAATTCAGGAAGATTGATGAATTTACCAGGAAACAGGAATCAATACTTCGAAACCAAAAAAATGAAAAATTAGAAGAAAATGTGAAATATGTCATTGAAAAAACAACGGATATGGAAAACAGACTTAGAAAAGATAATTTAAAAATTATTGGAATACCTGAAAGTCATGATCAGGAAAAGAGCCTTGACATCATTTTCAAAGAATTACTACAGGAAAATCTCCCTGGTATTCTAGAAGCAGAGAGCAAAATAGAAATGGAGAGAATCCACAGATCCCCCTGAGAAAGAGATCCCAAAAAATCACCCCTAGGAATATTATAGCCAAGTTCCTGAACTCCAAAGTCGAAGAGAAAATATTACTAGCAGCCAGAAGGACACAGTTCAAATATCGTGGAGCTGCAGTCAGGATCACACAGGACTTAGCAGCAACCACATTGGAAGCTCGTAGGGCTTGAAATATAATATACCAGAAGGCAAAAGAGCTTAGAATGCAGCCAAGAATGAACTACCCAGCAAGGCTGAATGTTCCCTTCCAGGGACAAAGATGGACTTTCAATGAACCAGGGGAATTTCAAATGTTCCTTTTGGAATGGCCAGGGCTGAACAGAAGGTTTGATCTTCAGATACAGGACTCAGGTGAAGCATGGAGATTGGAGGGGGGCGGGAATATGAGGGACTTAATGATGATGAACTTAATGTATTCCCCCATAGAAAAATGACACTGATAAGACTCATATGAAACTTCTCAGTTAACAGAGCAGGTAGAGGGAGCTTTTATACAGTACAGGAGAAAGCTAAATTTGAAGATAAAATATGGTATAAAAATGGAGTCAATAGAAAAAAAGGGAAATGGAATGGGAGAAAGAAAAAGGAGAGGGGGAATAGGCCAAGATATTTCATGTAATAAGATTTTTTTATTACAATGAGCTATTGCAATGATATGGAAGGGGGAGGTAAGGGGGAATGAGGGAACCTTTGCTCTCATCAGAGTTGGCTAGGAGAGAATACAGCATATATGCTCAATGGGGTATAGACATCTGGAGTAAGAAGGAGGGGGGAGCAGGGGGAAGGGGTGGGGATGTGAATAAAGGAGGAGAGGATGGAGCATGGAAGGTGAGTGGTCAGATATAACACATTTTCTTTTTTACTTCTTGCAAGGGGCTGGGATTGGAAGGCCTGGCCAGGACCCTGGGGCCAGATGGATTCTAGGCCTAAGGGGTAGTGTGGGGCCCCAGAGCTTCTTGGCCCCAGGACCAGGGATCTGTCTGCTGTGCCACTCAGCTACCCTACAGCAGAGTCACAGTGAAAGGAGAGAGAAAATATAGTACATGGTAGTGAAGAAATAAGAAAGGAGGGATTTGCAATCAGCAATGGCAACGTTGGAAAAATATGGAAGTAACTTTTGTGATGGACTTACCATAAAGAATGCAATCCACCCATGACAAGAGTTGTTGGTGTTGGAACAAAGACTGAAGCACATTTTTTATAATTATTATTATTTGGGGCGGGTGCAGGGCAAATGGGGCTGGGTGGCCTGCCTGCGGCCACATAGCAGGGTGATCTTTGAGTGTCTGAGACCAGATTTGGACCCGGGTGCTCCTGGCTCAAGGCCCGATGCTCTGTCCGCTACCCAGCCACCCCTACTATTATTACTATTTTATTTTATTTTGGGTCTTTTTTCTTCTTTTTGATTTTTGCAGGGGAGTGGAGATCGCGTGTCTTGCATGTCACACAGCTGGGTGATTGTTGGGTCTATGGGGCTGGATGTGGGCTTGGGTGCTTTTGGCTCCAGGGCTAGTGCTTTGTCCATTGAACTACTGGCCAAACCTACAATTATTACTATTATTTTTTTTTAATTTTAATTTTTTTTCTCTCCCCTTTACTTTATCACTCAAGCAAGTCTATATTTATGAGGGGGAGGGGGTATTTGGTTTACTCTTAAACAAGAATATTTTATTAAATATTTTATTAAAAAAATTCTGCAAAATGAGAATAAAAAATAAAAAATAAAAGAGAGAAAGAGCAAAAAAAAGAAAGGAGAAAGGCAAGTTTTTGTAACAATTGTCAATTATGTTTTCAGAAAAGATCAATATGTCATCATTTTTTTGTTGTTGGATTAGACCACTCTTAGAGCTAGAATAACCCATAAATGTTTATAATTTAATAACAAACCATCCATGGAATATTAAACAATATCAGCAATAATAATAATTAAATAATTTAATTCTGTTATATATATTTAAGTTTGCAAAGATGTTTCCTCCAAACTTCCTATGGCTCAGGTGAAATAGCTCATTAATATATTAGGTTAAGCTATTATCAAATTGACTGAAAAAATCAACCCAACCCCCAACTAATTGTGGACTGTTTATTGTGTTTGTTTTTCTTCACATGAAATGACTTAACAATCATGATGGCTCAGAGCAACTAAACTAGCCTAATATTTTTTGTGGATATAATCAAAAGGTGCTTGTCAAAACATGATGCTTGCTTTTCCACAATAAGATTGGGGATGCATCTCTAAATTTCCTTTATAATTCTTTATCACTCTTAAAAATAGATGTATCAAAATGTAGTTAAAACTATGGTCATTTTTCAGACCATATGACTTCTAAGGGTGATGAGTTCTGTGTTTACTATTCACTGCCTATATCCTTGGAATGATACAGTAAAGCTTAATGTATTCATCCTCAACTATATAATTTCCTTTCTTATAATTCAGAGCAGGATCCTTTTTTTAAATTTTGCTCTCTTGTGTATTCTATTCAGTTCCAGAATTTAGCATGGCCATATGAAAAAATACCCAGGTCATCTAACACGTGATTATTTATCAACAGAGGCTCTTATATTGGTTGCTGATATATAGCAATATTAGACTTCATGGATTACATTTAACCTAAACTACCTTTTTTATTCAACTGGTCCTGTCTGTGTAGTGGAAATATTTTTTAAGTGTCATGAAAAGGAATTTTGCTGCACTAATACCTTATAACAGCTCCTTTCTGAATAGTGCTGTTTTCTTACTCAAGAAAACTTTTAGTCAAATATTGACTCTTAACTCTTAGCACTGTGTGATTGTAATCAAATAAGTCTCTCTCCCTGGGTCTCAAGTCATTCATTTATAAAATGTCAGGCAAAAAATATGTAATTTTATGTAAGCTGAATAACAAATAGTGATACACTACAAAATAAGACTGTATAGAATTTATTTCAAATTTTGAACTAACCTATTAACAGCTAAATATGACAGAATTCTCAATGAATGCATTGATCCTCCTTAAAATACACTTCTGTTGCTTCTTTTTTCTTTTACTTCTTTTTATTTATTCATTTATTTATTTAGTATTATTTTGTACAAATTTTTTATACATTACTAAAATATTCTTGTTTGCTTAAACATAATACCCCCTCCCCCCAAGACCTGCATGAGCGATAAAGGGGAGAAAATAAAATTTAAATTTAAATTTAAAAAATAATAATAATTTTAGGAATGGCCAGGTTGGACAGTGGACAGAGCACCAGCCCTAGAGTGAGGAGCACTGGAGCCCAAATCCAGCCCCAGACACCCAACAATCACCCATCTGTGCGGCCCCAGGCAGGCCACACAGCCCCATTTGCCCTGCAATCCCCCCCAAAATAATAATAATAATAATGATAAAAATGTGCTTCAGTCTGTGTTCGAACACCACCAGCTCTGTCGCGGTTGGATCACAATTTTTATGATAAGTCCATCACAAAATTTACTTCCATATTTTTCCACTATTGCCTTTGCTAATTGCCGCTCCCTCCATTTGTACTTCTCTACTACCATGTACTATATTTTCTCTCTTCTTTTACTCTGACTCTACTATAGGATAGCTGAGTGGTGCAGCAGACAGATCCCTGGCCCTGGGGCCAAGAGGCCCCAAGCCCACATACCACCCCTTAGGCCCAACATCTACCTGGCCCTATGGTCCCAGACAGGCCATCCAATCCCAGCCCCTTGCAAGAAGTAAAAAAGAAAATGTGTTATATCTGATTACTCTCCCACCATGGTCCATCCTCTCCTCCATCACTCGCATGCCCTCCTTCCCCCCGTCTCCTTTCTCTCTTTCTTACTCCAGATGTCTATATCCCATTGAGTATATATGCTGTTTCCTCTCCTAGCCACCTCTGATGAGAGCAAAGATTTCCTCATTCCCCCTTGCCTTCCCCCTTCCATATCATTGCAATAGCTCATTGTAATAAAGAAAAATCTTATTATATGAAATATGTTAGCCTATTCCTCCTCTCCTTTTTCTTTCTCCCATTACATTTCCCTTTTATCTATTGACTCCATTTTTACACCACAATACATCTTCAAATTCAGTTTTCGCCTGTACTTCATCCATAAAAGCTACTTCTATCAGATCTATTAAATGAGAATTTTCCTATGAGTATTATCAGTATCATTTTTCTATACAGGAATACATGTAGTTCATCATCATTAAGTCTTTCATATTTTCCCCTTCTCCTCCACTCTCTATGCTTCATCTGAGTCCTGTATTTGAAGATCAAACCTTCTGTTCAGCTCTGGCCATTCCAACAGGTATATTTGAAATTACTCTGGTTCATTGAAAGTCCATCTTTTTCTCTGGAAGAGGATGTTCAGTTTTACTGGGTAGTTAATTCTCAGTTGCATTCTAAGCTCTTTTGCCTTCCAGAAAATTATATTCCAAGCCAAACGAGCTTTTAATGTAGTTGCTTCTAAGTCCTGTTTGATCCTTACTGCAGCTCCATGATATTTGAATTGTGTCTTTCTGACTGCTTGTAATATTTTCTCTTTTACTTGGGAGTTCTGGAACTTGGCTATAATATTCCTAGGGGTGAATTTTTTTGGATCTCTTTCTCAGGGAGATTGGTGAATTCTCTCCATTTTTATTTTGCCCTCTGCTTCTAGGATATCAGTGCAATTTTCCTGTAGTAATTCTTTGAAAATGATGTCAAGGCTCTTTTCCTGGTCATGACTTTCAGGTGTTCCAATAATTTTTAAATTATCTTTTCAAAATCTGTTTTCCATATGTGTTGTTTTTTCAATGAGATGTTTCACATTTTCTTCTAATTTTTCATTCTTTTGGTTTTGAAGTACTGTGTCCTGGTTTCTCATAAATTCATTAAATTCCCTCAGTTCCATTCAATTTCTGAAGGATCTGTTTTCCTCAGAGAGCTTTCTTGTCTCTTTTTCCATCTGGCCAATCCTGATTTTTAAAGCATTCTTCTCCGCAATAACTTTTTGAACTGTTTTATTCATTTGACCTAAGCTGGTTTTTAGCATGTTATTTTCTTCAGCATTTTTTGAATCTCCTTGACTAAGCTGCTGACTTCTTTTTCATGTTTTTCCTGCATCTCTCTCATTTCTTTCCCCAATTTTTCTTCTATCCCCCTCACTTGATTTTCAAAGTCTTTTCTGAGCTGTGTCGTAGTTTGAGCCCAATTTCTGTTTTTCTTGGAGTCTTTAGATGCAGGATCTTTGACTTCCTCATCTTCAGATTAAGTGTTTTGATCCTTCTTGGGATCATAAGCAAAGTATTTCTCAATGGTATTCCTCTTTTTTCTCTCTCTGCTTACTCATTTCTCCAGCCTGTGCCTGGTTTTGGGGTGCTTCCTGAACTTTTGGGGACACCCCCTACAATGATCTCTGTGTGTGAGGCTGTCTTCCCTCCTGGTCTGTGAATGACCATAAGCACACCCCTCTGCCACAGGGCTGAGGTGGGGGGCCCTGTTGTTCTATGTGGGGCCTAGACTGCAATCAGGATCTGAATGGAACCCCAGAGTCCTGTTCCAGGGACAGAAGATAGAGCTCTGCAGTCTTTCCACTCCCCTCCCTAGGCTCAGCACTCATACCCTGGGGGCTCCTGCTTACCAGCTCTGCTTGCTTCCTTTTCTTGGATCTGGGCTACTGAGGTCATGCTCCTTGCTGTGTGCCCTGAGGGCTGTGCCTCTCGTGCTCCGTCTAGTAGAGATCCTCCCACTGATCCCCCCAAGTTGTTCCTGGTGCTCCCTGGGGTGTAGCTCAGGAAAGTGCCCCCACTGCCATGAACCACAACTCCCAGCATCCTGGGGCTGCCTCTAGATGGCTTCCTTCATTCTGGTGGGCTGCCCCTGTGGCAGGCCATCCCTCCAACCCCGTGGAGCCAAAACTTTCTGCTCTTTTCCAGGTTACCTTGGGTTGAAGAACTGTCTCACTGGGTCCCTCTGTGGATTCTGTCTCTCAAAAATGTAGTTAGAGACCTTAGTTTATAAGTTTTGATCGAGAGCACCTAAGAGACTATTCTCTCCTGTTGCCATCTTGGCCCCACCCCCCCTTATTGCTTCTTAAAAATGAATAATCCTGTATAATATTGCCTTTCTATTCCTTTTCCAGTAAAGAAAAGGCTATTAAAAAACACATGAATTAAGACAACTCATATGGATAGGGAAATTCACTTTTGGACCAAAGACTTTGATGTTGTTCTTTTTTAAAAAAATTTTTCTGGCTTTTGTTTTGCAAGGAAATGGGGTTCAGTGACCTGTCCAAGGCCACACAGTTATGTAATTATTAAGTGTCTGAAGCTGGATTTGAACTCAGGTACTCCTGACTCCAGGGCCTGTGCTCTATCTACTGCAACACCTAGCTACCCCATACTTATTTATTTAATTAACTAATTTAATTTAATTTTTATTTTTTCTATTGTTCCCTTCTTAAACAATATCCATCTTATAAAACTTTTTCTCTATCAGTTGTGCCCCTTTGAGTCTTCCCAACTCTTTGCCTGGGCAGTTCTGCTGAATAGACTCCCAATAAATTTCTGCTCCTGATCTAATTTTCAATTAAAACCTTCATGTTAATCTAGCCAGTCAACTTCTGATTATCAACATGAGAATTATTTAGGTTATATATATATATATATATATATATATATATATATATATATATATATATATATATATATTTATATTTATATATATATGTGTGTGTGTGTGTGTGTGTGTATGTGTATGTTTATTTATAGTGTTCATGCAATATTTCTAATATAGTCTGACTCCCACCTTCACCCTACTACTCAACATTTTTGTTTCCTTATTTACTTGCCTCAATGAAAATCAATGTAAACTTGAGAAATGCCAATGTTTTGATATTTCAAGACTCTATAATTTCAAGACTCTATAATTTCAGATTCTATCTTTGCAACATCTCTCATGTCCGCCTCATTCCCACCATTTCCAACTTAGTTCTTATCTTATCTGTCTTGTTTCTGGACCATTCTGAAATCCCCCTTACTGGTCTCTCTGCATATGTTTTTGTGCTCAACAAGTCATCCTTCTTCAGTATGATCACCCCTTTAAAGTGTAATTTGCCACACTATATTGGGAAATATACAGAAGCTTTACCCAATATACCTTTTTCCCAGTTTGGGAAGAGATTTTTATTTATTTTTTAAAATTATATTTATTTCACTAAATATTTTCTCATTACAAGCAAAAAAATTATGAATCATTTTTAAATGTCAAATTTCAAATTTTCTCCCTCCTTCCTCTTTTATAATGGGCAAGCAATTTGAGTTTGATTATATACATGTGAAGTCATGCAAAATTCATTTCTCTTTTAATGATATTTTGAAAGAAAATATAAAAAATAGCAATAAAGAATTTTTTTTAAAAAGTAAACTTCAGTCTGCATTCAGTATTAATCAGTTCTCACTCTGGAGGTAAGTAGCACTTTTCATCATGAGTCTTTTGGGATAGTCATGAATCTTTGTCTAGATCAGTGTAGTTAAGTCTTTCACATATGATCATCTTTACAATGTTGCTGTTACTGTGTTCCTGGTTTTGCTCACTTCACTTTGCCTCAATTGATATGTCTTCCCAGGTTTTTCTGAAATCACTCTACTTACTACTTATAGCACGATAGTATTTTATCACAATCATATGTCACAACTTGTTCAACTATTCTTATTGATGGGTACCCCCTCAATTTTCAATTTTTTGACATCACATAAAAACTACTTCTCTAAATATTTTCATATAAATAGGTTCTTTTTTCTTTGATCTCTTTGGGATACAGATCTTGTAGTGGTATGACTGGGTCCAAGAAGATGGAGTTTTATAGCTCTGGATATAGTTCCAATGGGGGGGGTTGCAAGGCAATGGGGTTAAGTGATTTGCTCAAGGTCACACAGCTAGGAAATTATTTAGTGTCTAAGATCATATTTGAAATCAAGTCCTCCTAACTCCAGGGCTGGTGCACTATCCACTGCACCACCCAGCTGCCCCCAACTGGGCCACCTAGCTGCCCCCTAAATTGTTTTCCATAAGGATTGAACTAGTTCATAACTTCATCAAGAGTGCATTAGTTTCTCAATTTTTTTTTTCACATCGTCCTTTAGCATTTGTCATTTTCCTTGCCTGACAGGTTAGTCAATCTGATAGCAGAGAGATGTTATCTTGAAACATTTTGATTTCCTTTACTCTGCTACTACTACTACAACCTTTGGGGTTGAAGAGGATCACACCAACCAATCAAATAATTAGAGGTATGAATTGTATGATTATGTTAGTGAGGGGTATGTGGTTCAAGGGATCTTTCTTACTTACCTTTCCAAAATCATTCCATCCTATTGCCTGATTGATAGGAAAGAGGACTATTAAAGATGGTCTGGCTGCTGCAAGGAGTCTCTAGGTCTTGAATTAATTTCACTTCCTCTCATATCATTGAAGTACCATCAGTCAGGCAAGTACCAGTATGTGATATAAGTTGACAGAATGTTACAGAATGATTAAGTGTCTGAGGACAGATTTGAACTTAGATCCTCCTGACTCCAGAGTCAGAGCTCTGTCCACTGTGCCACCTTGCTGTGCCTAAATGAGATTATTTACAGGTTTTATTTCTTCTGAAATCTTTCTGTTCATATATTCTTTTATTATTTATCAATTTTGGAGTTGTTCTTAGTGTAATAAACTTACATACATATAATGTATATAATATATGTGTGTATATACATATATATATATGCAGAGAGAAAGAACAAAATGAGATGAAATGAGATAATACATGAGGCCTTCATCAGAGAAAATTGCTAAAAATCTTTTTGCTTTGTAATTACCTATTTCCTTTCTTAATTTTGCTACTACAACCCCTTTTAAATCTCACAATCAATATTATCTATTTTACTTCCTAGAATCTCCCTTATCCCTTGTTTAGACTTAAATGCTTCCATTCTCCGTACTACTAATAGGTGCAATTTTCCATTGTTCCCCTAATTTCTTTTTGATACAGCCCTTTAAGTTTAAATCATTATCTTGATAAATAATTTGAGATGCAAGTCTAATCCTAGTTTCCATTCAACTGCTTTCCAGTTTTCCCAGAGATTTTTGTCAACTGATGATTTCTTATCCTTAAAATTTGGATTCATGGGTTTATCAAATACTGGATTACTATATTATTCTGCATTGTATATATAATCAATCCACTGATTCACTACACTATTTCTTACCTAGTGAAACTAGATTATTTTGATTATTACTGCTTTGTAGTATGATTTGAAATCTGAAAATTCTAGACCACATTTTTTCACTGATTCCCTTGATCTTCTTGATCTCTTGCTTTTTTATGATTTATCTATTTTCATATTATTACAATAATCATGTTGTAAAAGTAAACATAATCCTCCCTCTCCCCCACCAAAATATAGAGCAAATCTCAAGAGAAATGAAGTGAAAGAAAAAAATAAGTGTATTTCAGTCTGTGTTCAGATTCCATTGACTCTGTCTTTGAAATGAGTTGTCTTCTTTAATATAAGTCTATCAGAAAAGTTGCTGCCATATCTTTTCCCACAGTAGCTAATACCAGCTGTATTTTCCTCCATTCTATTCCTCCCCAATGTCATTTATTCATTCTCTCTCTCTCTCTTCTTTCACCCTATCCCTCTGCAGAAGTGTATTGTATCTGACAGCCCTCTTCCATGATCTTTCTCTTCTATCACCTATTCCCTCCCTCCCTCTCTCCCCTTGTCTCCTTTCTCCTATCCCTTTCTTCTAAGGTAAGGTAGATTTCTGTACCCTATTGCATGTGTATGTTATTTTCTCTCTGGGTCATTTCTGATGAGAATGAAGGCTCCCTCATTCCTTCTCATCTTCTTTCATTCCACTCAATTTCAAAAGTTTTACCTTGACTCTTTTATGTGAACTATCTTAGCCCATTCTACCTCTCTTTTCACTTTCTCCTAATGCTTTCCATTATCACCCATTGACTCCATCTTTATACTATATCATAACATTATATTCAACTCCCTCCTCTGCCTTGTCTATATATTCTGCTTTTAACTTCTCTTATAAATGAGAAGGTTCATCATCAATGTCCTCATAATTAGTCTTTCTCACTTCCTCTCCATGCTTCTGTGAGTCCTGTACTTGGAGATCAAACTTTCTGTTCAGCTCTGGTAGTTTCAATAGGAAAGTTTGAAAGTCTCCTGTTTCATTGAAAGTTGATTTTTCTCCTGAAAGAGGATGTTCAGTATTGTAAGAGAATGTTGAGGGTCACAGGAAGGTCATTGCATAACTGGGAATGACTTAAAGGTCTTCTTCCTCATACACATCAATGGCCTACTCACCTGGGTCAGCTCTCGGGATCGTCCCATCTGTTCCTCATGTTTTGGCACTTCCTGGAACATTGTGTGTAAACACTGAATCAATGATAGCAATATTGTGTTGGAGTACTAGCCTGAGAAAGTAAACTTTATCACTTACTGGAGGCATTGTTTGTTTGGCTAATTGGAGAACACAGTGAATTGGGGGTAAACCAGGGACTGAGGTGATATTTAAGATCTTGAATTACTATGAATTAAGTGGAGAACTTGTCATCTTTGTCTTCTGCCTCTTCAACATTCATCTGAGAACTTGACTACAGCTAGACTGAGTCAAGCAATAGGTTATGGGAGGGGGGGGGGTGGCTAGGTGGCATAGTGGATAAAGCACCGGCCCTGGAGTCAGGAGTACCTGGGTTCAAATCCGGCCTCAGACACTTAACAATTACCTAGCTGTGTGGCCCTGGGCAAGCCACTTAACCCCGTTTGCCTTGCAAAAAAACCTAAAAAAAATAGGTTATGAGGAAAGATAAGTTAGCCAGCAGGCAGGCAACATATGTCTTAGTGAAGTATAGTTATCTGGAATCCAACACAGTTTTGCTGGGCAGTTGATTCACTGTTTTATAAACCAAGCTCTTTTGCTTCTGGAATATCATTTTCCAAGCCCTACAAGACCTTGATGTAGATGCTGCCAAATCATGGGTAATCCTTACTGTAGTGCCATAGTAGTTAAATTGTTTCTTTCTGGCAGCTTGAAGTAACTTCTCTTTGACTTGAGAGTTATGAAATTGGCTTTAATGTTCTAGGGAGTTTTTTTTTTTTTTTTTTTTAGGATGTGATCAGTAGACCCTAAGTTTCTATTTTACTCTCTGCTTCTAGCATCTCAGGGCAATTTTGCTGCATTATTTTTTTTAGGTTTTCACAAGGCAAACGGGGTTAAGTGGCTTGCCCAGGGCCACACAGCTAGGTAATTATTAAGTGTCTGAGGCCGGATTTGAACCCAGGTACCCCTGACTCCAGGGCCGGTGCTTTATCCACTGTGCCACCTACCCGCCCCTGCATTATTTCTTGAAAAATGAAGTCTAGGCTCCTTGCCTAGTCATGACTTTCAGGTAACCTAGTAATTTTTAAATTATCTTTTCTGGATCTGTTTTCTAGGTCTGTTGTTTTTCCAATGAGATATTTCACATTTTTTTTCTAGTTTTTCATTCTTTTGGATTTGTTTTATTGTTTATTTATTCCTTGCAAAGACATCAGTTTCACTTAGCTCCATTCTAGATACGAAGGAGTTATTTTCTTCAAATAACCTTTCTTTTCTCTCCTTTTCCAATAAGCCAATTCAGCTTTTTAAGGCATTCTTCTCATTTGCCTTGGGGATTGTTTTTCCATTTGACCTAAACTAGTTTTTAACATGTTGTTTTATTCAGTATTTTTTGTATTTCTTTCACCAAACTTGTGACTTAGTTTTCATGTTTTACCTGCATTGCTCTTATTTCTAATCACAATTATCACAATTTTTCCTCTACCACCCTTAATTGTTTTTCTTTTTTGGGGATTTTTTTTTTTGCAGAGCAAATGGGGTTAAGTGGCTTGCCCAAGGCCACACAGCTAGGTAATTATTAAGTGTCTGAGAGTGGATTTGAACTCAGGTACTCCTGACTCCAGGGCCAGTGCTTTACCCACTGCTCCACCTAGCCACCCCGCTTAATTGTTTTTCAAAGTTTTTTTTTGAGCTCATCCATAGCCTGAGCCAATTTTCTATTTCTCTTGGAGGCTTCGGAAACAGAATCTTCAACCTTGTCATCTTCTGAGTGGATATTTTGATCCTCCATGGGAACAAACTAATTTTCTATGGTCATATTTTTCTTTTTCTGTAGTTTGCTCATTTCCTCAATCTGTGACTGATTTGTCACACTTTCAAGACTTTGGGGAGAATTTTGGGGCACCCCACGGGGACCTTAATTCCCCCAAGGTCTTATGAGAGGTTCTGACTGCTCTCTTGCCTATGCTCTGGTCTGTGGATGAGCACTGCCCTGCCCTCTGCCCTGGAACTATGAGGAAGATCCCTGGTCCGTTATAGTAGTATGGGGGCCCAGACTGAGACCTGTATCTGAATGTGGGAAAACAGCAGTGTCTTGCCCCAGGGATGGCAGAGAGACCTCTGTAGCCTCCCTTATTGACTGTGTCCTGCATGCTCTACATGTGCTGGGTGGTTCTGAGCATTCCTGGCCAGGGCTGCTCCAAGATCTGGGTTCTGTGCTCTCTCTGGTGTGGCAGAGTTCTATCACTGCCCCCCTTAATGTCCCCTGCAATTCCTGGATCAGGATGTCTGGAAAATGTCCTCATTCTTGTGAACACAGACATGCCACAGGGACTCAGGCACTCTACAGGCTCTTCCTGGAAGCCTGGAGATAGTTTTCTCTGGCTAGGCTTGGCTGTAGCCCAGCTATCCTGAGGCCCTTTCCACCTCCCGGTCCTAGTGGAACAGGCTTTTCTTGCAGATGTTCTAAGTTATCTTAGACTGGAAATAGTAGCATTCAAACTTTCTGTGAGTTCTGTGAGTTCCTCTAAATTGTAATTGGAATCATAATTTTATGACTTCTGGAGCTATATTGGGGGTTTGAATTTCTTGGAATTTCTACCCTTATGCCCCATCTTGGCTCCCAGACCTCTTGATTTTTAGATGATTTTGTTACTATTTTTTAGTTCTATAAAATAATACTTTGGCATTATGTCACTAAATAAGAAAATCAACCAGGATAGAATTGCAATTTTTATTATACTGACTTGACCTACCAATGAACAATTAATGTTTTTCCCATTTGATTAGATCTGTCTTTATTTGTGGAAATATATTTTATTATTGTATTCATATAATCTCTGATTGTTTTGGCAGGTAGATTCCCAAATAATTGGAATTGTCTATATAGATTTTAAAATAGAATTTCTAATTATATTTCTTGTTGCTGCATTTTGTTGCTAGTGTATAAAAATGTCAATGATCTTTGTGAACTTATTTTATAGAGTACAAATTTGCTAAAGTTGTTAATTTTTCCAGTTCTATTTCTAATTGAATCCTTGATTCATTCCTGATTTTTTGGGGAAGACTGTAATTATATTCCCCTTTTACATAATGCTTGCCCTTGGTTTTAGACAGCTAATATTTATCAGTATAAAACAGACCTCATTGATTCTTAGTTTTTTAGTTGTTTTAACTAGAATGGGTGTTGTATTGTTTCAAAGGTGTAAGAAATGAGGTTAGGTTTAGGGTATTAGTTTGAGTGTACTGCCTCCATCCAGTTTGTTGTTCTCCTATTTGCAGTTGAGACCTAAGGGAGAAAAAGAACATTTATTATGATTCTCTCAAGAAGCAGGTAAGTTTCTCAAGCAGAGTATCCACACTGACAAAGAAGCAAAAACAAATTAATATACTGTTAGTTCAACCCTATACCTGCCATCAGATTCTGGATTGAGTCTGATTCCTCCAGATTTCATCATCCCCTTATATTTGGCTCTTGATTTATTCCCCCACCCTGGCCATGACTCCACATACATCATATGTTATTATAATGAACATTAAGCTCCTCCTTGGGTAGAGAAGTTCATGTGTAAGATTGTAATTAAGCCTGTGACCAAAGAATGAACTTGTGAGTTCAACCTGGACAGTGGAGGTTTGGGCTTTTTGATTTCTTTAATTCCCAAAAGACTAGGACCTCAAACTGTTACTCTTTATGACTTGGATATTACTTTACAATTATTTGACCAACTCCTTATTTGTTTTATTCATGAGTTATTTTATATTCATACAATAATTTTGTCATATTAGTAAACATAAACCCCTGCCCCCCCCAAGAAGATGAGAAATTTCAAGTATAGTGAGAGAGAAAAAAAATGTACTTCAGACTATGTTCAGATTCCAATGGCTCTGTTTATGGAGTGAATTGCATTTTTTTATCATAAGTCCATCAGAGAAGTTGCTTCAATATTTTTCCCACAATTGCTATCACTAACAGTATTTCCCTCCACTCTATTCCTCCCCACTCTCATTTATTCTATTCTTTCTCTCTTTTTATCCTGGACCTGTCCAAAAGTGTGTTGTATCTGAGTACCTTCTCCCACAATCTTTGCTCTCTTCTATCACCTATTCCCCCATTTCTTCCCCCATTCCTCCTTATCCCATCCCTTTCTTCTCATTTATTCTAAGGTAAGATAGATTTCTATACACTGTTAAGTGTGTATGTTATTTCCCCTCTGAGCCATTTCTGATGAAATGAAGGCTCACTCATTCCACCTTGCCCTCCCCTGTTCCAATACATTAAAAAGCATTTTCTTGACTCATGTGAAATTTCTTTGCTTTGTCTTCATCTCCATTGCCTTCCTCCCAGTATTTTCCCTTACCACATTGACTCCAACATTTTTTTACTAAATAATACAATTATATTCCATTCCTTCTTTTACCCTGTCTATATATGCTCCTTCTATCAGCTCTTATAAATGAAAAAGTTCATATGATTTATCAATATTTTTTCCCATGCAGGAAAAAAAAACAGTTCAATATCATTAAGTTCCTCATATTTAGTCCTTCTCTTCCACCCCCTCTATGGTTCACCAGAGTCCTGTGCTTGGAGATCAAACTTTCTGTTCAGCTCTGGTTGTTTCAATAGGAAAGTTTGAAAGTCTCCTGTTTCATTGAAAGTCCATCTTTTCCCCTTTAAAGAGGTTTTTCACTTTTGCTAGGTAGTTGATTCTTAGTTGTAAACTAAGATCTTTTACCTTCTGGAATATCAGATTCCAATCCCTATGAGCCCTTAAGGTTGATGCTGCCAGATCCTGTGTAATTCTGACTATGGAGCCTCTGTAGTTGAATTGTTTGTTTCTATCAGCTTTTAGAATTTTCTTTTTGATTTGGGAGCTTTAGAATTTGGCTATAATATTCCTGGAAGTTTTTCTTTTAGGATCTCTTTCAGGAGGTGATCAGTGAATTTCCTCAATTTCTATTTTAACCTCTGCTTCTAGGATCTCAGGGCAATTTTTCTGTATCATTTCTTGAAAAATGAAGTCTAGGCTCTTTTCTTGGTCCTGACTTTCAGGTTACCCAATAATTTTCAAATTATTTCTTCTGGATCTGTTTTCAAGGTTGGTTGTTGTTCCAATGAGATATTTCACATTTTCCTCTAATTTTTGGCTTTTTTGAAAGAGTTTTATTTCTTCCTGATTTCTTGTAAAGTCATCAGCTTCCTTTAGTTCCATTTTGCATTTGAAGGAGTTATTTTCTTCAGAGAGCTTTTGTATCTCCTTTTCCATCTGGCAAATTCTGCTTTTTAAGGCATTCTTCTCCTCATTTTACTTCTGTTTTGCTTTTTCCATTTGACCTAAAAAAAGCCTAAACTGGTTTTTAACAAATTATTTTCTTCAGTATTTTTTCTGTTTCTTTCATCAAGCTGTTGATTTAGTTTTCATGATTTATCTGTATTGCTTTCATTGCTCCTCCCAATTTTTCCTCCACCTCTCTTATAATTGCTTTTCAAACAAAGTCTTTTTTGAGCTCATCCACAGTCTGAGCCCATTTTATGTTTCTCTTGGAGATTTTAGATGCAGAAACTTTGATTTTTGTTATAATCTGAGTATGTGTTTTGATCTTCCATGGGACTAAAGTAATTCTCTATGGTCAGATTCTTCGTTTTCTTTTGTTTACACATTTGCTCTGCCCAAGACTAATTTACAGCACATCCAAGGCTTTGGGGTTTTTGGGGGGACACCCCACTGAGACCTTTATTCCACCAAGGTCTTATGCTCTCTTGCCTGTGCTTTGATATGTAGATGACCACAGCACTACCCTCTTTCCTGGAGCTGTAAGGAGGTTCCCAGCTGGGCTATCTCAGTGTGGAACCCAAAACTGCCACCTGGATCTGAGTGTGACCAACCAGCATAGTCCTGACCCCAGGGAGAGCAGAGATATCTCTGCCTTCTCCCCTGGCTCCCTTACCATCTGTGGGCTGTGTTCTGTCGGTACAGACTGGTTTCTCCCAATTCTTGCTCTAGTTTCTGGGCACCCTCATTCTGGTCTAGTTAAATTCTCTCCCCACTCCTTCAAGTTGATCTTGGGATGTGCTGCAACCCAGGCTTTTTCCAACTCTCAGTCCTGGTGAAACACACCTTTCCCACTGAACTTCTAAGTTATCTCAGACTGGGAAAATGTATCATTCAGTCTTTCTGTGGGTTCTGTCCCTCTAAATTTTGGCTAGAGTCATAATTTGATGGCTTTTTGGAGTTCCCTGGGGGGGGAGGAGTTCCTGGGAAATGCTGCCTTTCATGCCACCATCTTGGCTCTTCCCTGAGCAACTCCTTATTTTCTGTGTCTATTGATATAATTTTATGATTTTCAATGTTTTTAATGGATATAGTCATTTTCTTAGAGGTTTCCTAATATTGAAATAGCCCTGCATTCATTAAATCATGTTTGTGATATATTGCTATAATCCCTGTGCTTGTATTTTATTTTATATTGTTACATTAATATTTATTAAGGAAATTGGTCTATAATTTTGTTTTTTCTATCTAAGATTTAGGTATCAAAACCATATTTAGACCATCAAAGAAATTTGGTGGTATTCTTTTATCTATTTTTTCAAATAATTTATACAGTATTGGAATGTATTTTTCCTTATATGTTTGACTGAATTCAGTTTTGAATCCATTTGTTCTGAGGATTTTTTTGAGGGTTTTTGCGAGGCAAGTGGGGTTAAGTGGCTTGCCCAAGGCCACACAGCTAGGTAAGTATTAAGTGTCTGAGACCGGATTTGAACCCAGGTACTCCTGACTCCAAGGCCGGTGTTTTATCCACTATGCCACCTAGCTGCCCCCTCTGAGAATTTTTCTTAGGGGATTCATTGATGGGTTGTTCAATTTCTTTTTTGAGATAGGGTTATTTAAATATTCTATTTCTTCTTTTGTTAATCTAGTTAGTTTATATTTTTACAATTATAATTTATTTTACATAAATTGTCAATTTTACAGTCATAACTGGGCAAAATAACTCCTATAAATGCATTAATTTCAAATTCATTTGTGGAGTTTTCATTTTATTCTAGTAATTTTATACTAGTAATTTGGTTACCTTCTGAGTTTGTGTATTGATCTTCCCTGTTACACTAGTAACTTCTCGTGGTCAGATTCTTTTTTGCTGCTCTTATCTTCCAATCTATATTTTCTATTTCTTGATTTGGATCTTATGTTAATTTTTGTCTGATTCTTAGTCCTAAGGTTGGAGAAAGACACTGTCTCGAGGCTTATTTTGGATTGCTGTTTTCAGAGGTAATTGGGGAGTAGAATTGGGAATTTTTGATGTTTCCAAAGTGATATGATCTTTAGAGAAGTGTGGTCACTGTTTCCTTGGTCTGTGCCCCATTCCTTACCTAGGAATAATCCCTTGGGTTTGCAATTCCTTCTGTTCCTCAAGTCCCTCTTCCCTTGGGAAAGCTAATAGCACTGTTTCTCCAGGTTTGGAACTGGATGTACTATTACCCCTTAGGGTTTCCACTACTTCTTGACTGAGAATTCTCCTCTCTATCCCTAAATTATGACTCAAAAATGAGTTTGAACAATAAAATTGCTGAACAGTTGTCCCTCAGGGCTTCCATTCATTATTTTAACATGATCTGTCTGCCCTTCAACTATGTTCCAAAAGTGGATATAGGCAATATACCCTTAATGCAGTGCTAGAACAAGGGTGCTCAGAAATCTATTTCTAATCCAATTTTCTGGTTCCCTTTCAAGTTCTGTCTACAGAATTTTTGAAACCACTACGACTTCTGTCATCAGCAGCCAGTCCCAGCAATGGTATTTCATCCATTTGGCTCTGGTTTGCCCTCCTTCCCCACACTCACCCCATGTTACTGATCTCTCTTTTCAACTTACTACGTTCTTAAAGTGGAAGGATTCTGGAATCTGGCCTTTTGCTCTATTTGAGTTTTATTTTAAAGTTTTTTATGTGGCAGTATTGGAAGTGATCAGTTGAATGCTTCTCTATCCCACCATCTACCGAATATACTTTAGAGAACTGCTTAACAGATTCATAGGAGGTTCAAGAAGAAAAGTCATTACCAACTGAATAGTCCATGAAGCTTTGGTGGAAGAAGGAGTTTTTGAGTTGTACCTTTAAAGAATAGTTAGTAATAGAAAAATATGGTGAAGTAGGATGTTCAAGGTGGAAGTAGTATGTATATGTTGTACAAATTGTATTACTCATGAGTAATATGCTCTATGAATGGAAAAGTAGAATGGCCTCAGATTATGGAGAGCTGTGGATGATAGGAAAGGAAATATGAATTTTACTTAGCAGGTAACAGTGTCATAAATGACCTTTCATCAAAAATTTTCTATCAATGTACAGAGATAATAATATAGTTGTGCTTTAAAAATAAAATAAGAGAGAAAATAGAAGCAGCCAGAAGAACTGTCCTAAGGAAATGAAAATAGAAATGCAATAGAGGATAAGATGAGAAAAATAATAAAGAATCTCGAAAAGAACCCAGTGACTAATTGGATAGGAGAGGTGAGAGAGAGAAGAGAGTCAAAGATAACTCCAAGATAAGGAACATAGGAGACAAAGTGAATAGTTATGTCATATATAGATATGGCAAAGTCAAAAGGCAGAGCAAGTGTAAGGGAAAACTGGATGAGATGATGGGGTGAATCATATCCAATGTGAGGGAAACTAATTCAGGAGCCCCTTAGTACGATTGCAGAGTCCAAAGAAGTATGCCATTTCTTCCTCAGTTGCAAGCTGTTTGGAGTCCTAGCCTCTTCCAGAAATGAAATTAAGACTGGAGTGAGTAATTGCTTTATTACAATTCTCAGGAGAAGTGGATCTGTGGTACCCTGGAGGGATCCCTTATACTGAATAAAGAAACCAGAACAAGCTGTATACTTTTAGTTCAGCCCTAGTCTTCCCACCAGAGTCCAGACTCTTTTGGGTTAGAACTTTTCCTTATATTCCTACTCTCCATCCTATATGTTTCCCCCTCCCTGGTCATGCTATGTTAATGCCCCTCAGTCATCATTTGGAGTGTGTTAGTTAAAAGAAATAAAACTAATTAAGCATGTGCAGAAGTAAAAACAGGGTGACTGGGGCATGGCCTCTTGAGTTCAAGCTGTTCTGCGTGTCCCAACTTATAGCTAGAGGTTCAACACAGGACATAGGATATTTCTGTCTGCTTAGTAAAACATTCTTCAAGGGAAATTCCCTTTTTGGTAATATTTGCAGATTTGCTCAACATGGCAATTATGGCAATATCTATGAAAACAGAATTACTTAACAGTAGCTTAACACAGTAATTTCTCACAAATGCTTATAAGAATGCATTCTTTGAGCAAATGAATATTCTTGTGTTTAAAGATTTGCTCTTCTAAGTGAATAAAACATGAGAATACAAGTCTGACAATGAATTTTTTTTCACAAACCATTATTATACTCTTACTCTCTGTCTTGTCTTTATTTTTTCCTTCTCAAGAATAGGAAAACTTAAAAAAATCTTGCTTATTTTCATATTTACAGTTGAGGATACTTTGGTGAACAGAGATTAAGTGAAAACTGGCCATCTAGATGGTTACTTGCTATTTCCTGAATATTTGCGAAAATTCCCTGATTTCATTAAATATCAAAGTTATTATAATTTTAATAACTAGAATTTATCTAATCCTTAAAAATTTTAAAAGCATTTTAAAATATTTTCTGATATTAATCCCACAACAACCCTGGTAGGTAGGAGGCTATCATTATCCCTATTTTAAAGATGAGAAAACTGAAGCAAGCATTATTTAGGTAATCTTTCCAAGATCACACAGGGAGTAATTGTCTAAGACAAGATCTATTTGTCTCTACTACTATAAAGCAATTGAAATCACAACAAAGAAACAAAGTTTAGTAATGCAGGAAAACCAAGAGAATATTTTACTGTAGAATTGTTGTTCATCCTTTGATTTTAGTGAGGACCAATGACAGCATAGGATGATGTTTTGACTCATACATGAACTGGATTTAAGTGAGGGAGAACTGCACAAAGCCATCAACCTTTCTCTCTCTTTTAGAGTCACAAAAGGTCAGTGACAAGACAGAAATCAAGATGACTAGCAGCAGTCAGATGTAAAGTAAGATGACTTTAGCTTCTTTGGTTTTTTGAGCAAGTTCTAAGTACTCCATAGCACCTTCTTGTGTCACCTTCATGAGTGTTGGAAAAAATTGCCATCACCTTCCCATTCCAGTAGGAGAATTTTTTACATGTTCAAAATAGATATGCCCATAACTCACCAATGTCCTTGTGACTCATCCATTACCCTCAATTTATCCCATCTGCCAAGATGCTTTATCAGGGTGTGGTTGCTGCACAGGTTATTGATTCTTGGAGCCCACAGGTGAGAGCTGTTGACCAGGAGGATACGCACCAAAGGTGACCTGAAAATGATTTGGCAAACCAGCACACCAAGGAATTAGTCCTTGAATGCTCATATATACCCCATCACTCTTGATTATATCATGACTGAAAATAAAGTAGGAAAAATTACTCATTAGAATGATGTGATAATTTTCAACATTATTTTGTTAAAACCAAGAGCAATAAAGATGGAAAAGACATTTCTTGAGTTTGATGATTAGTATGTAAATAGTGAGTGAACTTTGAGAATTTCAAAGGGTAATTGGAAGCCTGAAAAGAGTTGAAAAAGAATGTAAGAGTTGAGGAATCTGAGATTTTGACTGATGAAAACTTTTTCAAGAGGTATGGTAATTAAAAAGAAATGGAAAGATGGACACCAATGAAGGCAGAAGAATGAACAGAAGGAAACATTTTCTTGTTTTATTTTATTTTTCCCAGATAAAGGCAAAAACAAGCTTCAACTTTCACTTTTAAAATTTTGAGTTCCACTCACTATAATTCCTCTCAAGAAGGAAACTTTTTAAAGGATTAAGGAGACCTAAGTATACTTAAGAACCCAGTCTAAAGAGAAAGACTGAAAGGAAAGAAAAGACTTACAAACTTATGTTTAAGAAAAAGAGCAGAAGGGAATGAAATAAAACATAATAGTAGAGAGGTATTAGTGGTTGTGAGCATTAGAGATAATTATCTAAAAGGAAGAAAGAAATAAAAATGATAGATGCTTCTTCTCAAAGAAGAAAAAATTAGATAGCACTTTATTTTATCCTTTATTATTTTTTTTCCAATTACATGCAAAGGTGGTTTAAAGCATTCATCCATTTGCAAGTTTATGAGTTCTGCATTTTTCTATCACCCTCAATTCCTTCCGCCTTCCCCAAGTCAGTGAACAATCTGGTAAAAGGTATACATGTACAATCATGAATAACATAATAACAAATTTGTCATGTTTCAAAAGAGGAATTAGAACTAATGGGATTCAAAAATATGAGGAAAAAACATAAAAGAAGTTATAAAAGTGAACATAGTATATTTTCCTCTGCTTTCAGAGGGCATATTTATTTTTTTATCGATATGGATGGTGTTTTCCATTACAGGTCTCTCAGTATTGTCTTTGATCACTGAACTACTGAGAGGACCTGCATCCATCATATTTGATTAGCTCACAATGATGCTGTTAATGTGTCCAATTTTCTGTGGTTCTGCTTACTTTACTCAGCCTCACCTCATACAAGTCTTTCCATGTTTTTCTAAATTTCAGTTATGCATTTCTTACAAAACACTAGTATTCCATAACAACATATACCATAACTTGTTCAGTAATTTCCTAATTAATGGACATCCTCTCAATTTCCAATTTTTTGCCACTACACAAAAAACCTGCTATAAATATTTTTGTCCATGTGGTTCTTTTCCCATTTCTCAGGTAGATCATACTTTAAATCCAAGTATAGGAGATTCAGATACAGTTAGGAATGAAAATAAGAGATGGGATAGATAATGCTTAAGAGAAATGAGATAGGAAATTGATATGGGCCATTTTTAAAAAGATTTTCCAACTATGGGACAAGGCTTCCCTGAAGTTTTGTGCCTATTTATATGCTTGAGTTCTCTGAAATCTTGAAAGTCATCCAAAAGACTCTTTAGGAAGCCATTTGGCCTCTGGATAGAGAGTTGATCATAGGATCCTAGTTAGACAAATTCAAATCAATTCTCCTTATGTAAAACTGTGTATTTTTCCCATTTACATTTTGTATGAAGAAGCAAACTCATTCTACATAGAAACTATTTTCAAAAACTGGTAAATTTGCATTATGTTAAGATAACCCTAAGATAATCAACATGTGCTTTGATATAATGTAAATTTTATAACATATATTGTGTACTGATTTTTTCTAGATAGATCTAAACATTATTATATATGTTAATCTCTTTTGTTGTTAGATAATTAGTTTTCTGGTAAGAGCAAGTGTTTGATGATATTATCTTTTAGATGTAGAACAGTGTGAATTTTTGTTTTTAGGTAGTGTCTCTCCATCTAGCTGACAAAAGTTAGAAACAGAGGTCTATTCATCCCTTTTTTATGTAGTCTGGTGCCCACCCTCTTCTTTCTTTTCTTTAGGATTCTGCACTTATTAGTACTGGACTTACAAAAGATCAGAATTTGCCTAGCTCAAATGTTCACCAGTCTCAGAATCTTCCAGTAGCTATATTAAAGGTTCATATCAATATACTTGACCACTAGAATGTGTAATATAAAACTAGTTATGCAAACCTAATTATCTCTCTTAGTATATGTGACAGATCCTTGACTAATATAAGAAACTTCTCAGTGTGGATCTTGTGAAACATACTTGTATGTTTTTAGGTCAACAATTTTGAACAAATGAGTAACCAGGATTGTATTTTCTTTGGAAATAATCCTAGAAATTTGGCGGTCTTTTGTTTTTATGCATTTTTCCCAAGGAAAAAGATTTTTTGAGTACAAGTAAAAAGATGCACTCATATAATAGACCTTCAAATTTCCAATTTGTTTTGAATTTTCCATAGTTTTCAACTTATTATCACATAACATGTTTTGTGAGAATTAATCAGAGTTAAGCTTGATTGCTTGAATGAGTCTGATTTGGCAGGCCACTAGCTTCAACTAATATTCTGGCAGGAAGAAGAGAGATCCTTTATAAATTCTTAACACAGGTGTTTCATTAAAATGCACCTTGAGAAATTATGTTTAGTATTTGGCCATAAGGAGAAATAATGTAATAAAAATTACCTTAAAGAATCTTATTTCCTTGGGAAAAATAATTGTTTTCAAGATAACCTTGGTTAGCTGAATTGACCTGTCATTTCAGTCAACCCTGTAATTTTAATTAAAAGTGGAAAAGTATTCATTTTGGTTAACAGTAGAGAGACTTCTTTATGAAAATAAGATAAAAGAAAATGATATTGAGAAGCTCCTTAGTGAAGTTAGAAATTAGAACATATTCTTTAAATTATAGGCATTGCCTTAATTAGCTAGCTGTGTGTCCTTAGTTTTCCACTGTCTTAGTAAAAAAAAAGTAAGAAACAAAAAAAAAAACCAAAATAATGTTCAATTCCATAGAAACAAAACAAAAGAAAAATCCTGGCATCTCTGTGCAGGTACAAATTAAACCCAAGTCTCAAATAAAAATCACTAAGATAAAGATAAACTTAAAGTCCTTCCTTATCTGTCTATAGTTTTATTTCTCTAAGAGACCATTAAGGAGAACTTAGGATGTTATAGGTTAAAAGTAGAATAACTCTCCTAAGAAGTCTTTGCTATTTTATTACTTATTATCTTCTGCTGGAAAAAAATTTTCAGAATACTAACTATATAGTAAAACAGACACAAGTAAAAACCTAGAATATTTTAATATTTTGTGACTAAAGTATGCTTCTCAGTCTTGTTACTAAGTACAGCAGTATATATGTGAGTGTTCATGTACATATGTACATGTTTTATTAACAAGTATACATATACAACACATGTATATAATATATGTATATATGAATCATATAGAATAAATATTTCCTTTATATTTTGAAAACCTTTATCAATTTTATAATTTATAATCATCTATAAATACAAAAACCTCATGGAATAATTATTCTTTATATGATTACAGTGAGGATACTTGAGGAGTATCTATTCATGTTTCAAAAGATTATTTTAGAACTAGAGGCCAGCATCTTCAATCTTCCTTAGAAGAAACTTCATGAAACTGATAGCAAGAAGTAAACTTCAAGTTGTATAATAAAGATATCACAAAAATATAAAGCATCTAAAGATTCAAAGGTTCATTTTCTGGAAAGGCATATTCTAAAATGAAATTGCAGCATCCTTATGCTACCTCATTATTATTTAGGATTTAAAGAGTGACTGTAAGAACCCATGATAGGAGTTTTTCAACTATTAAACTCAGCAGAATATAACTAGCCCCTCTGTTGCTCAACAAAGAGAAGAGACAAATTTTCCATATTTTTGATATTTACATTTAGTATGGAGGTCATTTGATATTTATCATTCTGGCATTTGTCTCAGTCAGATCATCATGGAATAATTTAATTTTTAGAGTTAAAAAAAGATAGGTCACCAAGTCTAATACTCTCATTTTTTCCTTCCCTTATTCAATAAAGTATAGTAGCTTCTTATTACCTTCAGGCTTAAATTTTTAAAAATCCTATGTTAGACTTTTAAAGTCCTTCAAAGCCTTTTTCAATCTTCCTATACATTCACCTTTTACATACACAGTAATTTTAATCTCCTTGATATTCTGTACATGATACTCCATTACCCAATTCCATACATTTTCATTTACCATCTCCCACAGTTATGCTAGTTTTTGGTCTCTTGACTTCCATGGTTTCCCTGGCTGCAAACTTGAAAAAAATTCACATCTCAGCCTCAGAGACATTATAGTAAATGGTTATTGACAGTCACTCTAGGGAAAAAAAAATGTGCTCAGGACATGCTTTTAAGTTGCAACTGTACTATTAACATATTTTTCCACAAGTCTAGATTATAAATAGTAAAATAAACTAAGTTTTAAACCAAGGCTAAGGTTTCCAAATATATCCAGGATTGTCTCCACTTGTCCTGATCCATATCTGGTAACTGAACCCAAATGGCTCTCGAGGAGAAATTCAAGCTAATGAGTGACTTAGCACAGCCCTCCCTCACTTAAATCTGAGTCATTTACATGTTACTACATTTTTCCCTGATCTCATGGTCAACATCTACAAATCAAAATGTAATTTTTATATTTGTTCATTCCTGAGGTTTAAGTTCCTACTCTGAAAATTGAACAATTGTTTCATTTTTTTTTTTAGATTTTTCAAGGCAATGGTGTTAAGTGGCTTACTCAAGGCTACACGGCTAGGTTATTATTAAGTATCTGAGGTTACATTTGAACCCAGGTACTCCTTATTCCAAGGCCGGTGCTCTATTCATTGCATCACCTAGCCACCCCTTGAACAATTGTTTCTTAAGCTGTAGAAGCTGTTTTCATTATTCTCAGCTAAAATCCTACCCTCTGCAAGAAGTCTCTCTTTAACCTCCTTAATGCCAATAACTTTCCCCTCAAATCATCTCCATGTTAGCCTATATGTAACTTGTACATAGTTTTTTAAACATCATCTGCCAAATTAAACCATGAGTTCTATTTTTCTTATGAGTTCAATTATGCTTTGATTTATGTTTGTCTGTGTGTGTGTTTGTGTGTGTGTGTGTGTGTGTGTGTGTGTGTGAACAGTGACTATTGTTTCCTTTGTATCCCCAGAGCTTAGCATGGTGTTGGATCATAGTAAGCATTTAATAAATCCATATTGACTGATTCAGATAAAATAAATGAGACTCACATTAAAGTTAGCTGTCACTTTTACATTATTAGCTATGTGCCTTGGGCAAGTTCTTTAATTTCCTACATCTTCTGTAAAAGAAGAATAATATTTTTATTGTCTATCTTAAAGGGTTATTGGTAAATAAGGAGATAATATATGTAAATCATTTTGTAAATTTTAAAAATATATGTCAATGTTAAGTATTATTGCATACACCTTTTGATTGTATCCTTACAATTCTGTGTTACTTGCTATTATTTGCATTTTACAAATGAAGATGCAAAGTTTTATAGAGATAAGTGACTTTTCTTGGGTCACACAGTTAGTAATTTTCTGAATTCCAGCCCAGGTCTTCTTGACTTTGAATTAAGCATTTATTCACTGAGTTCTTTGTTTCCAAAGAACAATATACTAATTCTAATTGTCATTATTCAAAATTAATTCTTTATAAAATATATCATAATTCATATTTACAAAGTATATATTAGGATTATGCATTTTCATCTCAACAATTTTGGGGATGCTTAGTATAAATATTTTTAGGGTAGTTTAAGGGAGGAGTCAGGAGGACCTCAGTCACAGGTATTGGTATTTCATCCCTATTTTAGAGAAGAGTAAATGAGCCCCAGAGAGGTTAAGATACTTGTCCAAGGTTATATATATGTATGTATATATATACATATATATATATATATATATATATACAACTTAAATAGCAAAAATTTGCATCAGATAAAGATCTTCTGATATCTGAATACAGTGTTCTTTGCATTACTTCTCTCTGGATCTTTTTTTTTTAATATGATAGGTAGAAACCTCCATCATGTAGGAAAACATAAATTGGGATCTTTTTTAATTCTAAGATGGTGTGGGGAGGCAAAGCAATTTGACCCAGATCATCAGTTCATGTCAAGATCACAAATAAAAATGTTTCTTGACATTATTGGATTACACAAGATCCAGTCTCCTGATCTTTAATTGTTTCCACTAACTACTTTAGCAGTGAAAATGAGAATATAGTTATAAATAAAAGATGGACGCATAAAAATCTAAAAACTCAGTTTGCTTTGAAATTTGAGCCAAGTTGGTTCTTACTACATCTGCTAAATTCATACTGTAGGTAAATCAGTAACTAGCCTGCTGCTAGATTGGCTTAACAATCACTGTGAAGACTGTGCTATTTAAAAATTCAACATGTTTAAATATTAAACATTTTTATTTCTTGGACTTTTGTTACAAAAAGTTCCAGCAGTAAATGGGAGTTGAAAATTGTATTATAGTTCTTTTTAAGATAAATGTGAATATTTAATAATAGGGAACTCAATTTCTGTTATCATATACCTATGTTCATTTTAATAGGGCTACTGAAAGATATTCATGGAAAGGAGATGTTTATCTTTTAGGTTTTCCTAGCACAATGCATTCTAAGAGTCTGGACTGGAATGATAGAGTGAAGGTAAACAAGAGAGTGAGGATTTGATTCTTCTCCTTAGTTGGCAGCAATTTCCTTTGTAGGGAATGAAACCTCTATTGAAAGTGCTTCACTGTTGGCAAAAACCCTTCCTCCCTGATTGTCTAAAGAATACTAAAGGGAAATGGAATCCCCACAGGATGAAAACATTACTCACTAATATAAGCTTTTATTTCCAGTAAGTGGCAATGTTGCTAGTAATTAGGAACAATAAGCAGTCAACAGAAGAAAAAAGTCAAATAGAATGTTTATTGTTTTGAGAGGTACATCAGGGAATTCTTTTATGTGAAGGGAATAATTAATGCTACTAATTCATTGAGGTTACATTTCTCTCACAGAACCCTGAAGACATCAGAGACAATATTAGAATTTTTTATGTGATCTTTTATAAAGTATTATTCTAATACAGATAAGTGGTACGTTAGATAGAACACCAGACCTGCAGTAAAGAAGACCTAACTTCAAAATTGGCCTTTTTCTTTCAATGAAAGAATTTACTAATGTAAATTAAAATAGCCACACAGGAGCCCAAAAGAAACTAGAATATTTTAATCTCTTCACCAAGAGGTTAATGAGAGCAAACATATGCATTTTAGACTATAAAATCTTTTGTAAAATTTCACAAAAGACCAACTAGGTGGCACAATGGTTAATCACACTGGAATTTTGCTCAGAAACAACAGAATATGAATTTTGCCTTAAATGTTTATTAGCAATGAAATCCTTGACAAGTAACTAAACCTCTTTGTACCTCAGTTTCCTCATCTTTAAAGCAAGGATAATATATAATTTATCCTACCTAACAAGGTTGATTTGAGGATCAAATGAGATAAGATTTTTCAGAGCTTTGCAAATCTTAAAATATCATATAAATGATCGCTATTATCATTAGGAGCAATATGGATGATTTTAAGAATTCAAAACCATAAAATATAAAATTTGGGTAGTCTCTATTTTAAGGAAAAGTTTCCACACTATCCATATTCACTCCTTCATTCCTTTCTGCGCTTTGCTTCTGAATTCTGTCTCTATCACTATCCAGTAACTTTCTTTCTCTAAAACTAGAAGGCCACTCTAGTCCAGACCCCTTTCTCTTAGTGATCAGTTCCTCTTAGAAAATCCATATAAATGAAAGTGCCCAGACTAGCCAAAATCATTCCTTTCTAGACTCTGCTGGTTCTTCAAACTTCTTTCCCCAACATCACCTAATAGCTTTCCTCATACTGTTTTTTTTTTCTTTTTTATGTATTATCTTACTAATATAAGCTTATTATGCTATCTTCTGGAGAAAGGAGGGTCATATCTCTTTGTTCTTGTATTTGAATATCCAGAACTTAACCTAGGGCCTGGTTCAGGCTTAGTGTTGAATAAATGCTTATTGACAGCAACAAAATTTAAGAATTATTGTAAGGAAAAATAATCATAGAAAAAGTCTGGCAAGATACACAGCTAAGACAAATCAACTAAAAGACATTTCAATAGAACAATGGATAGGTTAAGGATATGGAAAGGATATGCAAATGTTTCTACCATGAATGAATGAAAGTATTTGTTTTGCACTGGCTAATATTTTCAGCATTTCCATGTCATAATAAAATCATATATGCTCCTGATGCTGATCCATTTGACAGAATTAAGGACTGTGGTGGCATGAAAACTAACTTTTCTAAGTCATTAATGCCTGTGGCAGCATTTTATAAAGACAGATAGTATCTCTAGTGGTTGCTCTTGGTCTGCAAGTCCATTTGAAATTTCCTAGACCATGTTTGAGTGGAACGGACTGAAATGGAGAATGTGTGGTCTGGGGTAATTGTTATTCTTGGGGATTTTGGATCCTGGACTTTTTTCTCCTTTGTCTGAAGGAATGGGGTGGCTAAGATATTAATTGTGGTTTGATTCATGTCAATAATAATAACACTCTTCAAGTCTTTCTTTCAAAGTGTGAAAAAGCTGCTTCTGCAAAGCTGACTTTCCTGTTCTATCAACAAGAAATCTCTAGAAAATTGATCAAGACCCAGTAGAGAAGAGACAATAGTTTGGGACACTGCTATTGCCAGAGGTGTAGACATGTGCATAACTAAACAAAAGAGATGCATTGTAGAGCAGAGTAAAGACATGTCCTGATGCTACCTTCCTTCTTCCCACTTAAAAGAAAATCTTTCCAACTGTTTTCTTGAAAATGACAATGAAGCCATATCATTCGAATTCTGACATGGCAATCAGCAGTATGCTATTCAAGGGAAATTTAATCTTTGGATGAGTTGAAATAGAATAATGTATTCAAAGAAGATATTTGCTAAAGGTAACATAATATGGAAGATACTGAGAGCTCAACATTCAGGGTATCTGACAGAAGAGAGAAATTCAAATGGCTGAAAAACTATTAGAAGCTATTGCCACCATGCCATCTTTAAAAAAACTGAGAAACATATAAATACTTTCTCTAAAAAATCATAGAGGTTATTCAACACTAGCAGTGAGGATATGACTGATAAATATAGACTTGGGAAGGAACAAGAAATCATTCACAAGTCATATTTTTCATAACACCATAATTGTCATCAATTAACTAAATATTAAGTGTAGGTAATATGACTCTGGATTACCTTTGGGAAACTGTGAATTGCTTTTCATTATTTCAAGTTTCTTTTTGAAATAAAGTATAATTGTTTTTAGGTACCAATCTTCTTTGACTATTGACTAATTAGTGCATGTCTATGTATAATATCTTATATTTTCCAAAGAATGAAAGATTGGTTCATGAGTAAGTTGAAACATATTTCCAAAAATGAATTACACAGGAGAATCAAAATAAAAGATGTCATAAGAGAGAAATGTGATCAGGAAAGGAGATGAGATGATCATATAATGATAGTGGAGGATAACCTAGGTTGAGTGCTCCATTTGTAACAACATTTTAAGCTATCTAGATTAATAAATCCAGAAAATTAGCAGAGCTCCCTATGAATAATTTATCAGATGACAAGGACAGATTTTAGCTAAGAAAAGAATACATGAATGGGTTGCTTCCTACCTTTATCCTTCCATCTCTGGGTAAAGAATAGGCAGAGTGAGAGTGTCTAGAGCTAGATATGACACCAATAATATAAAGTTCACAAAAAAGAATGATAGTTTCATAGTGGAATGAGGAAGTGGGCAAAAAGAGTGGGGGAAGAGGGAGAAAAATCCCTGAGCAAGTCTTTTTTTTTGAAGATTATATATCACCCCTGTGCTTTCTGAACAGTTGACAAGTAACTCTGGCCAAAGGCCAGAGATGGAATTATAGACCTAATTTATGTAAATGTTCAAAGTCCATTGTGCTTAATGCAATATAGTGCATAGCAACTTGCTAAGAAAGCTGCAATGATGCAGGGTCATTTGCATCCAGAATTTAGAGCTGTTAAAAGCAGAAAAAATGATCACATTTTATGGAAATGAAGTGAAGTATCTGAAAGCAACCAAAGGCCTTTGGAAGGGCAGAGAAAACAAGAGTAGAGCATCAATATGCCAGTGCTTGTCTCAGCCAAAACGGGTTGGTTCTAGACATCAGTCTAAATTGAGATTGATTTAAAAATGTTTTCTTTACCAATTTACACTGAATAAAAGCCACCACTTTCATTAAAAACTTCTGTCCTATCCCAACCTTAGGAACAACTGATGTTTTCAAAGTTTCTTTGCTCTCCTGACACTCATTTTACTTACCAGTTGGTAACGTGAGGGGGTTGAATGGGATCATAATATTCTGTGATTCTTTTTTACATTGCTTTGCAAATTGTTATTAGCATGCTCTTAGAGTAGAAGAGAAAGCAACTTTTCCAAAGTAATTCACAGGTATATAGACCTTAGTCTGAATTTACCAATTTACCAATTTAGAATACCAATATGAACCAATATCATCCTCACTGCTATCTCTTTACTAGAATGCCTCTATCTATGAAGTTGTCACAAAATATTAAACTAGAAGTGATCATAGAAGGTAGATAGCACAAATCACAACAGAATTAAAATGCATTCAAGACATCATCAGCAACTGGCAATTTAGACTTTCTGTGAACACCTTGAATAGATAGATGAGGGAAACATCCCAAGATAAATAATGGGACTATTCCACTTTAGGTATTTTATTTTTTAATTGCTCCCAATTCTGTTCTCTGGGGTTTACCAAACCAAATTTTATATCCTCTCCATATGACAACTCTTCTGAAACTTGGAAATTACTTTTATGTCTCTCCTTTTTTTTCCAAATAAAAGAGTGCTGGCTTCTTAGATCAAAATGTATATTACATCATCAGCATCCTTGTGACTTTCCTCTAGATATTCTCCCATTATTAACAAATTCAAAAAATGTAACTTCCTGAATTGATCATGAAAACTGAGAACAGAATAAAATGAGATAGTTGTCAGCCTTTTTCTGTTTTTTCCTCTTACATTTAATAAACATTACAATATTTCTATTACAGTGTACAATGATTTCCTGGAGCTACTCACTTCACCAATTCATCTAAATCGTTCCAGGTTTATTAGTTTTTTTTAAGGCATTTCCCCTCATCATTTGTTACAGCACAATAGTATTCCATTATACTCTTGAAGCACAATTGGTTCAGTCATTCCTCACTTATTGAACATTCCCTAAATTACTAATTCCATATCTTCCAAAAAGATCTACTATAAATATTTTGGTGCATATATGTGCTTTTCCTTTTTCCTTGATATAGTTGATACATGTGTCTAATAGTGATGTTGCTCATCAAAGGGTATCCAGTTTTGTAGTCCTATGGGTATAGTTTCAAATTGTTCTCCAAAATGATCACACGGTTTTATAACTCAACCAACATTTGCATTAGTGCTTTATTTTCCACACCCTATCCAGCATTTGATAATTTCTTTTGCTGTCTTGCTCATCAATTTGATAGGTCTGAGGGGGTTCACCAGAGTTGTTTTAATTTTCATTCTCTAATCAACAGTGATTTAACATCAGTAAAGATATAAACTTTGACCATTTATTAATGAATGGCTTGGGGGTGGAGCTAAGATGGTGGCATGAGAACAGTCTTCCCTAGAAGCTCTCTCCAAAATAATGCAAAAAAACCTTGAAATTGTGGCTCTAACAATATTTTCAAGAGACAGGACCCACAGAAAGATCCAGTGAGGTAATTCTCTACACCAAGGCACCTGGAAGATCTTGGGAACCTTCTACTCCATGGGGTGGAGGGGGCAGCAGCACAGCCAGGAATATTGTACTGGAGACAAAGAGCGCCAGTCTTCCCGGAACAGCCTGTTAGGTACCTGAGTATCTGGGTCCTGTGGTGTGCTGGGTCCCAGAATCAGAAGCAGTTTCCTGACCTACAACCCAGGGAACTCCAAGCACAACTTGGAAGAGCTGTGAGAAAACCTCTATCAGAATGAGCATGAAGCCCAGGCCAGCATGTCTCTCCTCAAGTGTGGTCATAGCCATTAGCACAGCCCAGATGCCAGGAAAGGGAAGCAGGCCTGCAGAGCTGCCCAGCAGGGAGCCACCTAGCAGCTGCTCCCAGAGAGCTCAGGCCATGGAAGGTAAGGGAATGGAGGGAGTCTGTAGAGGCCTCTCCTCTGACCCTGGGACAGGCCTCTTGTGCTTTGTCCATATTCAGATCCTGGTCCTAGTCTGGAGCTCCCCATTGACATCCACAGACCAGAGCACAGAGAGGAGAGCAGTCATAAGACCATGAAGGAACTGAGGTCCTTGTGGGGGTGTCCCAATAATATTCAAAAGCTCAGGAAGCACCCAAAACCAGGCACAGGCTGGGGAAATGAGTAAACAGAAAAAAAAGTTGTTGTTGTTTTTTTTATTTTTGTGGGGAGAGGAGGGATTGTTTATTCTTACAGCAAGACTATTTCAGTAATGTGTAAATAAATAAAAAAATAATTAGAGGAGAATGAAATCTCATAGGTCAGATGAATTAAAATAACTCACACTTTCCTGCCATCCAAAAATTTACAATGACTTTTGAGATAGGTAGTGAAAATATTTTTGTACCAATCAACTGATAAGGAATCATGTTAATGACATGAAGTGATTTGTCCATCATTAAATAATTATTAAACCTATGAGGTATAAAAAAAAGAATGGCTCTTACTTTTTATAAATTTGACTCAGTTTACCTTTTTAATGTTTCTCTTGTTTCTATTTCAACATCAAATTTTCTATTCAGCTTTGACCTTTTTATCAGGACGGTTTGCAAGTTCTATATTTCATTAAATATCCATGATACTTAGTGTTGCTAGGATACTCTTAGTTTTAATCTTCATTTCCTTGCCTTCCTAAATAACATATTTCAAGCTGTATATTTCTTTAACATGAAAGCCGCTAAATCTTTTTTGTTCTTGACTATGGTTCCATGACATTTGAATAATTCCTTTCTAAACAATTTTCTCCTTTTCCTGGGAACTATGAGTTTAGAAATAATATTCTTGGGTGCTTTCATTTTGAGATCTCTTACAGGAATTAATCAGTAAATTCTTTCAATTTATATTTTACCCTTTGAACTTAAGATGTTGGGACATGTTTTTTTATTTCTAGTTTTATAATCATAGTTTCCAGTTACTTCGATAATTTTAAATCATCTCTTTGCCAAGAATTTTAGGCCAGTTTTTCTTCCTAATGAGATATTTCACATTTTCTTCAATATTTTTTAATTCTTTTGTATTTGTTTTAGTTTGTGTACTTCCTTCCCCACCCTTTTCTCTGCTTTATAAGAAGTTCTTTTCTTTTTGGCCACACAGCTAGGTAATTATTAAGTGTTTGAAACCAGATTTGAACCCAGGTATCCTGACTCCAGGGCCAGTGCTTTATCCACTGTACCACCTAGCTGCCCCCAAGAAGTTCTTTTCTTCATTGAATTTTTGTTTCCTCTTTTATCATTTGCCCAATTCTGTTTTATAAAGTAGTTTCTTCAGTATTTTTGTGGGTCTCCATTACCAATACATTAATTCTCTTTTCATATGTTGACCCTTATTTCTTTCCACAATTTCTCCTCTATCTATCACTCTTATTTCTTTCTTTAGTCCTCGGGAATTCTTGATAGGTATGTTTCTATTTTTTTTTTCTTTCAGACCCTTCATATAGATGTTTTCACACTATTGTCTTTTTTGAGTTTATGTCTTTATGTCAGCATCTATACTAGATTTTATGATCAGGTTCTCTTTTGGTTGTTTGATAATTTTTCCATCATATTTCATTACTCCAGCCTTTCTGTTAGTTACACTCTGATAATTTGGGGTGAATGTGTATTAAATATTTATTTTCTTTCTTCTCTTTATTGAAAAAACCTTTTGAAATAAATATAATACAACTAATATCTACTGATCATCATTCCATAATAATCTTGTTTCTTGCCTGAATGATCTAATCAAATTGATTTCTTCATTGTCATTGTCAAAAAGATTTTTGCAAAAGGAAGTCTCATATCTCTAAATATGTGATATATAGCATAATAACTACCATTTTGAAAAGATATTAATATTTTGCTTTTAATTAAAATACTAATTTTTAGCCTTGTAATCTTTCAGAAGTTCAAGAAAAACTGACACTGTTATTTGATGTGACTTGTTACCCTGCAGGGCTTTCGAGATGAAATTTGCATAACTATCTTTTCTATAGTTCCTCATTATTTGTTCCCTAATCATAAACTCAGAAACATGTTTATCATTATAGTTTGTCTAAACATGTTAAAACTATACTTTTATAAAGGAGAAGTTGAAGTTAATTTAAAGTATATCTGCTTTCTTTCTCTTTATCTTGGGGTCATTTATAAATGACAAAAACGTAACCAGTCATGATTATAAATGATTTGCTTTCATAAAATTCAGGTGGCAGAGGAGAGATATAGAATACAGTAGCCAATCCAATCTCTAAAAATAAAAGGTGACAATTGCAAAAACCCCTGTGTCACTCTGTCAGAGTAAGATAGGCAAAAATGCCTCAAAGATTCCTTTTTGCAGAAGAGAAGCTTGAATATGTCAGTTAGCCTCTACTTCCTCAAGATTCCTCCCATATTTCATTTGTATGAATAAATATCATTCCCTAAATCCAGGTTCCTTGCTCCTTTCCCCTAATGCCTGATCCTATTAGACTCAGATAAGAACCCTATTAAAATTCATCTGATTTCAATGTTTTTTCCCTGGGGAAAGTGACCTTTCCTTCTAGTGCACCAGTTGGTTACCCAATTTCATTCAAGGGTTCAAAGAACATGACGTTTTTCCAATCTTTCTATATGGCCTCCACTGAACAACTTGAGTTTTTCCTCTCAATAAAGAGAACTTGCTTTACTGTCTTGTAAGTTCAATCTTTCTTCTAATTCACACTTGCTCTAAAACTTTGTAAGTCTATATTTAGACAGGAGGAGTAATGGAATGAGGGCACAGTAGTAGTACAAATACCAGTTCAGTTGTGGGCATTAATAACTGGAAAGTGGTCTGCTTATCTCTCAGACAATATCCCATGGACCATTTGCCCCCTCGACTCCCAGGTTGAAGGAAGTGAGTTACAGAAGAGAAATATTATTCTGAAGGATCCTTAGCAGCATCAGCCAGATTAATAGACCTGCCCAGCTTAAGGAAGAAATCACACCATAGAGATTTCAGTGTTTTGTTTTCAAACTCAAATGTTAATGGATTCCTTTGTTTCCATATGGCCTCAGAAAACCATAGATTAGCATTGCTTATATCCTATAGTAATTTTCTTCATTTTAGACTTCAGTGTCTTAGAGCAAAGTTAAAATGGTATTCACTAGGTATGGCTTTGCATAATTTTGTATCAGTTGCCAGAGTACTGAGTTCTAATTTTCTGGCTTGTATTTAGTATTTCTACTTATTAACCTTGTTTATTTAGCTAATGATTTTTTCTGAAGCAGCAACTTGATTGAATGATGATGATGTTTCCAAAGCAAAATCCAAGAAGACAGAAATTAAAAATATTAAGACAAACTTCTCTTTTCATTGACAAAAACAAAAACAAAATCCTTGTTTCTCTGGTAGCAAAGGAAAACAAAATGAAGCACAAAACATAAAGTACATTAGATGCTCATGAAAGAGTTATAAATGACCTTAGAAATTAGATTTATCTACCTTTATTTTACAGATAAGGGAAACCTGAAGTGATTAATGACTTGCTCAAAGTCACAGTACTAATAATTAGTGGCAAAGCAGGCCTTTACTGTTTTTTTTCATGTTCTATAAAGCTAGAGTGATAGCTAGGTGTATAACAGCTAGAGTTTCCTTCTATATGAAATTTCTTTCTCTATCCCATTTTACAGATGCTGAAACTGAGATAAAAGGCTAACTTGCTCAGTCACACAGCTAGTAAATGTCTGAGGTCAGATGTGGACTCAGGAAGATGCATCTTCCTGATTCTAGTCCTGGCTGTAGTCACTATGCCACCTAGCTATCATTCTAGTGTTTATTGTTGTTGTTTGTTTGTTTTTTGTTTTAGGTTTTTGCAAGGCAATGGGGTTAAGTGGCTTGCCCAAGGCCACACAGCTAGGTAATTCTGAAGCCAGATTTGAACTCAGGTACTCCTGACTCCAGGGCCAGTGCTCCATCCACTGCACCACCTAGCCACCTCTACCACCCTAGATTTGTAAAGGATATCAAAAAAGTATCTTCTTTCACCACCAAGGAATAACCTACATAAATAAAATAATTAAAAACAATTAACAAATTACCCTATGAAAGTCGATAAGTACAAAAGAAGTTCAAAGAAGGGAGGTACGACTGCAGACAATAGTGTTTTCTGTGCCATTACCAAAGGATGATATTCATGTCCCAGTTCTGCCATTCACTAGTTATATAATGTTAGGAAAGTCAAATTATTTCTCTGTGCCTTAAATTTTTCATTTGTAAGATGAAGAGAATGAATTACATGACTGAAGATCCTCTGAAACTAAAATCCCATTACTTATTTGCTTTAAGTTGTTAGCAGAGGTTGAACTATTTGAGCAAAACATTCAAAGGTTGAGTCTCTGTGAAGAGTGATTAGTGTTATAAGCAAATGAAAGTGAAAACACAGTTAAACTGCTATGTTTAAGAAGTCAATGTCTTTTCTTTTGCCAAAAAGGATTCTTCTTTTCATCCTCACAACTTTTTAATTTTTGAGAAATACATTTGAGGGAAGGCAACCTGAGTATCATTTAGCAAGCAGGAAGCTGTGTAACAGTGGAAACAATCAAAAATTGATCCATTGAGCAGGGAAGGGGTCTGTTGAATTCACTACAAAGCCTTCCTTCCCTCTTCCAAGTGTTATCTGTGTATAGAGAAGCTAAAGAGAATGACTCAAAGAAAGGTTTCATGCCTTCTTTTCCATTTTATTCTTACAGTGACTGAAATTAATTGAATAGACATTTGTCAAAGTGAACTGGGAAAAAATATGACTGGCAACATTTGGAGTAATCAATTTCCACATAACTTTCCAGTCTAAAAATCTAAAGAGTAGGAAAATATGTCAAACTTTAGTAACTAAAGTAGAATCCATAAGAGAAAAAGACAAGTATAAAAGAAAAAAGAAAAAAAAAACGTGGAATAATGAAAGCTTAAACTCCTACTCATAAACCCTACTTCCTATTCACATTGTTTCCTACATGCAGCCAATCTAAACAACTTCATACATTAATATTTCATCATCTAACTATGAGATCCTCTGACCAGTTCCTCCTACAGGAATGTTTCATTCTGAACCATAGCTGAATCCCACAAGAGAAAGTATTGATTCTACTTAAAACATGAAGGAAAGAGTAAGCGGTGCAGAGAAAGAACACAGATGATATGATGCTGCAGAATCATTTACTATAGAAGGAGCTTCTCTGCTAAAGGGAAAAGGAATTCAAACTATGCTGAGAAAAGTCTTCCAACCACCAATATTATGGTAGACAAGTACTCAAGTGCTACAATTTTTGGAGGTTAAGGAAGTATCTTCATAGGGGGTATATGTCAGAAATAAAGGTATGTACTAATAAAGGTATGGAAAGGGTCAAAGAATGAGGAGGGAAGTCAACAATAAACTACTAAAAGGATTATAAGGAAAATGCTGAAGGATCAAAGTACAAAAGAGAAAGACAGCATATTAGTTGTCAAGTAGATATACCAGTTGTTAAAAAATAATAACAATGAATCAAGCAAATATGCTAAATAGTAAAAAAAGTAAAGGAAAGGGAAAATGATTTTAAAACCTCAAATCCTATAACACATTATGCATGTGCTATAATATGAGAAAATAAAAACACTAAAAGAGAAAATTATATATTTTCTCTAGAAATCTACACAATGGCAAGAAACTCTACTGCAAAATAAAAATAAAATTTTTGAAAGAAGATATTTAGGTAATATTTAGTTTTGAATTCATAGTTTCATAGTAGAACTACTGATAATAGAGAGAGAACTTAGAAAATCATACCAAGAACTATTCCAATGACAAAGTGAATCTGAAAAAAGAGAATGACCAGCTTTTAGGAAAAAATATAAGTGATAGAATATTTGGCAGGAGAGAAGCAAAAGATAAGTCTTTGAAAGAGCACATAAATTCCATATAAATCAAAGCAACTAATTTAAGACAAGATGCCTAGAAGAGTCCTTATGGATCATTAGCCTCCAAGAAAAATAAAATGATAAGCCTAAAACTGAAATATAAAATCAATACAAGGAAACTTCTTGGAACTCTTCAATACAATAAAGGATAAATTGATGAAGTCTAGATAATATAGAAAAATTCTACGTTTGAAAAGTTGAGATTTGTAATGATTAAATTTCATATTTTTAGTGAAGAGCAACACATTTGGCAAATACAATATATTTATACCTATGTAGAAGTCTCAATTTTCTTGTTTCTTTTTTTCCAAGGCAATGGGGCCAAGTGACTTGTCCAAGGTCACATAGCTAGGTAATTATTAAGTCTGAGGTAGGATTTGAACTCAGGTTCTCCTGACTCCAGGGCCAGTACCCTATTCACCATGCCCCTTTGTTGCACCTAGAAGTCTTAATTTAACCTAGGATTATTCAGTAGCCAAGTAGGAAGAATGTGTTTTTTACCATGTGGAATGGGATGTTGGAAGGGGGGAAAGTAGTAGTTTTGAATGTAAATTTTATGATGTAAAATCTATCAACGCATGCTTAAAAATACTAGGGTAGTTCATGTTTAAAGATTAGACTATCTGGCATTCACAATTTAGTTTGGCTACTGTATTTGCTTTCATTCCTAACACCTAACTGAGATGTACTGAAACAAGGAGGAGCTATGAATAAGGAAATTATAGGAAGAAAGAAAAGTGATTATTCATCCTGGTCATGGAGTTGCTGGAGCTGTGCATGTCTGGGCACTGTTTTGCAATAATATCTCCAATTGTTGCTTTGGGCAACATAAGTATATGATGAAAGAATTGATTTCCTGTGGGACAGCTAGGTGGTACAGTAGATAGAGAACTGGTCCTGGAGTCAGGAGGATCTGAGTTCAAATCTGGTCTTAGAAACTAGATAATTGTCTACCCATGTGACCCTGGACAAAACACCTAGCCCCACTGCGAGCAAAAGCATCAACAAAACTGATTTCCTGAGGAATTAAAAAAAAATAAGGTTATTGAGTAGGAAAATGAAGACAAAACCAAAGGACTGAAGAAAGGTGAGAAGGTGGCATAGGAACGCAGGAAAGGGTTCACAAGTAAAGAATAGAAACAAAGCCTGAGTGTGTAAAGAAATATTTTATAATATATAATTTTACTTCATTGGAATGATGGACTAAAGCAATCAGCAGATGACTTATAGAAGAGACAGAATCTAAATTCAGACTTTAAGGATATATGTGATCTAAATAATTAGAAGGAAGAAAAGAGGACATTTAAGTCATGGAAAAGAGTAGGAAGGAAGACATGGGAGAACAGTAGTGAACATAGGTTTCCCCATCTTCCGAATACAAATATGGTTCATATGAAATCAAGAAAATGGGTGTTTTTCTAAAGCAGAATTCTATGTAATTCTTAATTTAAGAGAAAATTTTTATTTATTCATTTCTAAGGCAATGTTATTTCATGCCAAAGAAACTATGAATTTGCTAGTAAATATTGGTTTGTTGTATATTTTCAAAATTATGAATTTCTCAAGTAGCAGCTATAAAGTTTTTGGGTTTTTTGTTTATATTGTGCAAGGCAATGGGTTT
Organism: Macrotis lagotis; assembly: GCF_037893015.1. Lineage (NCBI taxonomy): Eukaryota > Metazoa > Chordata > Mammalia > Peramelemorphia > Peramelidae > Macrotis > Macrotis lagotis. The sequence goes on from NC_133658.1 coordinate 715,356,805, forward strand.
AAGTGACTTGTCCAAAGTCACACAGCTAGGCAATTTTTAATTGTCTGAGGCCAGATTTGAACTTGGGTCCTTCTGACTCCAGGGTGGTGCTCTATCCATTGTGCCACCTAGCTGCCCCTGTGACTTACTTTTAAGAAAATCTCAATCAAGGCAGTTCAGCATTTCAGAAACACAAAAATTAAAATTCTTACTCCAAATACTGAATGTTGAGATTTATCACAATGAGAAAGAATAATTGTTGCTGTATTACAAATGTTCAATGGCTAAACTTGATTAGATATTCATATTATACCCAATTGTGCAAGTTTTTAACAGCACATATTCTTGTTAAAACATTTGATTTAGGACTTCCAGCCAAGATAGTGGAGAGAAGCCAGTCATTGTGCTAAGATCTCCTGACTTACCCTCAGAATTAATATGAATCAAAACTCTTAAGAGATTTTCAATTGACAAAACCCAGAAAACAAAGTTCAGATAAGAACATCTATCAACAAGGACTATCTCAGAGGATCATGGGTGAGTTGGGGGCAGAGAGAAGAGATCCAGGGCAAGGGTGGCAGGGTGAGGCCCAAGATCTAACCTAAGAACAACTGCAGAAACTTTGGCTGTATGAGCAGTGGGCCAGAGAGCTCCAGGGGACTGGAGGGAGAGTTCCAGCACAGTAGGTGGGAGAGTTGCAGAGTATGACTAGACATTGATCCTTTCAGTTCAACTGATCTGGAAGACTAGGGCCATGAGTCCCATATTTTCAGCAGAGACTCCACTTTTCCAGTTGAGTCCCCCCCCCAACCCTGTGGGAAAAAGTAATTATTCCCAGAACAAACACAGTAATACCCCCCACACACATGCATATGCACTTCCCTAGGCTCAGGTGTGGCAGCAGATCACTTTCAGTAGAAAAAGGAGATTAACTATATGACCCAAGGGCCAATCCCACAATGTTTAAGTATACCCAATATACAGCCGCCACCCCCATCACCCTCTCAGGCCTAGGGAGTGGGCAAAGATCAATGTCAAAGACACTTCAGAGAAAACAGCCAGTACCCCAGACATGCCCACTTAGAGTTACTAAACCTAGTGAGAAAATCCTCCAGGGATTTCCACATAAAAATCTGGTGAACCAGCCCCTCCCCCAATACAAGATCATAGGAAAATGAAGAAAAATTGGCTCAAAGGGGGTGTGTGGGTCCATTAAAAGCAACCTTGAAGACAAAGATCCTACCTCAGAGAGATCTACAACTTCTGAGGCAAATGGAAATTGGTCTCCAGCCCAGAAAGACTTCTTAGAATAGATCAGGAAGAAGTTTAAAAATCAATTAGAAAAATTGGGGAAAGAAACACAAGAGAAAATGAACACTTTGCAAAAGAAAATGAACATCTAACATTTTTTTCTTAGGGATTTCATTTATGGCTTGTTAAACTTCTTTCTCTGAGAAGGGTTATTTAGGTATTAAATTTCTTCATTTAACCTGGACAACTTATAATTTTTCTAATTATTCATCCATTTCACTTAGATTATCAGTTTTATTGATATATAATTCAGCAAAATATTTCCCAAATTACTGTTTTAATTTTCTCCTCATTTGTGGTGAGTTCACATTTTTCATTTATGATACTAGTAAACTAATAATTTGCTTTTCTTCTTTTTTTGCTTTTGAATAAACAAATTTATTGTTAGTAAAATTAAAAAGGAAATAGGAAATTGACAAAAGTCTTTGCAACAAATTTCTCTGAAAAATGTGTCATATCCAAATCATATATGTGGAATTAATCAAACTTATAAGTCTGCTTTGGTTTGTATTTTTACATCAGTTCTTTCTCTAGAGGCAGAAAGCATTTTTTATAAAGAGACCATTGGCATTATCTTGGATCCTTATATTGCTAACAATAGCTAATCATTCACAATTTGTCATCTTACAATATTATTTTTAAGTATGTACAATGTTCTCCTGGTTTGATTCACTTCACTCTTTATGAGTTCATATAACTCTTTTCAGATTTTTCTGAAATCATCCTATTTGTCGTTTCTTATAGCACAAATAATGTTTGCTTACAAGCAAACTACAACTTGTTCAGCTATTCCCCACCTGATAGACATCCCCTCAATTTCATAGGCACCAGAAAAAGAGTGGCTATAAATATTTTTTATAAAAAGGTTTTCTCCCTCCCCCCGTTTAAAAATCTCTTTGGGATACAAACATAGCATTGATATTCTGGGGGTTTTGGGTTTTTTTTAAATATTTATTTATTCTCATTTTGTACAATGTTTTTTTACATTAGTAAAATGTTCTTGTTTAAGGGTAAACAAAATACCCCCTCCCCCAAAAAATATAGACTCACTTGAGGGGTAAAGTAAAGGGGAGAAAAAAAATTTTAATCAAAATTTAAAAAGTAATAATAATAATAATTGTAGGTATGGTCAGGTGGCACAGTGGATGGAGCACCAGCCCTGGAGCCAGGAGTACCCAAGCCCATATCAAACCCCGTACACCCAACAATCACCCAGCTGTGTACCATGCAAGCCATCCCAACCCCACTGCCCTGCATAAACCAAAAAAAGAAAAAAAAGGCCTCGGGGAGATTGATGAATTTACTAGAAATCAGCATTCAATACTTCAAAACCAAAAGAATGAAAAATGTGAAACATCTCATGGAAAAAACAACTGATATGTAAAACAGATTTAGGAAACATAATTTAAAAACTATTGGAATACCTGAAAGTCATAATCAGGGAAATAGCCTTGACATCATTTTCAAAGAATTACTACAGGAATATTGCCCTGATATCCTAGAAGCAGAGGGCAAAATAGAAATGGAGAGAATCCACAGATCCCCCCAGGAAAGAGATCCTAAAAAAACCAACCCGTAGGAATATTATAGCCAAAGTCTAGAACTCCCAAGTCAAAGAGAAAATATTAAAAGCAGCCAGAAGTACACAATTCAAACACTGTGGAGCTGCAATCAGGATCTCACAGGACTTAGCAGCAACTACATTAAAAGCTCATAGGGCTTGGAATCTAATACACCGGAAGGCAAAAGAGCTTAGAATGCAACCGAGAATGAACTACCCAGCAAAACTGAATGTCCTCTTGCAGGGAAAAAGATGGACTTTCAATGAACCAGGGGAATTTCAAATGTTCCTGTTGGATTGTCCAGAGCTGAACAGAAGGTTTGGTCTTCAAATACAGGACTCAGGTGAAGCATAGAGATTGAAGGAGAAGGGGAAAATAAGAGGGATTTAATGATGATGAACTACATATATTTCTGTATAGAAAAATGACATTGATAATACTCATATGAACCTTCTCAATTAACAGAGAAGGTAAAAGGAGCTTTTATAGATGAAGCACAGGAGAAAGCTGAATTTGAAGATAAAATATGGTGTAAAATGGAGTCAATAGAAAAAAGGGAAATGTAATGGGAGAAAGAAAAAGGAGAGGGAGAATAGGCCAAGATATTTCATATAGTAAGTTTTTCTTTATTACAATGAGCTATTGCAATGATATGGAAGGGGGGAAGGCAAGGGGGAATGAGCGAATCATTGCTCTCATCAGAGGTGGCTAGGAGAGGAAACAACATATACACTCAATGGGGTATAGACATCTAGAGTAAGAAGGAGGGGGGGGACAGAGGGAAGGGGTGGGGATGTGAATGATGGAGGAGAGGATGGACCATTGGGGGAGAGTGATCAGATATAATGCATTTTCTTTTTTTACTTCTTGTAAGGGGCTGGGATTGGATGGTCTGTCTGGGACCATAGGGCCAGGTGGATGCTGGGCCTAAGGGCTGGTATGGGGGCTCAGGGCCTCTTGGCCTCAGGCCCAGGGATCTGTCTTCTGCACCACTCAGCTACCCTATAGCAGTCAGTGAAAGGAGAGAGAAAATATAGTACATGGTAGTGGAGATATACGAAAAGCGGGAGTTGAGATCAGCAATGTCAATTGTGGAAAAATATGGAAGTAACTTTTGTGATGGACTTATCATAAAGAATGTGATCCACCCGCAACAGAGTTGGTGGTGTTGGAACACAGACTGAAGCACATTTTTTATTATTGTTATTTTTGGGGGGAGTGCAGGGCTAATGGGTCTGGGTGGCCTGCCTGGGGCCTCATAGTAGGGTGATTGTTGGGTGTCTGAAGCCAGATTCAGACCCAGGTGCTCCTGGCTTAAGGGCCAGTGCTCTGTCCGTTCCCCCAGCCACCCCTACTATTATTACTATTTTATTTTATTTCAGGTCTTTTTTTTATTTTTCTTCTTTTTTAAAACAAATTAATCACAGGCTTATCAATATCATGGATTTTTTTTCATAAAACCAACTATTGGTTCTATTTATGAGTTAAATAGTTTGTCTTGCTTTCAATTTTATTAATTTCTCCTTTAACCTTTAGAATTTCTAATATGGTATTTAATTGGGGGCTTTTAATTTGTTCTTTCTCTAATTTTTTTAGTTGCATACTTAATTCATTGATTTCCCCTTTGCCTATTTTATTAATGTTAGCATTCTGAGATATAATATATTGTCTAATAAGTGCTTTGGCTGTTTTCCAAAAGTTTTGGTATGTTATCTCATTATTTTAATTGTCTACGATGAAATCTTTAATTCTATTTATAATATGCCCTTTGATACACTAATTCTATAAAGCAAGATTATTTAGTTTGCAATTAGCCTTACGTCTATCTCTCCATGTCCCACTATTGCATGTTATTTTTATTGCATTATGATATGAGAAGGAAGGATTCACTAATTCTGCTTTCCTGCATTTGATTATGAGGGTTCTATGACCTAGGACATGACCAATTTTTGTGTAGGTGCCATGTACTTCACACAAAAATGTTTATTCCTTTCTATCCCTAGTCAGTGTTTGCCAGAGGTATAACATATCTAAGTTTTCTAACATTGTTTTAACCTCCTTAACTTCCTTCTTGTTTATTGTATGGTTAGATTAGTCTAATTCTGAGAGAGGGAGGTTGAGTTCTCCCCCCAGTATAATTTTGCTGTCTATGTCTTTTTGTAACTCATTTAACTTCTCTTCTTAGAATTTGGCTGCTATACCACTTGGTGCATACATACTTATTATTGAAATGGCTTCATTGACTTTAGAACCTTTTAGGAGGATATACTTTCCTTCCTTATCTCTTTTAATGAGATCTATTTTTGCAACTGCTTTGTCTGAGAGGATTGCTACCCCTGCCTTTTTCATTTCAACTGAAGCATAATATATTCTACTCAACCTTTTACCTTTACTCAGTAGGTATCTCTCTGCTTCAAATGTGTTTCTTGTTAAGCAGCATATTGTAGGATTCTGGTTTTCAATCCACTCTGCTATTCATTTATGTTTAATAGGAGAGTTCATCCCATTCACATTCAAAGTTATAATTACTAACTCTTTATTGTACTCCATGCTATCTTCCCTCCATGTGCATATTTCTTTTTTCACTTTATTCATATTCTACAGTATTTTGCTTCTGAAAACAACCTCTTTCACTGTTTGCCCCCTTCTTTCCAACATTTCTTCCTTTTCTTTCCCCTTTCCCTTTGTCTCTTCTTCCTTCGCTACCCTCTGTCAGTTCCTCTTTTCCTCTTTCTCTTCTTAATACTTGCAAGGTAAGTGTATGTTAATCCTTCTTTGAGCCAAATCTGATAAGAATAAGATTCAAATGGTTCTCACCTCCTTCCCTTTTCCCCCCTTGCAATAGGTCCTTTATACACATTCTTCATTTGATGTAGTTTACCTCATTGAACTCCCATCTCTTTAATGCCCCCCCTGTTTAAGGAGATATTATTTTTCAATCATTCTATCAGAGTCACAAGCAAGTCATGAGTGTCCATTACTTCTGGCTAAGTCTACTTTCTAATAGAGTTATAATTCTCAAGAGTTATGAGAATCTTTCTCCCAGATGGGGATATACCCAGTTTCACCTTACTGGGTAGAAGATTTTTTTCTCTTTTGTACCTTTTCATGTATCTCTTGAGTCTACTGTTTGAATTCCAAATTGTGTATTTAGCTCTGATCTTTTCATCAGGAAAAGTTGGAAGTCTGGCTCTCTGCTCTTGGCCCCCAGCTCACCATGCTCTCCTGAGATAGACCCCTGTTGATAGATGTTCTTCTCCTAGGTTTTTTTCTGAGTTTTGTTAATACAGTTAAGAGGTTTAGTTCGTGTTAGTTCTGAGAGAAAGCCAGGCAAACTTAAGACAGTGCCTGGCCTCTTTATGCCACCTTGGCCAGAAGTCTCTTGGTTTATTTTCTATAGATTTGAATTTTTCAAGGCAAACAACCAGAAACAATTGCTTTCCTTTGGGCTGTAATTTAAAAAAAAATCACTTAATTTTTTGAATACTTAAAGTAGAAAAGAACAGGAACTAGATGTAGGAAAAGGTTATGTTCAGTTCTATTCTAAAACATAAGCTTCATAAAATAATGGATTCAGAGATGTGCGTCCAACTCTGTCATTTTACCAATGAGGAAATTGAGTCTCAGAAAGATTAAATGTCTTACCTGGGGTTAAATTGCAAATAAATATCTAAGGGAGGTTTCAAATTCAAGTCTTTCCTCCTCTATGTCAAATATTCTATCTGCTATGCCACATTACAACCCATTCATTCCATATAATGATACATATTTAAAAGAAACTTTTAGTCAATTTTAAATCTCCCTATAATTCACATGGAAAAATTGAAGAGAAATGATTAATCTAAGGAAACAAAGTGATATAATGCAAGAGCTTGGATTAGATTCTGGGACTATTGATTTTCAACGCAGATTTTTTCCTATCAAAATGTTGCTGTCAACATGTTGCTTTCAAAACACACACACATACACACACACAAACACAACAGCTCTGAAATCCTATTAATAGATGACTAGTGATGTGACTAGTGAAGTTAAAAAAACATATTTAACACATTGTATCTGCTTAGACAACTTAGATGTTCTATTGTTAATGTAAGGGTCAGAATTTCAACCCTTAATATGATAATCACAGATGGCATATATATATTAGTTGAATGCATTATTCAATCAACTGAGTAAACTAAATATTAAGGAATTTTCTAAAAGTTCATCACAATATGTGGACAAGTCTTTCATCATTTTGAATGCATATTACAACTTTGATCATTAGATAAATTATATGGCACTATAAATATAATAGATCATCTTTTACTAAAAGACTGAGAAAAAACTTTCAAAAGAACATGTCTAGGAACTTATGAATACTGTAAGATCTAGACAGATTAGATTCCAAAAACTAACCAAATTATCTAATCAAACAATTTAACATTCCATGAAGTTTTTAATTAGTTCACCAGAGACACTATGCCCTCTCAGTATCCAGGCCAGTGGAACAGCCTATATAATGCTGATGCCATGACCTGCTGTGAACTTTTTCAGGGCTCTTTGGTATGATAAAAATACTACTAGATCAAGGAGTTAGGAGAAATCCAACTACTATATGTGTCCTCTACAAATGTGTCTTAGTACTATAGTATTTGAATCTGAGGCCATTTTCTCAAGGATCTAGGAAAGAACACTTTGAAACAACTGTTCTTTCACTTCTCAGGAAATTCTACCCCCTCCTCCGAAAAAAATTACGTCTGATTAATTAACAATAAGAAGCAAACTGGTGGGAGTCCTTGTGTTCACACCTTATCCTAGAGCCAGGTAAGGAATAGCAGCTGCCTTCTAGGTAGCTAATGTGCCATGAGAGTAAGTGATGGGGTAGTAGCCCTAAGTGTGTGTGGTTTGAGGAAGAGTTACTATAATGGGAATGGCAATGATAACTTCAATAATAATAATAATAATAATAATAATGATGATAATAATAATTCAAGAATATAGCACTTTAAAGTAATAATGACATATATCAGGGCTGTCCAAACACTTTTTAAAATTTATTTTTATTTATTTTTTAAGATTTTTAGTTTTTATTTACCCATTACTAAAATATTCTTCTTTAAGACTAAACATAATACCCCCTTCCCCATAAAAATATAAAACCTCAGGAGAAATATAGTAGAAGAAAGGGAAAAAGATGTGTTTTAGTCTGTGTTCTGATACCATCAGCTCTGTCTCAGGTGGTTCACCTTCTTTATCAGAAGTCCATCATAGAAGTTACTTCCATATGTTTCCACAGTTGCTGTCTCTGATTGTAACTCCCTCCATCCATTCTCCCAACTACCATCTATTATATTTTCTCTCTTCTTTTACTCTGTCCTTCTTCAAAAATGTACTGTGAGTCATTTGAGAGGTGAAGCAGGCAGAACACCAACCCTGGGGCCAAGAGTCCCCAAGCCCCCATCCCACCCCAGAGAATAGCAACGCCCTGGCCCCATGGTCCTGAACAGGCCACCCAATCCCAATACCATGCAAAAAGTAAAAATGAAAATATGTTATAACTAACTACCCTCTCCTATGAACTACCCTCTTCTCTATCACCCTCTCCCCCGTCCCCCTTCTCTCCTTTTTACTCTAGATGTCTATACCCTATAGAGTGTGTATGTTGTTTCCTCTCTAAGCCATTTATGATGAAAATGAGGGTTTCCTCATTAGCCCTTGCCTCCCCCCCTTCCATATCATTGCAAAAACTATGAGAAATAACTTTTATATAAAATATCTTAGCCTATTCTACTTCCCCTTTCTCTTACTCCCAGTACATTTCCCTTTTACCCATTGACTCCATTTTTACAATATATCTTCAAATTCAACTCTCTCCGGTGCTTCACCTATAAAAGCTCCTTCTACCTGCTCTATTAAATGAGAAGGTTCATATGAGTATTATCAGTATCATCCATCCATGCAGGAATACATACAGTTCATTATCATCATTTAGTCCCTCATATTTTACCCTTCTCCTCCACTCTCTATGTTTCACCTGAGTCCTGTATTTGAAAGTCATACTCTATGTTCAGCTCTGATTGTTTCAACAGGAACATTTGAAATTGTCCTGGTTCATTGAAAGTCCATCTTTTCCCCTAGAAGGGGATGTTCAGTTTTTCTGGGTAGTTGATTCTTGTTTGCATTCCAAGCTCTTTTGCCTTCCAGATTATTATATTCCAAGTCCTAACAAGCCCTTAAAATAGTTTCTGCTAAGTCCTGTGTGATCCTGAATGCAGCTCCATGATATTTGAATTGTGTCCTTCTGGCTCTTGTAATATTTTCTCTTTGACTTGGGTGCTCTGGAACTTGGCTATAATATGCCTGGGGGTTGTTGGTGGAGGGGTTGAATCTTTTTCTAGGGGAAATCAGTGGATTCTCTCCATTTCTATTTTACCCTCTGCTTCTAGGATATCAAGGCAATTTTTCTATAAGAATTGTTTAAAACTGAGGTCAAGACTTTTTTCCTGAACGTGACTTTCAGATATCCCAATAATTTTTAAATTAACTTTCCTGAATCTGTTTTTCAGATCAGTTGTTTTTTCAATGAGATATTTCACGTTTTTTCCATATTTTTCATTCTTTTGGTGTTGAATTATTATGTCTTGATTTCTTGCAAAGTCATCAGCTTCCTTTAGCTCCATTCTACATCTGAAGTATTTGAAGAAATTTCTTATCTCCTTTTCCATCTGGGCAGTTCTGCTTTTTTTAAAGTATTCTTCTACTCAATAACTTTTTGAACTGTTTTATCCATTTGACCTAAGCTGGTTTTTAACATCTTATTTTCTTCAGCATTTTTTTGGATCTCCTTGACTAAGCGGCTGACATCATTTTCATGTTTTTCCTGCATCTCTCTCATTTCTTTTCCCAATTTTTCTTCTGTCTCCCTTACTTGATTTTCAAAATCTTTTTTTGACTCTGTCATCACATGAGCTCAACTTCTATATTTCTTGGAGTCTTTAGGTGCAGAAGGTTGGACTTTCTCTTCTTCAGATTGAATATTTTGGTTCTCCATGGGACCAAAGTAATTGTCTATGGTCAGGTTCCTTTTTTTCTGTTTATTCATTTCCCTAGTTCATGCCTGGTTTTGAGGTGCATCCTGAGCTTTTGAGTATTATTGGGACAAGAACCTCAGCATGTGAGGCTCTGACTGCTCTCCTTGTCTCACCCTTCTGCCACAGACCTGTGTTTGTGTATGTGCGTGGTGCGGGAGTGCCTGCTGTAAAGTGGGCCTAGACTGCAACCAGGATCTGAATGTGGTCAGAGTCCAGAGTCCTGTCCCAGGGACAGAAGACAGAACTCAGTGGGATCCCTCCACTCCCTTACCTTCCATGGGCTGAGCACTCAGGGTGCAGTTGCCTGGAAGCTCCTGCTGGGTGACTCCATGGGTCTACTTCTGTTTCCTGGATTTGGGCTGCTGCTGCCACTTATGTGCTGAGTGCCATGACTGCGCTGAGGGCCTGGGCTTTGAGTACCCTCTGGCAGAGGTCTCCCTGTTGATCTTCCAAATTGTTCTTGGTGCTCCCTGGGGTACAGGACAGGAACCACTGCTCTCAGGGGGCCTGGGACTGTTCCCAGGAGGCTGGAATACCTTTGCTCTAGAACAGCAAGCCCTCCAATCCTGTGGAACATAGTTTTTCTACTAGTTTCCAGGTTACCTTGTGCTGGAGAATTGCCTCACTGAATCTTTCCATGGTTCTGTCTCTCAAAAATTAAGTTAGAGTCATAATTTTAAGGTTTTTGAAATATTTTGAGAGAGTACCTTAAGAGAGGCTCTTCTCCTGCAGCCATCTTGGCTGTGCCCCCCCCCAGCTTACTTCTGAGAGTTTTTATTGAAACAATTAGACAATATGTCTTGATCTGCCATTTTAGTGCAAGCTTTGTTTTATTAACTAAAGCATTTAGTAAACCCCACAGTCCTGGCTTATATAATATACAAGGCAGTTAGTGGTACAGTGGATAGAGCATTGGTCGTGGAGTCAGGAGAACAGGAGTTGAGATCCAGCCTCAGACACTTGCCACTTACCTACTGTGTGATTTTGGGCAAGTGATTTGACCTTCATTGCCTTGCATCCAGGATCATTTCCAGTTGTTTTGATTCTTATCTGGCTACTGGAACCAGATGGCTCTGGAAGAGAAATTGAGAGTAGTGACTTAGCACAATCCCCCTCACTCAAATCCAACTCATGTGCTTGTCATGGTATCTCCCTGATGTCATGGTCTTCTTCCAAAATGAAGGACAAATGTTATTATTATTATATTATAATATTTAACTTGCCATTGAGTACAATCTTTACGATTGTGTGCATAGGACCACTGATGTAATTCTCCCTGTAGAAGAGACTGGTAAGGCTGCTTCCAGGGAAGTCTTAATGCTATGTAATAGAAATGACTTAGAGTGTTATGGAGCATGAATAGCTGTTCTGTAAATGGTTCTGTTCTAGTGACTACTCCCTTAATTGACTGCTGCTGTATAACTGAAAAGGGGCTTTAATTAAAAAGATGTTAGTCAATCAAAACCAGTGCCCCTTTTCATCAACTGTCCTCTTTCTGTGCAGGGGCATTTTTGTGAGAGAAGAGATGGACCTTTATCTAAGACAATATGTGGTTTGAAAATATAAGCCTTATTTTTTTTTACCTGCATTGACAATTGCTCTTCCAGGTGAAGGAATTTGAGAATATGACCCGGTGAGTTTTAAAAAGAAGAGACTGAGCCATATGTCATATCTATGTTTTGGCACATAGTAGGTACTTTATATAAGTTGTTCTTATTGTTATAAAAATCATCAATGAGTAGGATGTCAGTAAGCTTGTCTAATTATAGTTATCTTGCTCTTTTTCATCACTATTTCCATTTAGTGGGAAAACAGCATTGTGGATACCCTCAGGATAAAGCCTTGTGCCAATAATCTGTGCAGAAATGCATGAACTGTGTTTTTTGGTCAAACTTCAGGACTACTTCTTATATTTGTTGATTGATTTTAACATTGTGCTTTAAAATTAGCATTCTGAACTACCATGTTCATTTAAGCAAAAGTTTCCTAGCCTAGTTTATCATAATTTCCATGAGTCATAGAAACATAGGAGGAGATATTTTCTTCTCTATAATACTTACTGAGTTACCTTTGTATTCTCAAGTCAAGGCACTTCATTCCAACAATGAGAAAATAAGACTTTTTTTCTTATTGTGTAAATGAAAATAGAGAAAGTCACTTGTGAAGAATTTTTAAGGAAAAAAAAATCTTATAATATTCAAGCCCTATAGCTGTACTGAGTCAAAAGAGGGGGTTTAACTAAAATCATTAAAAAGTAATAAAGAAAAATTCTGGTCAAGATGGCAGACAGAAGACACACTGTGCTAAGGTCTCTGGGTTTCTCTTCAAAAATGTCATTAAACGGGGTAGTGCCAAGATGGCTACAAGACAGGATCGTCTCTTAGAAGCTCTCTCAAAAAACCTTGAAACTTTGGACTCTAACTAAACTTTTGAGAAACAGAACCCACAGAGGATCCCAATGAGGCAATTCTCCTACTCAAGGTAACCTGGAAAAGAGCAGAAAGGCTCAGCTCCCCAGGGTTGGAGGGGTGGCCTGCCAGAGAGAAAGAACTTCAGCTTCCCGGAGGCAACCCCAGGGTGCTGGGAGCCCCAGCTCACAGCAGTGGGGGAGTCTCCTGAGCTATGTCCTTGGGGAGCACCAGGCACAAAGTGGGGGAACAGCAGGGACCTCTGCCAGAGAGAGCACGTGAAACCCAGCCCTCAGGGCACACAGTGAGTAACTTGGTCTTTTGGCAGCCCAGATCTAGGAACAGAAGCAGGAGGACCGGGTAAGCAGGAGCCCCCAGGGCATGAGCCCATTGAGCCTAGGGAAGGGAGTAAAGAGAGACTGCAGAGCTTTGTCCTTTGCCTCTGGAACAGGACTCTGGGGTTCTGACCACATTAAGATCCGGATCACAGTCTAGGCCCCCCATAGAACAGGAGGTTTCCCCCACCTCAGCCCCGTGGCAGAGGGGGGCCCATATGGTCATTCACAGAACAGGAAGGAGGACTGAGCCTCACTCACTGAGACCCTTGTGGAAATGTTCCAAAAGCTCAGGAAGCATCTCAAAACCAGGCTCAGGCTGGGAAAATGAGCAAGCAGAGAAATAAGAGGAACACCATTGATAGTTTGCATATGAGCACAAGAAGGATCAAAATACTCAGTCTGAAGATGAGGAAGCACAAGCTCCTAAATCTAAAGACTCCAAGAAAAAACATAAATTGGGCTTGGGCTATGACAGAGCTCAAAAAAGGCTTTGAAAATCAAATGAGGGATTTAGAAGAAAAACTGGGAAAAGAAAAGAGAGAGATGCAGGAAAAACAAGAAAATGTAGTCAGCAGCCTAGTCAAGGAAATCCAAAAAAATGCTGAAGAAAATAGCATGCTAAATACCTAGGTCAAATGGATAAAAAAACAGTTCAAAAAAGTTATTGAGGAGAAGAATACTTTAAAAAGCAAAATTGGCCAGATGGAAAAAGAGATAAGAAAACTCTCTGAGGAAAACAAATCCTTCAGACAAAGAATAGAACTCAGGGAGATTGATGAATTTACGAGAAAGCAGGATTCATTACTTCAAAACCAAAAAAATGAAAAATTAGAAGAAAATGTGAAACATCTCATTGAAAAAACAACTGATATGGGAAACAGACTTAGGAAAGATAGTTTAAAAATTATTGGAATACGTGAAAGTCATCATCAGGAAAAGAGCCTTGACATCATTTTCAAAGAGTTACTATAGGAAAATTGCCCTGATATTGTAGAAGCAGAGGGCAAAATAGAAATGGAGAGAATCCACAGATCCCCCTGGGAAAGAGATCCCAAAAAAACAAACCCCTAGCAATATTATAGCCAAAGTCCAGAACTCCCAAATCAAAGAAAAAATATTACAAGCAGCCAGAAGGACACAATTCAAACACTGTGGAGCTGCAATCAGGATCTCACAGGACTTAGCAGCAACTACATTGGAAGCTCATAGGGCTTGGAATATAATGTACCAGAAGGCAAAAGAGCTTATAATGCAGCCAATAATGAACTACCCAGCAAGGCTGAATGTCCTCTTCCAGGGAAAAAGATGGACTTTCAATGAACCAGGGGAATTTCAGATGTTCCTGTTGGAATGACCAGAGCTGAACAGAAGGTTTGATCTTCAGATACAGGACTCAGGTGAAGCATGGAGATTGAAGGAGGGTGGAAAATATGAGGGACTTGATGCTGAACTGTATTTATTCCTGCATAGAAAAATGACACTGATAATACTCATATGAACCTTCTCAGTTAACAGAGGAGGTAGGGGGAGCTTTTATAGTTGAAGCACAGGAGAAAGCTGAATTTGAAGATAAAATATGGTGTAAAAATGGAGTCAATGGAATAAAAGGGAAATGTAATGGGAGAAAGAAAAAGGAGAGGGGGAATAGGCCAAGATATCTCATATAATAAGTTTTTTCTTCATTTCAATGAGCTATTGCAATGATATGGAAGGGGGAAAGTCAAGGAATGAGGGAATCTTCTCTCTTATCAGAGGTGGCTAGGAGAGGAAACAGCATATATACTCAATGGAGTATAGGCATCTGGAGTAAGAAGAAAAGGGTGGGCAGGGGGAATGGGGGGATGTGAGTGATGGAGGAGAGGATGGACCATGGTGGGAGATTGGTCAGATATAACACATTTTCCTTTTTACTTCTTCTAAGGGGCTGGGATTAGATGGCCTGTCTGGGACCATAGGGCCAGGTGGATGCTGGGCCAAGTGATGGTAGGGGGGCTTGGGGCCTCTTGGCCCCAGGACCAGGGATCTGTCTGCTGCACCACTCAGCTACCCTACAACAGAGTCAGAGTGAAAGGAGAGAGAAAATATAATACATGGTAGTGGAGAAATATGAAAGGAGGGAGTTGAGATCAGCAATGGCAATGGTGGAAAAATATGTAAATAACTTTGCAATGGATTTACCATAAAGAATGTGATCCCCCGACAGCAGAGTTGTTGGTGTCAGAACAAAGACTGAAGCACATTTGTTGTTGTTGTTTATTGTTGTTGTTGTTGTTGTTATTATTTGGGGGGGGGGTGCAGGGCAAGTGGGGCTGGGTGGCCTGCATGGAGCCACATAGGAGGGTGATTGTTGGGTGTCTGAGGCCAGATTTGGACCCAGGTGCTCCTGACTCAAGGGCCAATGCTCTGTTCATCACCCAGCCACCCCTACTATTATTACTATGGTATTTTATTTTGGGTCTTTTTTTTCTTTTTTTTTTTTGGTATTTGCAGGGCAGTGTGGTTGGAGTGGCTTGCATGTCACACAGCTGGGTGATTGTTGGGTGTATGGGCCTGGATATGTGCTCAGGTGCTCCTGGCTCCAGGGCTGGTGATCTGTCCATTGTGCCACCTGACCATACCTACAATTATTACTATTATTTTTTTTAATTTTAATTTTTTCTCTCCTCTTAACTTTATCTCTCAAAAGAGTCTATATGTTGTGAGGGGAGCAGGTATTCCATTTACTCTTAAACAAGAATATTTTATTAAGGTATAAAAAATTATTTGTACAGAAAGAATAAATAAATATTTAAAAAACTAAAAAAATGTCATTTAACAAACCTCTTGACAGAAATCCAATTGATAAAACTAAGAAAGAGAAATTAGGAGAACACCTATGAAAATGTCTGCATCAAGGGACTGTGTGTGAACCTGAGCTGAGAATAGAGAACCAGTGGGAGGCAGGGTGAAGCCAGAGGACCAGCCTTAACTGTGGAGGCTTTGGTGAGTGGCAACTCTTAGGACCCACTTAAGTCATGGAATCTTGGGCTAGGGTAGTGGTGGTCTGGTCAGTCCTAGCCAGGCTGCAGGGAAAATTCCAACACAGAGTTGCAGAGCATAGCTGGACATCAACCACTGGGCTCAGAGGCCCTGAGCTCCATACTTTTAGAGAAGTACTCTTCCCAGAACAAACAGTAACCAGCCCTCAGACTCAGGTGTGGGCAGCAGAGCTCCCTCAGTTGAAAGGAAGATTAACTACCTCCCCTAGGGCCAAGTACATTGTTCAAGGAAAATTCAGACCCTGTTGCCACCCCCACCCCTACCCAGGGCCTAGGAAGAGAGCCTCAAATCAAGATCACAGATATTCCAGAGAAAGCACCCAGCACAACCTACTGGCTGGCCCACTTGGAGTTACTAAGCCAAGTGAACAAAGCCTCTAGGGTTTTCAAAATCAAACCTCTGAGAGTCAGCCCTTCCACCAACACAATATCCTATGAAACTGAAGAAAAGCCAGTGGAAATGAGGGCTCAGTAAGAATTACTTTGAAGTCACAAATCCTAAACTAGAGCGATCTAGAAATTCTGAGAATATGAATTGGTCTCCTGCCCAAAAAGACTTCCTTGAAAAAATAAGGAAGGAATTTAAAAATCAGTTGGAAAAATTGGGAAAAGAAACTCAAGGGAAAATTAACACCTTGCAAGAAAAAGTTAATATAATTATCACAACAAGAAATCAAATGCTTGGAAAATACAATTGGACAAATACAAAATGAAAATAATTCTCTCAGATCCTCGATTGGGCAAATGCAAAAAGAAAATAATCCTCTCAAAGCTACACTTGGGCAAATGGAAAACTCCTTCAAAAATAGAATTGACTATGTGGTAAAAGAGTTGCAAAAGGTAAATGAAGAAAATTCTTTTCCAAAAAAAAGAAGGGAATCTGTGGAAGCTAATGACTTCATGAGACAACAAGAATCTGTTAAACAAAAACAATAGATTGATGAAATAGAAGAAAATATAAAATACCTCTTTGGCAAAACCACTGACATTGAAAATAAATTGAGGAGATTACAACCTAAGAATTATTGGTCTTCCTGATTTCACTAAAGAGAAAAAAAACCTGGACTTAATATTACAAGATTTAGTGATGGAAAACTGCCCTGATGTCATGGAATCAGAGGGCAAAATAATTATTAAAAGAATATCAATCCTCTCCAGAAATGAAAACATCAAAGAATATTGTAGCCAAATTCCAGAACTATCAGGTAAAAGAGAAAATACTGCAAGCAGGCACAGTAAAGATTACAGAGGACCTGGCTACATCAGCCTAAAGGGATTGAAGGGCCTGGAATGAGACATTCTGAAGAGCAATGGAACTAGGAGTGCAGCCAAAAATACACTATCCAGCAAACCAGACTTTGCTCTCAGGGGAAAAGATAAATCTTTAATGAAATGGGAGAATTCCAACATTTCCTGATGAAAAGACAAGAGCTAAATAGAAAATTTGGACATCAAATAGGAACCTCAAGAGATACAATAAAAGGTAAAAAAGGGGGGAGTAAATTAAAAGAAAAACAGCTATCCAATAAGATGAAACTGGCTATATCCATAGCTGGGAGAAAGATTCTCATAGCTCTCAAAAATTGTAACTCCTTTAGAGACAATATATTTAAATAGAAGTGATGGACACTCATGGTTTATCTGTGAAACTACTATCCAATAAGATGAAACTGGCTATATACCTAGCTGGGAGAAAGACTCTAATAACTCTTTTTTTAGATTTTTGCAAGGCAAAGGGGGTTAAGTGGCTTGCCCAAGGCCACACAGCTAGGTAATTATTAAGTGTCTGAGACCAGATATGAACCCAGGTACTCCTGGCTCCAGAGCCGGTGCTTTATCCACTGCACCACCTAGCAACCCCTTCTAATAACTCTTGAGAATTGTAACTGCAATAGAGAGAATATACCTAGCAAGAAATGATGGAAACTCATGACTTTTCTGTAACTCAGATGCAATGATCTAAAAACAATACCTCCTTAAAAAGGGGGTCAGTAATGAGACAGGAGGATGGAGGAGATTGAATGGGGTTAATCTCATTAAATTAAGAGGTTCTAAGCATCTATTTCAATAGAGTGGAAGAAGAGAGGAGGTGAGACCTTCCTGAATCTTACTCTCATCAGATTTCGTTTAAAGTTAACATACATACACTCAGATAAGTTAAGAAACTTATCTTACCTTTAGATATTAAAAGGGGGAAAAATGGAGGGATGAGGAAAAGGGGAACTAACATAAGGAAGGGAAAGAAGAAGGGGAAAGGGAAAGGGGAAAAGAAAGGTGATGAGTGTTGATATAGGAGGGCAAACACACTGCAGGTGGTGTTATTCAGAAAC
This sequence comes from Macrotis lagotis, assembly GCF_037893015.1. Classification (NCBI taxonomy): domain Eukaryota; kingdom Metazoa; phylum Chordata; class Mammalia; order Peramelemorphia; family Peramelidae; genus Macrotis; species Macrotis lagotis. The sequence continues at coordinate 715,374,847 of NC_133658.1, forward strand.
AAAATACTGGGGAATATAGATAAAGGGGAAAATACAAACAGAGGGAAGATAGCATGGAGGGCAATAAAGTCAGAAATTATAACTTTCAGTGTGAATGCTTAAAACATAAACATATAGCAGAGTGGATTACAAACAGAATTCTACAATGTGCTGGTTATAAGAAATTCATTTGAAGCAGAGAGATACATATAGAGTAAAGGTAAAAGTTTGGAACAAAATATATTTTGCTTCAGCTGAAGTGAAAAAAGCAGTGGCAGCAATCCTTATCTCAGACAAAGCAGCTGAAAAAGAGATATTCTTAAAAGAGATAAGGAAGGAAACTATATCCTTCTAAAAGGTAACATAGACAAGAAAGTAATTCCAGTACGAATTATGTTTGCACACAATGGTATAGCATCCTAATTCTTAGAGGAGTTGAAGGAGTGACAGGAAGACACAGACAGCAAAACTCTACTACTTAGGGGTGCCTAGGTGGTGCAGTGGATAGAGTACTGGCCTGGGAGACAGGAGTACCTGAGTTCAAATCTGACCTCAGACACTTTATAATTATCTAGCTTTGTGGCCTTGGGCAAGCCACTTAACCCCATTGCCTTGTTAAAAAACAAAATCAACCTCCTGCTCTCAGATTTAGAGAAATCTAAATATAAAATAAACAAGAAGGAAGTTAAGGTAAATAGATTGTTAGATATCATAGACAAGATTTGAGGAGGAACTTGAATCCACTATGGGGTTAGAAAGAAATATACTATTTTTTCTGCAGTACATGGCACTTATACAAAAATTGACCATGTACTGGGGCATAAAAATCTAACCATCAATTATAGAAAGACAGAAATAGTGAATACATCTTTCTCAGATCAAAATGTGCAATAAAAAGCATATGCATTATTGGGTTAGGGAAATATAGATTCAAAATTAATTGGAAACTAAATAGCCACATTTTAATGAATGAGTATATCAAACAACAAATTATAGAAAAATGAATTATTTCATCCTAGATGATGACAATAATGAAACAACATAGCAAAACCTATGAGATACAGTCAAGGAAGCTGTCAGGGGATATATTATATCTTTAAATCTTTACATGACTTAATTTGAGTAAGACAAATCAATGCACTAAATATGCAATTATTAAAATTAGAGAAAGATCAAATTAAAAAACCACATTTAAATACAGCTTAGAAATTCTAAAAATAAAAAGAAATTAATAAAAGCAAAAGCAAAAAAAATTGAAATAATAAATAAAACCAAGAGTTGGTTTTTTTAGGTTTTTTCAAGGCAAATGGGTTAAATGGCTTGGCCAAGGCCACACAGCTAGGTAATTATTAAGTGTCTGAGACCAGATTTGAACCCAGGTACTCCTGAATCCAGGGCCAGTGCTTTATCCACTATGCCACCTAGCCACCCCCAAGAGTTGGTTTTTATGAAAAAAACCTATAAATTTGATAAAACTCTGGTTAACCTTATTAAAAAAAAGAAAGAAGAAAACCAAATTGCTAGCATTATAAATGAAAAAGGTGAACTCACCACCAATGAGGAAGAAATTAAAGTAATAATTTGTAACTATTTTGCCCAACTCTATGCCAATAAATTTGACAATCTAAGTGAAAAGAATGTTTACAAAAATACACATTTGCCTAGCTTAAATGAAGAGGAAATTAATTGCCTAAATAACTCTATCTCAGAAAAAGAAATTCAGCAAGCCATTACTGAACTTCCTAAGGAAAAATCTCCAGGGCGAGATGGATTCTCAAGTGAATTCTATCAAACATTTAAGGAACAATTGGTTCCAATTCTAGATAAACTCTTTGGAAAAATAGGTGAAGACAGAACTCTGCATAACTCTTTCTATAACACCAAGATGGTGTTGATAGCTACACTCAGAAGAGTTAGAAGAAAGAAAGAAAATTATAGGCCAATGAACCTCATGAATATAGATGAAAAAATCTTAAATAAATTCCTAGCAAAATGATTGCAAGTTATCACTGGAATACAACATTATGACAAGTGGTATTTATCCCAGGAATGCAGGGTTGGTTCAATATTAGGAAAACTGTTACCATAATTAATTATATCAATAACAAATCCATCAGAAATCATGATTATATCAATAAATTCAGAAAAAAATTTTTTGACAAAATACAGCAACCCTTGCTACTAAAAACAGGAGCGAATATAGGAATAAATGGATTGCTCCTTAGAATAACAACCTAAAAAGAATAAATAAAAATTATAAAGGGCGGCTAGGTGAGGTAGTGGTACCTGGGTTCAAATCTGGTCTTAGACACTTAATAATTACCTAGCTGTGTAGCCTTGGGCAAGCCACTTAACCCCGTTTGCCTTGCAAAAAAAAACTAAAAAGAAAAAAGAAAAAAGAAGAAAAAAAAAGAATAACAAGCAGTATCTTTATGAAACCATGAACAAGATTTATATACAATGGGGAGAGGCTAGATGCATTCCCAGTAAGATCAGGGGTGAAACAAGGATGCCCATTATCACTATTACTATTCAATATTGTATTGGAAGCATTAGTCTCAGCAATAAGAGAAGAAAAAGAAATTGAAGAAATTAGATTTGGGAAGGAAGAAGCAAAAATCTCACTCTTTGCAGATTACATGATAGCATACCTAGAGAATTCCACAAAATCATCTAAAAAACTACTAGGAACAATTAGCAACTTTAGCAAACTCACAAGATATAAAACAAATCCTCATAAATCCTTATCTTTCATTCATATATATATATATGTATATATATACATATATATATATATGTATATCAAGATGCAGCACAAAGAGCTAGAAAGAGAAATCCCATTCAAAGTAACGTCGAGCAATATAAAATACCTGTAAGTCTACCTGCCAAGACAGACTCAAAAACTTTTTTAAAACAATTGCAGAACACATCTCATTAAAATAAAATCAGATTTACATAACTGGGCAAGTATCAATTGCTCATGGATAGGCTGAACTGATATAATAAAAAGAATAATTCTACCAAAATTAAAGTACTTGTTTAGTACCCTACCAATCAAAATTCCAAAAAATTACTTTATTGAATTAGAAAATATTTTAAGTAAATTCATGTAAAGAAATAAAAAAGTCAAGAATTTCCAGGGATTCAATGAAAAAAAGTGCAAAAGAAGGTGGCTTAGCCTTACCAGATCTAAAATTATATTATAAAGCATCAATCATTAAAATGCTCTGGTACTGGCTAAGAAAAAGAGTGATGCATCAGTGGAATAGACTAGGTACAATAGCAGCAAATGATTATAGTATTCTGCTGTTTGATAACCCCAAAGTCCAGCTACTGGGATAAAATTTTTCTCTTTGATAAAAACTGTTGGGAAAATTGGAAGATAGTATGAAAAATATTTAGATGAGACTAACACCTCACACCCTATGCCAAGACAAGATCAAAAAGGGTACATGATTTAGACACAAAAGGCAATACTATAAGCAAACTAGGAAATCAAGGAATAATTTGCCTGTCATATCTATGAATAGGGAAGCAGTATATAACCAAGGAAGAGATTGAGAACATCATTAAAAGCAAACTAGATAATATTGATTACATTAAATTAAAAACCTTTTGCACAAACAAAATCACTGTAACCAAGATCCAAAGAAATGTAGTAAGGAAACACTTTTTACAACTAGTATTTTTGACATTGGAATCATTTCTAAAATATACACAATATTGAGTAGAAATTTTTAAAAAACAAGCCATTCCCCAAAAGGTCAAAAGATATGCAAAGGCAATTTACAGATGAGGAAATCAAAGCGATCCTCAGTCATATGAAAAATTGCTCTAAATCATTACTAACTATAGAAATGCAAGTTAAAGCATCTCTGAGGTACCACCTCACACCTCTCAGACTGGACAATATGACCAGAAAGGACAATTATCAATGTTGGAAGAGATGTTAGAAATCAGGGACACTAATACATTGTTGGTGGACCTGTGAACTTATCTAAGCTTTCTGGAGAGCCTTTTAGAATTATGCCCAACTGGCAACAAAAAATGTGCATACCCTTTGATTCAACAATTCCACTCCTGGGTCTATACCCTGAAGAGATTATGAAAAAGGGTAAAACATCATTTGTACCAATATATTCATGCAGTCCTGTTTGTGGTGGCAAAAGAATTTGAAATCAAGAGAATGATCTTCAATTGGGGAATGGCTTAATAAACTATGGTACACACACACACAAACACACACACACACACACACACACACACACACACACACACACATATATGTCATGGAACACTATTGTTCTATTAAAAACCAGGAGGGTTGGGGATTCGGGAAGCCTGGAGGGATTTGTATGAACTGATGTTGAGTGAGATGAGTAGAACCAGAAAAACACTGTACAACCTAACAGGTACATGGGGGGTTATGATCAATCTTAATGGACTTGCTCATTTCATCACTGTAACAATAAGTCCCTATTTTGGGATATCTGCAATGGAGAATACCTTCTTTATCCAGAGAAAGAATTGTGGAACTTGAACAAAGACCTAAGCCTATTATCTTTAATTTAAAAAACCAGAAAAGTGTTATCTTTTTATGTACTTTTGCTATCTCTTATACTCTATTTTTCTTCCTTAAGGATATGAGTTCTCTCTCATCATATTCAACTTATACCAGTATATAGCATGGAAACTGCCTTCTGTGCTGTGTGGAGTTTGGGAAGTGAGATTAGGGGAAAAAATTGAAAAATTCAAAATCAAAAATAATTTTTAAAAAGTTATTAAAGACACCTTAATGTGCTTACAAGGCTATTAGTATTATTTTATATGTCTAATCATAAATATTAATGATTCATCATTGGAAAAAATGTTTACTATGACTAAAGTTGTTTAATCACTATTTCAATATCCTAATTTTAATTTTAAAGACTGTTTGTGGTAATGGAACTCTTATACCAAAACTCAAGTCTTCTGATTTTTTTCTGCTAAGCAATGTATAGTAGATGTATTTGTCTGGGATGGGTCACATGAATGTTTAAAAAATACTTATTGAACTGAATTGTTTTACATTTAAAATACAATCTGTATAGGCAGGTAGGGAAGTTGATCTCACTGAAACAAAAACTGTTTCATTGGTTCACATTTTAAAAATTATTTTATTCTCATGGAATGATGAAGAGTGGAATCTTTTATAGAACATTGAGTTGTTGCTAAGGTCAAAAGGACAAAAGAATACTAAAATTTTGAAGTTAGATAGGAATTTAGCTATCCTTTAAGACCAATATCTATCTCTTGCTGAAACCCACTCCAAAATATCTATTGTGTGTGGTATTCTAACCTCTGTTTGAGTGATCCCACTAAAAGGAAGTACACTGATAAAGAGATCATTTCTATTATTAGATAGCTCAAATATTAGTAACTTCTTCATTATAAGATACCAACCTCTGTTTCTTTATAAAATTCATTCACTAATTCAATCCTAATTTTTAAACCCATACAACTGGCCCTGTTTCTGTTCAATAGAGCCTTATATTATAAATTATAATTTACTTTCCACATAATAGATATTTAAGTATTTTAAGAAATCAACCTCTAAACCTCTTCTTCAAGCTATAATTCCATGATTCCTTTAAACGATTCCAATACATCTCACCATTATGGCTGCTGTGCTCTAGATGTGCTCCCATTTATTAATGGTCCTATCAATATATGGTTTCTAAAACTCACCACAGTTCCACATTAATATGTTGGATGCAATCCAGGATTGAATAACTGCCTCTATTTCTCTGAACATTACACAATAATCAATGGAGTCTAGGAGTCAATTAAAATTTTCAGCAATTGTTGACTTACATAGCAATCAGTTAAATATGCTAAAGCATTTTCATGTGAACTTCAATATTCCTATGGAATATATTGTACTTTCAAGCTAAAAATCAAGATTTCATTCATCTCTATGACATTTTAATTTGTTCATTTGGCCTCATTATCATATAAAACATCGAAATCATTACAAAATATTTTGGTCATCTAACAAATTCTACTATCTATTGGAAGTTTTTTCATGTGGAAAATTTAAAAATATGCAATTAATATCTTTGCTAGAGGAATTCATGAAAATATGGAATAGAGCAGATCTAAGCAATAGACTGAGTGCCATACCATAAGAGATCTCCTCAAATTCCAATCTACATTCTTTGAATAATTTACCTAAGTATGAATTTACCTCTCTTTTTATCTATTTATTATCATCTAGACTATATTTCACCATATTATCTAAAAGGAGGTCAGGAGGAATTTTGTCAAAATCCTATCTGAAATCCAGATAAATTATCTTACAATCTTTCTTTGATCTACTAAACTTGAAATCTAAGAAAAAAATGGTTTGAGGTTAGTTTGTGAGGACTCTTTTTATAGACTTAGAACCCTTCTATTTAATTATCTGTTTTTTGTAATTTTGAAAGAGGAAGTATCAACATCAATGATACAATCAAATCACACTTTTGTGGAACTCCAAAGATTACAGAGTAGTTTAATACACTATTCCATTTGATAAAATAAATTTGTGTATTAAGTATATCATATAGTTATTATTCTATACTATGCATAGTAAAAGATTGAGCTTAGAGGGAATAAGATGCTTATCAAGGATCTCATACCTAGTAAATGGCAGACATAGGATTTGAACACATGTTCAAATAGAGAGAGGGAGTTCTTTCTTATTTTTTTAAGCTAAATCACACAGGTCAGCTAGGTGACAGAACTGATAGAGCATTCACATTGGAGACAGAAGGACAGGAGTGTGAATTCAGTCTCAGATACTTGACACTTACTAGCTGTGTGACATTAGACAAGTCACTTAATTCTGATTATCTCACAATCATGGCCATCTCCAGTTGTCCTGATTGATATCTAGACTCAGAACCCAGAAGGTTCTCGAAGAAAAAGTGAGGTTGATGCCTTAGCACAACACCCCCATGGCATTACCTCCCTTGATGTCATGGTCTTCTTCAAGAATGAAGGACAAAAAGCAAAAAAAAAAAAAAAATACCAGCTAAGCCACATTATATCAAATACAATATAAAAGGAATATGTTTTTGTGAAATCAAGAAAATATTTTCAAAAAAAGTTACAAAATGAACACAAAATGTCATTAGTATTTTTTATAAGACTAAGAAAAATGTGATATATAGATTATTTTAAATAATCAAAACTTCATTAAATTCCTGCAAATTAGAAAACTCCAGAGTTATATACTCAATGTAACCTCAGTACTCTCTTAGATAAAGCTAGTAAGATAAATAATCAGAAAGAAATTCATTGTTCTTGATTGAACTGTGCTAATGTTAAGGAGTTATTTTACAGAACTAGTAAAGCTATAATAAATTCATTTGGAGAGAGAAAAAGGGGCAGTGTTTTAGAGAAAATGGATAGAAAAACATAGGAATGAAGGGAGAGGAGTGTCACATGTTCGCAAAATATATTTTAAAGGAATAATCACAAAATTATTTGGTGATGACAAAAAATTAAAAAATTGATGGAAGATGTTAAGTATTCTGTATTGTATCTGTTTTAGGCAAGTGTAGTGTAGATTCAGCACTGGAACAGAATGAGATGCACATTAGTCCTTCAGTACTAAACAAAAAGGAAACTACTTGGCTATAACAGAAGAATAGTTAACAAAGAGAGGTATTAAATAAACCTAGGTAAACAAAATTCCTTTGACTGAACTGCTAGTGGTAATCCACCAACCAAGCATAAAAACTCCTCAGGAGTCTTCATTGAACTTGATTCTTTTGTCCTTTCAGTAAACCCAGATTCATTAAATGGCCCATCACATTTTAAGGAAAACAAAACAAAACAAAACAAAACAAAAAACTAGCCTATTGGGGTGGTGAGAAACTAGTTAGGTTATTCCTAAGGGCAACTAGGTGACCCAATGGATAGAACACTGCCCTTGGAGTCAGGAGAACTGAAGTTCGAATCTAGCCTTAGATACCTGACACTTACTAGCTGTGTGACCTTGGGAAAGTCACTTAAGCCTAAATGCCCCTTATCTAGTGCCATCTCCAATTGTCCTGATTCATATCTGATCACTGGACCTAGATGACACTGGGGGAGAAAGTCAGACTGGTGACTTAGCACAGCACATGCATTCAAATTCAGTTCCTGTGGTTTTATCTTCATCTTGGGAGAGACCAGGATATTAGTGATCATAAGATAGGAAAAGACAGTTTTCAAAATGTGAAATGCAAGCCATCAATAACTCTTTGTAAGAATTTTGCAAAATGCTAAAAATATGAACAATGTAAAAGAAAATTATATACCATTAGATCTGCAAAGCTAAGGAAACATGGAAATAATAAGAAAGTATAAGTTCTAGGGAAAGACAAATAAAATAAGTTATGTTGGTAAAATTATGCATTAAGAAAAATAAATGTGCTAAATATTCCCTTAAAATCAGTGCACTAAATATTCCCTAAAAATATTCCCTATTCATTGACTTGCAGTAACAAATATATATATATATATATATATATATATATATATATATATATATATATATATATATATATACCCATAAAATATCAAATAGAGAGTGGAAAGTATCACTAATAACAATTTTATTAAAAACATTTGTTTTGGGAGCAAAAACATAAAACAAAGTAGAAATTCATTAATTAGGAATAACTGAATAAATATATTGCATATTAATATGATGAAATGCTATTGAACTCAAAGAAATAACAAATATGAAGAATTCAGATTCAACTGAGAAGTTTTGTCTTAAGTGGATTAAGATAAAAGCAAACAGAATATATAGAATGTTTTTCACAATGACAAACAGAATATAGAGAATGTTTTTCACAATGACCATAAAAATGCAAAGGAAAACAATGCAAAAATATATTTGAACACTGATCAATACATTAATTTTGATTCAAAAAGAAAAATGATGATAAAACTATCCCCTATTGGCAAAGGAATGATTGAATATATAGATTATTGGTAATATATACATTGCCTCACATGCCCAATGCACCAACAATTTTATTTTATCATTGCTTAGGAAAGTCTGAATGAAAGGAAGCATCATCAGGAAGTAAGAGCATTTTAAAAAGTTAATTTAAAGAACACATTATTTTTTATGATCATTATAAACAATTTGTATTTTCTACAACTACTTATTTTGAGTTTTGGTTTATTTTTAATTTAAATAACACAATTTGGGGTGAGGAAGGAAGTGAGTTTGGGGGAAAATTGTAAAATTCAAACAACAATAAAAATGACAAAATGGATTTTGTTCATTTTCCTGTGTATTTTGAACGTATTTTCAGAATTTTTTTCCTCTGAGTAATTCTTAATGTAATCTTACCAATTGCAAAATCTGCTTCTATGTCATGTTATTATAATGGATTTTTTAAATTTCTTTTTTATTAATTGATTTTTCAGTATTTCGGGACTTAAGTTTCATTTACATCTATATTTTTTCTGTTTCCTAGATTATGTGATATTTCTTTTATGCTTTAGTCAATAATGAATAACTTTAATGTTTGTAACTTTTTCATTTCATATGATTTCATTCTACATTAGCACAAGACATATATATATATAGATAAATACTACGATGCTGAGAATATGAATATCTTTAATATTCCTATTCAGAAAGCAATAAACATTTCAAATTCAACTTTTCTAGTCTCTATTTTCATTTCTTTATGATTTATCCAAAATTTAGAAAATATTGAAATTTACTACAAATATTATCTTTTAATTAATGTCTTTTTTGAAATTTTATTTCAGTAATTTAGATTCTCTACTAAAATAATTATTTTAAAGGGATAAGGAAAGAAACTACATCTTTTCTTTAGAAATATTTTATTTATTTTGACATTTACATTCCCCTAAACTTGCTACCTTCCCCCTTCCCCCACAGAAGGAAGTCTGTTAGCCTTACACTGTTTCCATAGTATACATTGATCTAAATTGAATGTGATGAGAGAGAAATCATATCCTTAAAGAAACAAAATAAAACATAAGAGACAGTGAAATTACATAATAAGAAAATGGATTTTTTAAATTAAATATAATGGTCTTTTGATTTGTTTAAACTCCACAATTCTTTCTTTGGATACAAATGGTATTCTCCATCACAGATATCCCAGAATTGTGCCTGACTGTTCCACAGATGGAATGAGCAAGTCCATTTAGGTTGATCATCACCCCCATGTTGCTGTTAGGCTGTACAATGTTTTTCTGGTTCTGCTCATCTCGCTCAGCATCATTTCATGCAAATCCTTCCAGGCTTCCCTGAATTCCCATCCCTCCTGGTTTCTAATAGAACAATAATGTTCCAAGAGATACATATGACACAATTTGTTTAGCCATTTCCCAATTGAAGGACATTCACTTAATTTCCAGTTCTTTGCCACCACAAACAGGGCTGCTATGAATATTTTTGTACAAGTGATGGTTTTACCCTTTTTCATAATCTCTTCAGGGTATAGGCCAACTAGTGGTATTGTTGGATCAAAGGGTATGCACATTTTTGTTGCCCTTTGAGCATAATTCCAAATGGCTCTCCAGAAAGGTTGGATGAATCCACAGCTCCACCAACAATGTATTAGTGACCTAGATTTACCATATCCCTTCCAACATTGATGATTGTCTTTTCTGGTCATGTTGGCTTGTCTGAGAGGTGTGAGGTGGTAAGGTAAAGTTGCTTTAATTTGCATTTCTCCATTAAGCAATGCTTTAGAGCAATTTTTCATATGACTAAAGATTGCTTTGATTTCTTCATCTGTAAATTGCTTTTGCATATAATTTGACCATTTGTCAAATGGGGAATCACTTGTTTTTTGGAAAATTTGAATCAGTTCTCTGTATATTTTAGAAATTAGACCATATGTCAGAAATATAAGTTGTAAAACTTGTTTCCCAATTTACTATATTTCTTTTGATCTTAGTTACAGGAGTTTGTCTGTGCTAAACCTTTTTAATTTAATGTAATTGAAATTTTCTAGTTTGTTTATAATGATGTTCTCCATTTCTTCCTTGGTAAACCACTCCTTGATCTTCTAGTTTGCTTATAATATTGTCTTTTGTGTCTAAATCATTTTGACAATATCTTGGTATATGGTGTGAGGTGTTGGTCTCATCTAAGTATTTTTCATACTATCTATCTTCCAATTTTCCCACAACTTTTTATCAAAGAGAGAGTTTTTATCCCAATAGCTGGACTCTTTGGGTTTATCAAACAGCAGATTACTATAATCATTTCCTATGATTGTACTGAGTCTATTCCACTGATCCCCCACTCTATTTCTTAGCCAATACCAGACAGTTCTAATGATTGATGCATTATGATATAATTATAGATCTGGTAAGGCCAAACCTCCTTCTTTTGCACTTTTTTTCATTGAATCACTGGAAATTCATTACTTTTCATTTTTCCATATGAACTTACTTACAATTTTTGGTAGCTCAATAACTCTTCCTGGTTTGGGTATCAGCAGCCTATTGGTGTCCTAGAAGGAGTTAGGCACAGTTCTGTCTTCACCTAATTTTCCAAAGAGTTTATATAGAAATGGAAGCAATTTTTCCTTAAATATTTGATATAATTCACTTGTGAATCCATCTGGCCCTGGAGATTTTTCCTTTGGGAGTTCAATAATGGCTTGTTGAATTTCTTTTTCTGAGATAGAGTTATTTAGGTAACTCTCTTCATTTAACCTGGATAACTTACATGATTGCAAGTATATGTCCATTTTAGTTAGATAGTCTAACCATCAATTATGCCCTAATACATGGTCAATTTTTTGTGTAAGTGACATGTACTGTAGAAAAAAAGTCTATTCTTTTCTATCCCCATTCATTTTCCTCCTTAAGTCTATCAAATCTAGGTTTTCTAACAAACTATTTGCCTCCTTAATTTCCTTCTTATTTATTTTATGATTAGATTTATCTAAATCTGAGAGTGGGAGGTGGAGGTCTCCCAATAATAGTGTTTTTCTTTCTATATCTTCCAGCTGCTTTTTCAACCTCTCCTCTAAGAATTTGGATATCATACCATTGTGTATATATATATCAAGCATTGAAATTACTTTATTGCCTATGGAAGCCTTTTAGGAGGATATAGTTTCCTTCCTTATTTATTTTAATGCTATCTATATTTGCAACTGCTCTGTCTGAGATAAGGCTTGTTATCCCTGATTTTTTCCACTTCAATTGATGCAAAATATATTTTGCTCCAACCTTTTTTACCTTTATATATATATATATATATATATATATATATAGCTACTTCAAATTGGTTTCTTGTAAGCAGCATATTGTAGGATTCTGTTTTTTAATCCACTCTGCTTTTTGCTTACATTTTAAGAGAGAATTCATTCGATTCACATTCAAAGTAATAATTACTAACTCGTTATTATCCTCCATTTTATCTCCCCACTCTTTGTATTTTGCCCTTTTCCCATTCTATCCATATTCCCCAGTATTTTGTTTCTAAGTACTGCCACTTTAAGTGTTTGCCCTCCTATATCAACCACTCCCCTTTCTTTCCCCTTTTCCTTTCCCCTTCTTCCTGTCCTTCCTTCTGTTAGTTCCCCCTTTTCTCCCCCTCCCTGTCCCCCGTCCCTTTTCCCCTTTTTAATACTTAAAAAGTAAGATATGTTTCTTATCTTAACTGAGTGTGTGTTAGCTGACTTTAAGCCAAGTCTGATGAGAGGAAGATTCAGGTTGTTCTCACCTCCTCCCTTCTTCCTCTCCATTGCAATTGTTCTTTTGCACTTCTTAATGTAATGAGATTTACCCCCATTCAATTTCCTCCATCCTCCTGTCTCCTTACTGTCCATGTTTTTAAGGATGTTTTTAAATCATTGTATCTGATTCACAGAACAGTCATGAATATCCATCACTTCTGGCTATGTGTATTCTCTCTAATAGAGTTACAACTCTCAATAGTTATTAGAGTCTTCCTCCCAGGTAGGGCTATAGCCAGTTTCATCTTATTGGATAGAATTTTTTTCTTTACCCTTTTATTATTATTTTTTACCTTTTCATGTTTCTCTTGAACCTCCTGTTTGGTGTCCAAATTTTCTATTTAGCTCTGGTCTTTTCATCAGGGAATATTGTATGTCTCTCATTTCATTAAATGTTCATCTTTTCTCCTGGAAGAGAAGGCTCAGTTTGATGGATAGTGGATTCTTGGCTACATTCCAAGATCCTTTGCTCTTCAGAATATCTCATTTCAGATTTTCAATCACTTAATGTTGATGCATACAGGTCCTGCATAATCCTTCCTTGCTATTTAAATTATTTCTTTCTGGCTGATTGCAGAATTTTCTCTTTAATCTGATAGTTCTGGAATTTGGCCAAATGTTACTTGGTGTTTTCATTTTAGGATCCCTTTCTTGAGGGGATTGATGTATTCTTTCAACAACTATTTTATCTTCTGCTTCCATGATATCAAGGAAGTTTTCTATTAAACCCTGTAACATTAAGTCCAGGCTTTTTTATTCTTCAATGTTTTCATGAAAGCCTATAATTCTCAGGTTGTCCCTTTTCAATCTATTCTCTAGGTCAGTGCTTTTGCTGATGAGGTATTTTTCATTTTCTTATATTTTTTTCAGTCTTTTGTTTTTGTTTAACAGAATCTTCTTGTCTCATGAAGTCATTAGTTTCCTCAGATTTCATTCTTTTTTTTTAGAAAGAAATTTTTCTTCATTTACTTTTTCCAACTCCTTTTCCAGTTGGTCAGTTCTATTTTTGAAGAAGTTTTCCCTTTGCCCAAGTGTAGTTTTAAGACAATTATTTTTTAGTCCAATTTTATTTTACAAGTATTTGTTTTCTTGTTGCAAGATCTTAATTTTCTCTTGCAGCATGGTAATCTTTTCTTGAGTTTCTTTCCCCAATTTTTCCAATTGATTTTTTTTAGTTTTTACTTTGTAAGGCAATGAGGTTAAGTGGCTTGCCCAAGGCCATGCAGCTAGGTAATGATTAATTGTCTGAGGCTGGATTTGAACTCAGGTACTCCTGACTCCATGACTAGTGCTCTATCCACTGTGCCACTTAGCTGCTCCTCCAATTGATTTTTAAATGCCTTCCTGATTTCTTCCAGGAAGAATTTCTGGACTGGAGACCAATTCATATTCTCCTCAGAATTGCTAGATCTCTCTGGGTTAGAATCTGTTGCTTCTAAGAATTTCTCCATGTACCCCTTCTCAATGGCTTTTCTTCATTCTCCTAGGATCTTGTGTTGAAGGAGCCATTGGCTCTCAGAAGTTTTCTTTTCAAAATTCTAGTGGCTTTGTTCACTTGGTTTAGTAATTCCAATTGGGTCTACCATAGGAGGTGTTGGTTGTTTTCTCTGGAGTGTTTTAAGCCTTCTCCTTTATCCTGGAGGGAGTAAGCTCAGAGCCAAGATGTCCAAGTGGAGGCCAGAAATTCCCATAAGTTTTTCCCCAGATCACTCCAAATACTTTTAAAATTTTTTTAAATTTAATTTTTTTGTTTTGTTTTGCTAGGCAATGGGGTTAAGTGACTTGTACAAGGTCACACAGCCTGGTAATTATTAAATGTCTAAAGCTGGATTTGAACTCGGGTCCTCCTGATTCGAAGGCCAGTACTTGATCCACTAAACCACCTAGCTGCCCCTCCAAATACTTTTAACTAAAGACTTTAACAAGATTCTAGAGTAGTAGAACCCACAGAAAGTCTGAGTGAAATGATTTCCCAATCCAAGAAAACTTGGAAGATCCGTGGCTAAGGTCTGTTACACTAGGGTTGGAAATAACAGTAGCACAGCCAAGGCCACACAGCAGCGAACCAGATCCTGTCATCCAGAAACAGCCCACAGGGTGCCTGGGGCCTGGGGGTCACTGAGATGATTTCCAGATCTCTCAGCCCAGACATTGCCAAGGACAACTTGGAAATTCAGTGAGAAAACTTCCACACCACAGTAATAAGGAAGTCCAGTCCATTGCAAGTCTTAGTGTAGAGTCAAACCCAGAGACCAGAAGCAGACCTGGGGATACACCTGACCTGGAAGTTGCCTCCAAAGCCCTCAGCCCATGGATTGCAAAGGGGTTACTCTGTCGTCTATCCCTGAGACAGGATTCTATGGCTCTGACCATGCTCAGATTTGGGCTGCAGTATGGGTTTTCCAGTCTCAGGACAAGAATCTGCCATAGTAGAGCAAGGACTCTCCTCACAGTTTCAGGGCAGAGGGGAATACTTGTGGTCATCTACAGAGCAGAGGATAGGAAGGAGAGCAGTCAAAGTCTCTCATAAGAACTTGAAAGAATTGAGGATTCGGGCAAGGGGGTTGTCCCTAAAGACAACTTAAAAAATCCTCAAAAACTTGGTCTATACTGGAAGCAGAGGTTCACCTTAATAAAGATTTAAAATCAAGTCATAGATTGGGGAAATGAGCAAACAAAAGAAGAAATTATATCTGACCATATACAATTACTTTGGTCCTATTGAGTAAGAAAATACGCACTTAGTAGAAAACAAAGTCAAAATTTCTTTATCCAAAGCCTCCAGAAAAACATGAATTGGCCTCAGACTGTGAAAGAGTTTAAAACATACTCTTTGATGGGAAAAGATGGACATTCAGTGAAATAGGGTACTTTAAAACTTTCCTGTTGAAATCATCAGAGCTAAACAGAAAGTTTTATTTTCAAGTACAGGACTCAGGTAAAACAGAGAGGGTGGACAGGAATGGCAAATCATGAGAGATTTTATGATATTGAAATTCATGTATTCCTGCATGGGAAAATAATATTGTTAAATCATATGAACCTTCTCAGTTATTAAAGTAGTTGCAGATGAGGCATAAGAGCAAGCTGAATATGAAGGTTTATTATATTAAAGAGATGGAGTATATCGGTGAGAAAGGCATGTACTGGGAGGAAAAGAAAGGAGAGGTAGAATGGGTTAAGTTTTTCACCAAAAGAGGCAAGAAAATGTTTTTGCAATGAAGTAGAAAGGGAGAAGATGAGGTGGAAGGAGTGACATTTTAACCGCATCTAAAATAACTTAGAGAGGAAATAACATGCACACTCAATTAAGTATAGAAATCTATCTTACTCTATAGGAAAATAAGAGAGAAAATGGATGATGGGAGAATGGGGATGGGGGAGGGTAGACAGGGTGTAGGGGATGGAAGAGAGGAAGTTTGTGGGTGAGGGAAATCAGATACATCACACTTTTGAGAAGGGGGAAAGGAGAGAGAGACCAGAACAAATGGGAGTAGGGAGGGAAAGGATGGAGGGAAATACAGCTAGCAAAAACAGTTATGGGAAAAAATATTGAAGAAATTTCTCTGATGGAATTATGATAAAGTGTTTTCTATCTCAAAGACAGTGTTTGTGGTATCTTAATACAGACTGAAGTACAGGTTTTCTTTTCTCTATGTTTATTTTTATTGAGTTTTTAATTCTTTGTTAGGGCAGGGGCCTATGTTTATTTATTTATTTTTTTTAGGTTTTTGCAAGGCAGATGGGGTTAAGTGGCTTGCCCAAAGCCACACAGCTAGGTAATTATTAAGTGTCTGGGTTATGTTTACTTTGACAACATGACTACTATAGCAATGTGAATAAAAAGTTTAAAAATACTAAAATGAAGAGTCATTGAAACATTTCTTTAAAGTATCAGCAGGTATCATCACTAGGTCCTTTAGTATTATAGGCCAGAACTCTGTTTCTCCTCATCTATCATAGGAACATACATCAATGATGCCAAATGATATCCCTATCTTAGATCAGATCATCACTCCATTCTCCCAATCTTGACCTTACTTTATTTTACTGCAGCCACCAGTATTTATAAAGAAAATTTACAACAAATTAGCTATTCTTTTATCACACTTAAACTGAATAAATTAATTTGAGATACTTTCCATACCTGAAAATTTTCCCTATACTACACTCTCGCATCTCAACTATATCATAGATAATATTATTTTTAGTCTATGGAATATTTATTCAAACATTTCTTCTCTTCTCTTGACTCTTTTAGTAAGCAACTGTACTTTAGTCTTTTGTATCATTTTGTCCTTTGATGATCCCACTTTATTTTATTCTTTAAATTCTAGATGACATTTTAATAGCCCTGTGATATCGCTAAGCCCATCCCCCTTTCTGCCAGATAGGTTTTCCTTGAAAATCATAGAAAGATTTCCTTGGAACATGATATGCTCAGGGGCTAAGGTTCAAGTTGTGTTTTCCCAAAACTTCATGGTGAGTTCTTACTTTTTATTTCACTTCTTGATTTTCTTATGGCAAAAAAACAGGCCAACACATAATGTTTTTTTTTTTAATTTTTTCTCATATTCTTACTATGTAAACTTTCTGATAACTATTGAATACCTAAAAGAGTCTCATTATGTTCCCAACTAGTAAACTTAAGTTAACATGGGAAAGGTACTAGCTCAAACTAAGTCTAATATTTTTGCAAAAGGATGAGAAAATTGAATTCATTGATTAATTTTGCTTTCTTTTTGTTGATATTTATTTATTTTCCCTTGTCTTTCTCCCATTGGGATATATTTTGTAAGTTATTTACTCTAATCACTCAGTTTTATTTTAAGAGGAAAAAAATTAAAATACTTCTCTTTATAGAAATCCATTTTTCCTTGGCATCTAGGCTTGATTTTGTAAAATATACTAAGTTAGGGTGCTTCCTAATCTTCCTTGTTTTTGAAAGATTGTATTTGACTTTCTTCTCCAATTTCTCATGCATAAGAAACAACCCTGAAATACTTGGGTTGACTTTGGAGAGTGTTTGATTTGTAGTTAAAGGATATGGGTTCTGGACATATCTTTTTTTCTTGTTATCTATATGGATTGGAGAAAATCATTTACTTATTTGGGTTTAGGTATACTCAAATATAAAATGAGACAATTAAAATAGATTATCTTGGAGGCTTCTGTCCCTTTTTAATTCTCTGATTCTCTGATTTTTCTTTTTATTTCTTTTTAACAATACTACAATAGTCAAGTTGTAAAAGTAAACATAACCCATTCCTACAAAAAAAGAGAAACCTCAAGAAAAATTTTAAAAAATCCTTCTGTATTCAGATACCATCAGCTCTGTCTTTGGAATGGATAGCATTCTTTATCATAAGTCCTTCAGCAGGGGATGGAGCCAAGGTGGCAGCATAAGGGCAGGATTTTCCAGGAGCTTTCTTCCAAAGTGTTCCAAAATCCTCAAAATCATTACTCTAAATTTTCCAGAGATATAACCCATAGAAAGACCCAGTAAGGCTATTCTCCAGCTTTAGGTAAACTGGAGGATTATGGGAAGACTGTTCTATGAGACTAAAGGGGGTGGCAGCGCAACCATGATCACTCTGTAAGAATGAGGTAGCTTCAGCCTTCTGGGAACAGCCCAAGGGGCTCCTGGGTCCAAGGGGATGCTGGCTCATGTCAGCAAAAGTAGTTTCCTGATCTGCCAACATGCTAACTTGGAAGATTAGAGGGGAAACATCTGCAAGAGTGAGCATGGAGCCCAGACCAGCTTGGCTCTCAATTCAGCCATGGTGGTCAGCGTAGCACAGATCCCTAGAAAAGGAAGCAGGCACACTGAGCTGCCCAGTAGGGAGTTGTCCAGCAACTGCTCCAAGAGCACTCAGCCTATGGAAGGTAATGGGAAGGGACAGGACTCTGGTCCTTTGTTCATATTCAGATACTGGTCGCAGTCTGGGCACCGATACTATTAAAGCAGAACAGGGATCCTCCTCACAGCTCCAAGGCAAGTGGGTCTGCTTGTGGTAATCCACAGACCAAAGTACTGGCAGGAGAGCAGTCAAAGACTTTCATAAGACCTTGAAGGAACTGAGGTTCTTGTGGAGGTGTCCCAAAAACAACTCAAAACCTCGGGAAGCACCTGAAACTAGGGCATAGTCTGGGGAAATGAATAAACACAAAAAAGGAAACTGACCATAGACAATTACTTTGGTCCCATAGAGAATCAAAACATACATTCAGAAGATGAAAAAGTTCAGGTTTCTGTATCCAAAGCCTACAAGAAAAATAAGAATTGAGCTCAGACTATGGCAGAGCTAAAAAAAGATTTTGAAAATCAAGTAAGGGAAGTAGAGGAAAATTCAGAAAAGAAATGAGAGAGATGTAGGAAAAATATGAAAACCAAGTCAGCAGCTTGGAGATCAAAAAATGATAATGAAAACATTTGTAAATCAGTTTAGTTCAAATGGAAAAAGCTGTCCAAAAAGTTAATGAAGAGAATACCTTAAAAAGCAGAAATGACCAGATGGAAAAAAGGATAAGGAAGTACTCTGAACAGAACAACTCCTTAAAATGTAGATGGAGCTAAAGGAAGCCAATTACTTTGCAATGAATCAAGAAACAATAAACAACATCAAAAGAATGAAAAACTAGAAGAAAATGTGAAATATCTCATTAAAAAAAAACATAACTAATCTGGAAAACAGATCCAGAAAGACAATTTAAAAATTATTGGGCTATCTGAAAGTCATGATCAGGAAAAGAGCCTTGACTACATGTTTAGACAATTTCTTCAGGATAGTTGATTTGATATCCTAGTAGAAAAGGGCAAAATAAAAATAGAGAAAATTCACCAATCTGTTCCCAAAATAACCCCCAGGAATATTATAGCCAAATTCAAAAACTCCCAAGTCAAAGAGTAAATGTTACAAGAAAATAGAAGGAAGCAATTCAAATATTATGAATCTACAATCAAGATTACACAGGATTTAGAAGCAGCCACATTAAGGACTCAGAGGGCTTGGAATATAATATTCTGGAAGGCAAAAGAGCTTGGAAAGCAACTGAGAATCAACTACCCAGAAAAAAACTGAACATCCTCTTCCAAGGGGAAAGATATACATTCAAAGAAATAGGGGAATTTCAAATGTTCTTGTTGAAATACCCAGAGCTGAACAGAAAGTTTGATCTTCAAGTACAGGACTCGGGTGAAGCCCAGAAAGGGTGGACAAGAAGGGTAAATTATGAGGGACTTAATGATGAGGGACTGTGTGTATTCCTGCATGGAAAGATGATACAGATAATACTCATATGAACCTTTTAATTTATTAGAGCAATTAGAAGGGGCATATTTAGACAAGGCACTGGAGAGAATTGAATTTGAAGGCATACTATATTGTGAAAATGAAGTCAATGGGTGTAAAGAAATATACTAGGAAAAATGGAAAAGAGAATTAGACTATACTAAGATATTTCATGTAAAAGAGTCAAGAAATAGTTGTTGCTATGGAATGGAGGGGAAAAGGTTGGGGGGGGGGTGAGGAGCCTTCATTCTCATTAGAAACGGCTCAGAGGGTGCATTAGATAGAGTACCGGTCCTGGAGTCAGGAGGGCCTGAGTTCAAATCTGGCCTCAGACACTTAATAACTACCTAGCTGTGTGGCCTTGGGCAAGCCACTTAACACCATTTTCCTTGCAAAAACAGAAAAAAAAAGAAATGGCTCAGAGAGTAAATAACATACACACTTAATAAAATATAGAAATCTAGAAGAAATAGGAGAGAAAGGGTATGGACTAAAGAGGATGAAGGATGGGGGATATAGGTTATATAGGATATGATAGATCATGGGAGAGAATAACCAGATACAATACCATTGTTTTTTTGCTTTTCTTTTTACTTTTTGCAAGGTGGTGGGATTGGGTGGCCTGACTGCAACCACAGGGCTTCATGGTTGCTGGGTCTCTGGGGAGGATATAGTCTTGGGGTCTTCTGGTCTCAGGTCAGATGCTCTATTCACTGAGCTACTCCACTGTACACTTTTGAAGAGGGACAAAGTGAAAGGAGAGAAAAAATATAATGAATGGCAGTGGGGAGGAATAGATGGAGGGAATTACAATCAGCAACAGCAACTGTGGACAAATATGGAAGTAATTTCTCTGATGGTTTTACCATTAAGAATGAGATCCACCCTAGAGAGAGCTGATAGTATCTGAACACAGACTGAAGCACATTTTATTTCCTTTATTTCACTTCTCATTAATTTTTTTTTTATTTTTATGTGGGGAGAGAGGATTGTGTTTACTCTTATAACAAAACTATTTTAGTAATGTGCAAATAAATAAGAATTTAAATTTAAAAATTAATTAATTGATCAATTAATTAATTAAATTAAATCTTTCAGCAGTATCTCGCTGAGAATAGGTGATTCCATTATTTTTTCCACTGAGAGTTAAATATTTTTCTTTAGGAATTGTGCCCTCTTAATTATTTACTGTTGACATAAAGAAACTTGATTTCTACATGTATTGGAATGTTATTCTGCCCATAATTTGTGAATTGTTTTGATGTTATTATATTCTTAGCAAGATTTTTGAGTTTATTAAAAATTTTGCCCTATTTCATAAACCTATTGTTTTGGTTTTTATTAAAAGTAAAGAAATATATAATGAAAATTTTCATTCCTAATTCTCTTTCTCCCTCACAAAACACCCCTTTTTCCTAAGTCAACAAGAGAATGAAGGATGAATAATAATCAATGAGTATCATTAGCTGATTAAATAGCCCAGTTCTAGTTGGATCACTTCCTACTCTTTTACCTCTTCTTCATTATTCTCATCTTCCTCCTCCTCTTTTTCTTTCTTTGCCCACAGGGGGAGTCATATCCTTTTGATTGCCTGTACTTCAAATGATATCTTGGGATATGAGGACTAGATTTTTTTCTTTCCTATTTATTTATTCTATGTTTAACCTGGGACAGTTAGTTCTTTAATCTCGGTTTTCATTTATGATTTCTTGAAATATATCTAAATCAGATTTTGAGAAAACCCATTGGGATTTACACAAAGCTACCCTTAAACTCTAGTCATTCTGGTTTTCACAGATTGGTTCACAGTTCAAGCTTGTCTTGATCATTGTATGGGTTTTGATAAGTCATAATGAATTTAAATAGCCTGGACTATCATCAGTCATAACTGGCCATGGTATATTAGTAGTATGGCAGTACCATTATGTAGGCATAATATTTGTGTAATAGTGCCATGCTTATTGTGTGATACTCCCATTAGTCTAAAGATGGCATGATATTGATATGATTGTTGTGTTACAGTGGTATGCTATTGAATGTATGTTTGTGTGTTATCACATGATAATGACATATTCATGTATTAGTGTGGTGATAGTGTGTTATTATGTAATATTAATGAGACATTTTGTGATATTGGTATATTTGCATGATATTGGTATGATATTGGTGTGCTGTTAGCCTGTTATTGGTGTAATAATGATGATATTGTTGTGATGATGAGGCACTGATGTGCTATTTTTGTGACATTGGCATGATGATAAGGTACACTGATGTGATGATGACATCATATCAGCATATTTTCAGGATTTTGGCATGATAATATTTTGATATTGTCATGATAGTACTTACCAGTGACATGATGTCCTCATTATTTATGTGTGCCATTGATATGACAATGGTATGATATTAGCATGATGGTGGTATACTATCACTGTCTTGATGGCACATTATTGGTGTGATATTGTCATAATGTTAGTAAGAAAATTTCATGATATTGGAAAGTCTTCCTGAGTCTGTATTAACAGGAAGACAGGACCACTGACAACCAGAGTAAATCAAGATAAAAGAGCTTGATATAGGTGTCACTTGAGTTGGTCCTCTAAGAAGCTTACTGGTTTCCATGAAAATTTAAAAAAAAACTAATTCAAAAGGGAATTCTCTCAAAAAAAGAGACATATCCTAAAATATAAACACTAAAGGAATATGGAATTTTAGGTAAATTGTGAACTATATTATTTATTTATTTATTTGTTTATTTATTTATTTTTTCCTCTCCCAGGTTCCCCTTCAATGAGTATAAGCCAAAGTTTTGAATATGGTGTTTTCATGTGGTATTTAGAAACTCGTTCATGCTGTAAGGAACACAACAATTTAGTGATGAAAAGACCAGAAAACATATTGGAACAAATGAAAATGTTTATTTAATCAATGGTTGTTGTGGCTGTTATCGATGAAAATTTATAACTAAAATATATGTATGAAGAAAGAGCTTTCAGATAGCATTTGGACAAAAATACTATATATGTGTGTGTGTGTGTGTGTGTGTGTGTACATAAATATTATGTTATATTATACCAATATTATATAATATCACTTTGTAAATGAATTCAAATGGTGTCTCTCATAATGGGAAGAGTTTACTTTTTAAGTAGGCAGGAAAAGATCTTTTTTATTTTTGCCAGGCAAAGAGGTTGTCACTTGCCCAAGATCACACAGCTAGATGATTATTTAGTATCTGAGGCTGGATTTGAACTCAAGTCCTCCTGACTCTAGGCCTGTGGTCTATTTGGCCACATTATGGATGCCTATCTTTTACTTTTTAAAAAATAGAGAAATGATTGTACAGGAATGAAGTTTGAAGACACCAATGTTCTGAATGATCTTGGTAAAAAAAGATAGAAATATGTTGTATATTTCAGTTCATTTGTAAGTAACTCTTTTTTTTCTTGACTATGGGTAAAACAAAAAGAAAAGAAAAGCAATCATGTAAACATTTAAAGACTATGTTTTTAAGGTACTATTGATTTGATAGGAAAAATGGAGCTGTGAATTTGCAAGTGAAATATAAATCTTTGAAATTAAGGAGGATCCCATTTGATATATACAAAAATTTGGAAGAAGAAAGAAAGAGAGAGGAAAGCTTTACATAGGAGCCCAACGAGGGAGAACTGAAGACAGAACAGGAAGACTTCAAAGTTCCTCAGATTCCAGCAGTCTAGAAGCATTCAACTCACAGTAGACTTCTGATGAGCAATTCTTGATTTCTGGGAGAATTGATTTCATTGGTCAAGAACTTCAGTGACAGTTATTACCCTTTCATGCTACCTCTTCTCTTTTCATTTTATAGACAAAAATGATATCTACATAGATTAGGTGACTCATAGTTGCACAGAAAATTAATAGCTAGTCTAGAAAAATTTGTCTAAGACTTTGACACTAAAAGAAAGCATAAATGAACATTTGTCAAGTTATATGATGCTGATGGAATTGATGAGCAAGATGGTTTCAAACGAAACTGAAAAGACTTATAAGAACTCACATAAAATGATGTGAACTGATGCACCTTGAATGCAGATTGCTGTATACTTATTTTCACTTTATTATTCTTGATTTCTTTCTGTTTTAAAACATGGCTAATATGGAAGTATGTTTTGCATAGTTTCATATAGATTTTTGTTGAGTTGTTCCAGTCATTTCTAACTGTTCATGATTTCATTTGGGGGTTTCTTGGAAAATTCTTGAAGTGGATGGTTATATCCTCCTTCAACTAATTTTTATCGATGAGAAACCTAGGAAAACTAGGCAAACAGTATTAAGTGACCTGCTCAGGTTCACAGAGTCAGTAAGTGTCTGTGACCAGAAGCTGACTCTTTCTGATTCTAAGCTCAGGGTTGTATTCACTGTTTGCCTTCTTAAGGAAGTCATAGGGATTTGGAACTCAAAATTTTAATAATTTAAAAAAAATTACTTATAATTGGTAAATAGTTAAAGAAAAATATTTGAAAAAAATTATTGTCTTAATTTGTTTTTGTTAAGGTTATTATTAAATCTACTAAAGTCTTTTCTAGATTATTTGATTAAAAATTTTACTTACATTGCTTTATCTCCAGATAGGCTTGCATCTAATCTTTTTTTGTATTTCAGCATTTTCTGTCTTTCAGCCATTCTTTTCCATTTCTAGTAAGCTGATTTAGACCTTACTTTTTAGATCCTCCCCTATACACTGAACTGATAGATCTTATTTCCAAAAGGTCATTGGTGCTTTCAGTACTTAGAGGGATTTGGAAGTTTTCTTGGTTCCAAGATGAAAATTACACAATATAGAAATGAGAAATGAGTTTCTGGGCTTCTACTTATCTAAATCTCCTTCTACTTTCTTTTCCACTCACTAAACAGATTATATTTCCCATTTTTATAACATTTTTTGATAGTCCAAATTATAGAAAGAGGAAAATGGATGAAATTGAATTCTGAAATCTTGTCAAGCATGAAGCAGTTAAGAGGAGCATAGAGAAATGCAACTTGATTGGGACGAAAAGGGAATCACATCTGGAATCAGGAGAGAATTGAATTCAAATCACACTTATTGTATAAATTTCTGTGCTACCATGAAATAATTTAAACTTTTTAAGTCACAATTTCCTTACCTATGTAATGAACATAAAAAAAATCTGTATGCCTTTCTCAAGTATTGTTATGTTTTTATCAGATGTGATAATGTAAAATACTTTATCAATATTAATGTGTAAATTGGGAGCTATGTTACCAATGGAAATCTACTTAGTAGAACATAAGAGAAAGTTGTGGTTGTGAAACCTGCCATGAAGAATATGAAGTGGGAAACCCTACATATTTTGCTATGATCTGAGAATTGTGTGGTTACCTATTATAATGATCATTCAAGATCACAAATTAGCATGTGTCAAGCTGTGCTGGGAGAAAACACTGAAATGTTCCTTTTTTCTATTTTCTTTTTGTGCAGCTGTGGTGAAGCTTTCTATATTCATATTCAGTGATATTAGGGGATAACATAGAGAGCTTGCCAAATATTGGGGTAGAGTAGGGAATCATCCTCTTTTTTCCCTAGGAATTTGACATTCTTATGCTCAGAGGAAGTAATCTGGACCCAGTAATTTTCTAAGACCCATTTAAACTCAATGATTTACTTTGTTTCCAGTAATCAAACTTCTTTGAAAAACAGTGCATTAATATGGAGAAGGGCCAAGTGTCAGATGTAAATAATCAGAGGGTACAAGCCCTCAGTGCTATCTCAGGCACTGTGACAGGAGTGGCTATAAATGCAGGTTCCAGGGAGCTTTTCCCAGTCATAAGAGCAACAAAACTAATTAATTCAAGGAAGGCAGGGACAGTACTTGTAGAAAAGAATTCCTCAGGTCGAAAATGAGAAAGACTTTCTGGGAGAGAAAGCAGAATAGAGATACAAGGAGTGTTCTGGAAATTGAGATCAAGAAAGCTCAGCAAACCAGACTTAGACCAAGATCATGTAAACAGGGTTCATAAATTTAAGGAACATCAAGCTCTGTAGACACTCTTAGGAAAACTAAATGAAGCAAAGCAAAACAAAAAGAATGACTCAAAGTGGGAATGACCCTAGAGAGATAAAGACATCAAGGAGAGATGGAAATGAAGGATAATCTAACTTAAGAAGAAAAATAAGAATAAATTGTGTGAGAAAACTAATTGAAATACACAGCTATATTTAATATTTATCTATGTAACGATCATCTCTGCAGAACTGAACGATGATAACTAGACAGCTAGGTGATGTCATGTATAGAGCACTGATTTTAATTCAAGAATAACTGAGTTCAAATCCATCCTCAGATATTTACTAACTATGTGAACAGAGGCTTGTACCTTAACCTCTCTAAGACTGTAGCTCAACTGTGAAATGATCATGAAATAGCACATACCTCACAGGATTTTTATGAGCATTAACATTAAATAGTATTTGTAATGTACTTTGCAAGCCTTAAAGCTTTATATAAATTCTGGTTATTGTTGTTGCTGTTAATTATTTATATTGTACCTGAAAAGAGTACACAACACTTTTCTTGCTTTGCAAGAAAGAAATTAAGGCAATTTAAAAATTATTAACTTCATTATATAGGATAAAGACACTGAAACCCAAAGAGGCTATATTACTTACCATTAGTCATAAAATCTAATAAACATCAGAACTATGAGTAAAACTTAAGTCTTCTTCAGTCCAACACTCAGAATTTAATGGGGAAAACTTTATACCCCAGTTAAATCTTTTAATATGTAATGAAATTCGATTTTGGTACAGAAAATTTTAAGCTAATTATCACTTTGGTGCTATTTATTAAGAGTTCATGTATAATACAGTCTATAGAAACACAAAAAGCTATAACTGAGACAAGTAGTGGAAATAGAACAGAAACTATATGGAAGTAATATCCAGAATTTTTATAAATAAATGCACAATAATAATTGTCAGAGGAAGTTTCATTCCTATTATGAATGTTATCTCATTTATTTTTATATGTTATCCATCTTAGAAAATGTGTGCACTTCAAGCATTATTAAGCTGTGTACAAAATAAAAGTATTTTGAATATAAATTTTTGGAATATTTAATTTGTACTATATTGAAGGGGTTTTTTTCATGAAAATACAAACATCAATCTAATTCTTTAATGAGAGTTAATGTCATTGAAAACAAATTTATTTTCTTGCTCAAGATTATATTTCTTGTCACAGATAAGGAGTTGATGATTTAATTAAGTCATGTTCTTAGCAGGCAGTAAAAGCAGCCACCACTGAAAAGGCATAGCATTCTGAGTGAATAGAAACTGCAATGTTTGGGAGATGAAGTTTGGCAAAATGGATTTATCCATCAAATTCAAGAGTCTGCCTAATTTAATTGTATCCTGAAGATAGTATTAGCCTTAGGGGGATAACTTGTGCAATCTGAGGAATATTGATAGATCTTTTTGACCCTGTTCCTCTGACCTGTAATTAGGCCTGCAATTTCTAGATCACTTGGTCTTTTAGGATAAATTTTGAAGATCTTGACTTAAAAGGACTTATTTTATCTGAAAGGAACTTTTCATTAATCAAGTAGCAGTAATTACATTTTAGTTCAAATTAATTTATTAGATTATTGATCACTCTTTCCAGAGTCTAAGAGAGGAAGAGATGGACTGACTAGATTAAACTCAGGAGTAGTACTAGGAAAAGGATAGATCAAAGGACACTTCCCAAGAGTGCCAACCAGAGAAAGGACCAAGTTAGAAACTTTCTGCAGATAATGTACTTAACCTTTGAATGACTTGGCAGAAAGAACTTAAAAAGAAGAATGGTAACAGGACACTTGTCTGAGATCATGATAGGGTTAAGAATAGATGTTATCATATTAGTTAATATGAAAATCACAAATCCCTTTACATTTGGTTGATTGGGCTTACACATCTGATGATCATGTTAGGTTTGAACTACAGAGTCACCTTGAAGATTGGCTAATCTGCTAGAATATAAATTCTGAGTTTGATATGAATTCAGCTGTGTTTCAATGACAATGGAAACATGTAGTGTTAACGAACAGGTCAGACAAATATCATCAGTGGCAGAAACAAAGACAGCTGTGACCACTATTGCCTGAAGACAGCCTAGGGGGCCCTCAGTGACATTGTCCAAAGTTTTACTCTGGTATGTCACCACTGCCACCAACTAACGTCAAAAGAATTTTAAATGTAGCCTGAACTTGACCAGTCTCTAACTTGTGAATGGCCTGAGGCAAGGACAGCAGGCTAGAGACTAGTGTGCCAGGAATTAAATAGCAGTTTAATTAATTTCAGAGTAAGGAAGGCAAGTTGTTAATGAAGTTCTCTTGGGACGACTCATCTTGCAGGGGTAAAGACAGTTTATATACATAAAAATCACAAGGGGTGATGGTGGATACCAGTGCAATCATTCTTAAATCTTGAAACAATTCTCAAGTCAGTCCCCTATTGTGACAAAAAAAGATGTTCTTGGATGATCCTGTGGGAATAGTTTTTAAGATGATTGTTTCAAGTTTTAAGAAGTCATTGAGTCTTATGGTTATTCAGCAGGTTAAAGAACCAGAGAGTGCAACAGAAATGGATTTTGCAGAATCTGGTTCCATTTATTTAACTGTTAGAAGTAGAACACAAGAATTGTTAGTATGTCAAGGATTCTTGATTTATTTTCTGCTGCAGTATTTCTAACTCTCAAGTCAGAATATCCTGGGAAAATGGGAGTGCTAAAACAACTAGATAGTTTTTACATATAATATTGATTAATATGAGAATCATAAATCTCTTACAATATATATATATATACATATATGTGTGTGTACATTAATGAAGATACACACCTTTCTTTCTCCTTGTATAAGCACCACATTGTCATTTAATTTAGTTTGTTAACACTTTTTACCAGCATAATTGTTAAAATTCTTCCCTGCCTCAAGCTTTTCTCCACTCCAATCCATCCTCCAAATTTATTTTCATAAAGTTTAGGTCTGCCTTCCCACACAGTAAACCCCAGAGGTTCCCTATTACCTGAAGAATCAAATTCTTAGTCTTTTATTTGGCACTTTATCATTATTAGGCCAGTTATAAGGAGTCTATATAGATAGAGGTCATGAATGTAAGTTGATCATGTTGGAATGACCTCACAAATTTGAGGTGGAAGAATGAGGAAGAGAAAGGAAGAACAGGAAAAATCATTCAAATAAAAGAGATTCACAAGGAAGAACATTCATTGTGGAAGGAAACAAGGGAAAGAGGGCACTACTTGAACCTTACTCTCATCTGAACTTGTTCAAAGAGAGAATACTATGTATGCAAACTTAGCTAAAGTTTATTGCATATTGATAAGGATAAGAAGAGTAAGAAAAAGGAAACAGGCCAAGGTAATTGTTAGCTTCATCCTTTAACTCTCACCGTGAATGGTAAGAGAAGGAAAAAGGTAAATTAGGTAATATATTTGTCAAGTTTTCAAGTGATTAATTGGTAGGATGTGGGTTTTATTTTTGTAGATATTGTACCTTTGAAAGCATGTGAATAGAACTTCCAGCCAAGTTGGCAGAACAGGCACAGTGCTAGGCTCCGGATCTTATCTCCTTATCTTCCCTCATATATAATCTGAAACAAACCTCTTAATGGAAATCTGGTCTACAAAACCCAGAAAGAGAAACTAGATCTACCTCAAAGGTTCTCTTCTGGGATTAAGGGTGAGTCCAGGCACAGTGGGTGGACTCTGTCAGGAGCACAGGACAGGGTCAAAGCCTGAGAGCTTGACTAGCATGATCAGTGGGGTGGACTAGAGCATGGAAGCCTAAAAATGGGACAAGCCTGATCTGCCACAGGGGCAATAGGGAGTAGAGGCATTGGTTGCAACACTGACAATCTGGAGCATGCCTGGAGAGCTGGAGGATGAGTTCCAATGCCAGGCTGCTATGAAAATTTTTAAACAAGTGATGTTTTTACCCTTTTGCATAATCTCTTCAGGGTATAGACCCAGAGTGGAGGTATTACTGGATCAAAGGTTATGTATATTTTTGTTGCTCTTTGGGCTTAATTCCAAATTGCTCCCCAGAAAGATTGGATGCCTTCACAGCTCTACCAACAATGTATTAGTGTCCCAGATTTCCCGCATCCTTCCAACATTGATCATTGTCCTTCCTGGTCATATTGGCCAGTCTGAGAGATGTAAGGTGGTACCTCATAGATGCTTTAATTTGCATTTCTCTAATAAGTAATGATTGAGAGCAATTTTTTATATGACTATGGATTGCTCTGATTTCCTCATCTGAAAATTACCTTTGCACATCCTTTGACCATTTCTCAATTGGGGAATGACTTGATTTTTGAAAATTTGACTGAGTTCTCTATATATATTTTAGAAATAAATCCTTTGTCAGCAATATTAGTTGAAAAATTGTTTTCCAATTTACTACATTTCTTTTGCTCTTAGTTATAGTGATTTTGTTTGTGCAAAATCTTTTTAATTTAATGTAATCAAAATTATCTAGTTTGTTTTTAATGATGTTCTCCATCTCTTCCTTGGTCATAAACTGCTTCCCTTTCTGTAGATCTGACAGGTAAAATGCTCCTTGATCTTCTAGTTTGTTTATAATATTGTTTTTATGTATAAATCCTATATCCATTTTGATCTTATCTTGGTATAGGGTATGAGGTGTTGTTCTAATCTAAGTTTTTTTTCATAATAACTTCTAATTTTACCAGCAGTTTTTATTGAAGAGAGAATTTTATCCCAATAGTGGGACTCTTTGAGTTCATCAAACAGCAGATTACTGTAATTATTTCCTACTATTGCACCTAGTCTATTCCACTGATCCACCACTCTATTTCTTAGTCACTTCCAGACAATTTTGATGACTGATGCTTTAAAATATAATTTTAAATCTGGTAAGGCTAAGCTACTTTCTTTTGCACTTTTTTTCATTGAATCCCTGGAAATTCTTGACATTTTATTACTCCATATGAATTTACTTACTGCATTTGCTAATTCATTAAAGTAATTCTTCGATAGTTTAATTGGTAGGGCACTAAACAGCTAGTTTAGTTTTGGTAGAATTGTCATTTTTATTATATTAGCACGACTTATCAATGAGCAATTGATACTTGCCCAGTTAATTAAATCTGATTTAATTTGTGTATGAAGTGTGTTGTAATTGTTTTCAAAAAGTTTTTGAGTCTGTCTTGGTAGATAGACTCCCAAGAATTTTATATTGTCTAAGGTTACTTTGAATGAAATTTCTCTTTCTAGCTTGTTTTTTGCTGTATCTTGCTAGTCATATGTAGAAATGTTGAGGATTTATGGAGGCTTATTTTATATCCTGTGACTTTATTAAAGTTATTATTTATTTCTAGGAGTTTTTAGATGACTTTTTGAAATTTTCTAGGTATACCATCATCAGCAAAGAGTGAGAATTGTGTCTCTTCCTTCCCAGTTCTAATTCCTCCAATCCCTTTTTCTTCTCTTATTGTTGAGGTTAGCATTTCTAATACAACATTGAATAGTAGTGGTAATAATGTTCATCCTTGTTTCACCCCAAATCTTATTGGGAATGCCTCTAACCTCTCCCCATTGAATATAATGCTTGTTGATGGTTTCAAATAGATACTGCTTATTATCCTAAGGAACAGTCAATTTATTCCTACACTCTCTAATGTTTTAGTATTTTGTCAAAAGTTTTTTCAGCATCTATTGATATAATCCTTTGATTTCTAATAGGTTTGTTGTTGATATGATTAATTGTACTAACACTTTCCTAATATTGAACCAACCCTGATTTCCTAGAATAAATCTTATTTGGTCGTAGAGTATTAGCCTAGTGATAATTTGTTTTAATCATTTTGTTTCAAATGAGTTTCTTATAAGCAGCATATTTGCTTATATTTTAAGGGAGAGCTCATCTCATTCACATTCAAAATTATAATTACTAACTCTTTATACTCCATGCTATCTTCCCTCTGTTTGTATTTTCCCCTTTTTTTCAGTTTATCCATATTCCCCAATATTTTGTTTCTGAATACTGCCCCATTCTATGTGTTTGCCCTCCTATATCAAGCCCCCTCTCCTTTCTTTACCCTTTCCATTTTCCCTTTCTTCTTTCCCTTCCTTCTGTTGGTTCCCATTTTTACTCCCCCTCCCCATCCCCCCTCCCCTTTTCCCCTCTTAATACTTGAAAGGTAAGATAAGTTTCTTAACTAAGTGTGCATGTAAGTTAACTTTATGTCAAGTCTGATGAGAGGAAGATTCAGGTAGTCCTCTAGCACAGAAACAGTCTTCTCTCAGCCATCTGGGCTGGAAGTCTATCCCTTTATGTCTTAATATTTTAAAAATCAAGAAAATAATCATTTCCACACTTGAGATTTTCTTTGCTATCTTCCACAGAGGCTGTTTCTTGCTTCCTTTTGGGAGTTTTAAGAAATGACTTCTCTCTCTCTCTCCTTTTTCTTCCTACTCTCTCTTTCCTTATACCAGTCAGTATTCAGTATTTTCATGCTTTCTCTTCTGGCACACCCGTCATCAATTCTCCACAAAGTATTCTGCTCTAAACTCAACTTTTTTCTTTCTTAGCACTTCCACAGATATATTTCTCCATATTTTTGTCCTATATCTACTTTATTATATCTTCTCCCTATTTTGATTCCTCTGCTTCTCATTTATCTTATTCACTCATCTTATTTATTTATTGGTCCTTCTACCAGAAAGACACTTCTTCTACAACCAGGATATTTACTTATTTGGATAGTACTTTTAAAAAGGTAACCTTAACAACAACAATAATTAAAACCAGATATAATAATATACTACCTACAATGGCATTTGTAAATGTCCAGCAATTATTCAACTGGCATTTTTAAAGTATATTTGTTTCTAATGTGGTCAAATTAGATTATTGTCCTTTTTTAATGGAGAAATCAAAGATAAACTAGTCCAAAATAACAAAGCAAACAGACAATAAAGTCAAAATTGCATCTCATGCATTTCAAACATGCCCTTTTATTTCTAACTCACAAACCCACTAGCCTAAGTCAGTTCATTCTTATGTTTGCTCTTTCTTGCTGTTCAGTGATTAAGTTGTGTCTGAATCGTGGTGATTCCATGAACTTTAAAGTTTGCTCTACAGCCTTTTTTTTTAGGTTTTTACAAAGCAAATGGGGATAAGTGACTTGCCTAAGGCCACGCAGCTAGGTAATTATTAAGTGTAGGAGGCCAGATTTGAACTCAGATACTGCTGACTTCAGGGCCAGTGCTCTATCCACTGCACCACCTAGCTGCCCCATGCTCTACAGTTTCGTAAGCAATCTCCTAAAAACCAGACTTGGCCCTCTCCAACCCATCCTATATTTTGATGGCAGATTAATTATCCTATAGCATACCTCAATTAAGTTGTTCTCCCACTCAAAAAGTTTGAATTAAGTCCCCATTTGATTAAAGTTTAAAAAAAATTATTCTGTTAAAACATACTTTCATCAATCTGATACCAATTTGCTCCCCAAAATGTCTTATTAATTTCTTCTTTTATTTTTAATAGTATCATATAAGTTATAGAATGGCCTCCTCCCACCATATCTATTGATGTATTTTCTGTAAGAATCAGTTCAAATGTGACTATGTCTTTAAAGTACTCTTTGTTGCCTTAAATTGCATTGTTGTTTTCCTCCTCTGAATATTCATATTTATGAATTTATCATATTCCACATGAATTTTGTTACTATATATGTGCATTTATATATGACTTGCATAAACATATGTACACATAATATATATATATATATATATATATATATATATATATATATAATTAGTAGCTGTGTGAGGAGATTGGTCAACTCACTTAATCCTGTTTACCTCAGTTTTCTCATTTGCAAAATGAGCTGGAGAAGGAAATGACAAAGTTTACCAGTATCTTTGTCAAGAAAACCCGAAATAAGATCAGGAAGAGTAGACATGACTGAAATGATTGAAAAACAACAACAGTCATCTTTAGTGCCTTAAATAAATTAGATACTCAAAAAATGCATAGAATGATGATAAATATATTAATAAATCAATAGAATGATTAAATGTAAAGCTAGAGAAATTTCCAAAAATGATTTTTAGTAGCATCACATTCTATAGAGAATTTCAGTAACATAAAAACTAAGATATGATTTATTGGGAAATAAGAAATAAAAATAATTAGATAAACTATATCAAATTATTGACTAAATTATCCTCTAAGACATTTTAATTAATGAAAATAAAACTACTTAATGAACAGCAAAAATTGTATCAGTGATTTATAATTATTCATTCACATATGTAATCAGCACAAAATGTAGCTCAAAAATTTCCTCAGCAAACAGCTCAATTGCCACAAAGAGAGGGGGGATGAGTACAAAAGGAATTTGAATTAAATATATAATCATATGTAAAATAATATTAACAAAGTATGATGAATAATTACATGTAGTATTGTCTCCTAAAGCATAGAAAACCAGAGGAAGATTGAAAAATTATCATTTAAATGAAAAATTGGAATGGAATATATAAACACAATTATCTCAAGAATATTCAAGAATGAAAATAGAAAGTGAAATGCAAACAGAAGAAAAAACAGAAAAAATAATAGTTGCTCAAAACATTTTTTAAATTTTATTTTCCCTGGTAAAAAAAGAGAACTTCAACATTCACTTTTAAAACCCTGGGTTCTGATTTCTCTCCCTTCCTACCATCCCAACCCTGCCTCCCCCATTGAGAAAGTAAGTTATTTGATGTAGATTAAAAATGTGTACTCATGAAAAAATATTACCACAATAGTCATGTAAAACATACCCTCCTCCAAAAAGAAACATCAAAAAAAGTTTAACAAAAGTGTACTTCCAATCTATATTCAGACAATATCATCCCTGACTTTGAGATGGATAGTATTCTTTATCATAAGTTCTTCAGAGTTCTCTTGGGTCCCAGAATTGATGAGAAAAGTGAGTCTTCCGCAGTTGATCATCCTACAATATTGCTATCACTTTGTTTAACGATACATTTTCCATTGCATCTACTCATGTACATTTTGTTTTTGGTTTTTTTTTTGTTTTTTTGTTTTTATTTTATTTTATTTTATTTTACTGAAAGCATCTTATTCATCATTTCTTATAAAATTTATTATAATATATAGTATTTCATCTTACTCATATACCACAACTTGTTTGGCCATTTTCTAACTGATGGACATCCTCTCAGTTCCTTGCCATCAGAAAAGAACTCCTCTATCTATATACATACATACATACATACATACATACATACATTTCCCTTTCTTTTTTTTTACATTTATTCTGTAAAATTAACCTTGTAGTGACAATGCTAGTTCAAAGAATAGGCATGGTTTTATAGCTTTCTGGGCATGGTTTCAAATTGCTTTTGGATTCTTGCACAACTCTTCCAATAGTACATTAATGTTTCCTTATTCCTACATCCCCTTCAACATTTGTCATTTTCTCTTTATGTCCAATTTAACAGGTATAAGGCAATACCTCAGAATAATTCCAACCCACATTTCTCCTTTCATATGTGAGTTAGGACCTTTTTAAAAAAGTGATTTAAATACATAGCATTGATAATATCATCTGAAAACTATTCATATCTCCTAGTCACTTGTCAATTAGAGAATGCATCTTATTTTTTTATAAATTTGATTCAGTTTTTTATGTTTGAGGAATGAAGTCTTTATCAGAGCAACTTGTTTCAGTATTTTATCCCTCAGTTGCTTTTGCTGTCCTTCCCTCCATCCTATTCCTCCCATTCTCATTTATTCTTTTGTCTATTCCTTCCTCAAAAGAGTTTTCCATCTGAGTATCCCCTCTCACAATCTTCCCTCTCTTCTATCATCTAGCCCTCATCCCTTTCTCCCAACTCTTTCCTCTCCTGCTTTCCTCTAGGGTAAGATAGATTTCTATACCCAGATGAATATGAATATTATTCCCTTTCTGAATCAATCACAATGAGTAAGTTTCATTTACTTCCCTCACTCCCCCCCCTCATCTTCCACTCCATCGCAAAAGCTTATTTTTGGTTTTTAATGTTAATTTTTTTTTATTTAAGGTTATGTGGGCATTAAGTGGCTTGCCCAAGGTCATACAGCTTAAGTTTCTGAGGCCTGATTTGAACTCAAGTCCTCCAGACTCCAGGGCCAGTGCTCTATCTGCTATGCCACCTAACTGTCCCTTGCAAAAGCTTTTGCTTGCCTCTTTTGTTTGAAATTACTTGCTCCATGCTACCTTCTCTTTCCCTTTTCCCCAGTTTTTTCTTCTCTCATCCATTAATTCAATCTTTTTAATATATTATGCCTTCAAATTCAACTCCTACCTGTGCTTTGTCTATACATGCTTCTTCTAATTACCCTAATAAATGAGAAAGTCCATTTGAGTTGTCAGTATCATTTTCCCATGCAGGAATGTAAGCAGTTCAACATCATTAAGTCCTTATGATATTTATTTCCTGTTTAAGCTTTTATACTTTGTATACATTTTATACAAATGACGAATGTTGAAGGAGATGTAGGAATAAGGAGACATATCTTCCATATAAAGTATAAAATTTGATTTGAAGATCAAATTTCTGTTCAGATTTAGTGATTTCATCAAGAAAATTTGAAAGTCCCCCTATTTCATTGATTGTCTATCTTTTCCCCTAAAAAGTATTGTTTTCAGTTCTGCTAAGTAGTTGATTCTTGGTTGTAATCCAATATCTTTTGCTTCCTGAAATATCATATGCTAAGGCCTACTATCCCTTAAGATAGAAGCTGCTGAATTCTGTGTTATCCTGATTATGACTCCATGGTAATTGAATTGCTGCTTTCTGACTGCTTGTAATATTTTCTCCTTGCCTTGAGAGCTCTAATATTTGGATGTAATAGTTCTAACAGTTTTCATTTTGGTATTTCGCTTTCATTAGGTATGAAAGATGGATTCTTTCAATTTCTATTTTACCCTCTGTTCTGGCGCATTTTAGCCTATTTTACCTTTCAAATAGAAGGACAGTTTTCCCTTGATAATTTCTTGAAAAAATGGTGTCTAGGCTCTTTTTGTGGTTATGGCTTTCAGGTAGTCCTAAAAGTCCAATTTTTTCCTGTTTTTTTTCAAGTCAATGAGATTAAGTGACTTGCCCAGGGTCACACAGTTAGGTAATTATTAAGTTGGATTTGAACTCGGGTGCTCCTGACTCTAGGGACAGTGCTCTATCTACTGAACTACCGAGATGGCCAAAGTAATCCAATAATTTTTAAAGTATCTCTCCTGGATCTGCTTTCCAGATGAGATCCTTCACATTTTCTTCTAGTTTTTTATTCCTTTGGTTTTGTTTTATTGTTTCTTGATTTCTTATAGGGTCAATCAGCTTCCCTTTGCTCCATTCTATTTTTAAGGAATTATTTTCTTCAGAGTTTTTGTATCTCCTTTTCCATTTGATTAGTTCTACTTTTTAAGGCATTCTTCTCCTCTTTGGCTTTTTTGGACCTCTTTTTCTATTTAAACCTGTCTGGTTTTTAAGATGTTATTTTCTTCAATATTGTTTTGATATCTCCACAAAAAAGTGCTGACTCAGTTTCCATGATTTTCCTGCATGCTTCTCAATTTTTTTACCCAATTTTTCTAGTTCCCTTAATTTATTTCCATAATCCTTTTTGAACTCTTCCATAAGTTGAGCACAATTCATATTTTTCTTGGAGGCTTTGGATACAGAAGTTTTGATTTTGTTTTCTTCTTTTGAGTGTGTATTTTGACTTTTCATAGGGCCATAGGGACTGTCTATAATTGAATTTTTTTTCTTGCTTGCTCATTTCCCCAAGCTATGACTTAATTTTAACTTTTGTTATAGTGAGGTTGTACTTTCAGGGTGGAAGACATGACTCAAATTTATGAGAGTTTTTTTGCCTTTGTTTTCAGAGATACTTCAAGACAGATGCAAATTTTCAATTCTTTCAAGGTCTTATGACAGGTTAAGACTATTCTCATCAGTGATCTGGTCTGTGGGTGACCACAGGTGCTCTTCTATCCAGGAACTGTAAGGAGGGTCCCTATCCCCATCTATACTGGCTATGGACTATAACATCCCATTCCCAAAGAAGACAAACAAGACAAAACACACACACATACACACACACACACACACACACAAAATACAACCTTTAAGAATCTGATGAACACTTTATAAAAAACTATCTCTTATGTATATCTTTCCTTTAGTCCTAATTCCTCATACTGTAAATGACTAATCAAAATATGCATATATAAAGATGAACTGACTGTTTGCCTCTGAGGGGAGGGGGTGGAAAAGGGAGGATGGAAGGAAAGTTTGTAACTTAATACATATATATATATATGTATATATATATGCATATGGATAAAGATTGATTAATTAATTAATTAATTAATTGTTTTTTTAAAAAGAGGATCCCTGCTCCACTGTTGCAGGGAGTTCACTTGGGCTTCTGATCCTCTTCTTGGGACTGGAGATCTAGACTGTTACCCAGAGCTGAACAAAGCTACAGAGTCCTCCCTCAGTGATAGCAAAGATACCCCCTATTATTTAGTTCTGACCCCCATACTACCTGCAGGATGAAAACCCTGGAAGTAGCAGCTACTGTTGATTCAGTGACTTCCAAGACCTGCTCCTGGTCATCTGGAGTCAGGTCTTTGCTTCTGAGTCTTCTGCTTCATTGTGAGCTACTCTCACTACAGTGAGGCAGAATTTCCCTGATGACCTTCTAGATTGTCCTTGGCAATCCCTGGGCTGAGAGGTCTGGAAAGTGCCCCAGCTCCTTCTGACCTAGGTGCCCTGTAATTTGTTCCTGGATGACTGGGACCAGTTTTCTCTAGCACAGTTCACTCTGCTCTGAACTACTCTCTCACCCTGGTGCAGCATACACTTTCTCTAGATCTTCCAAGTTGTCTTACACAGGAAAAAATATTC
Source organism: Macrotis lagotis (assembly GCF_037893015.1). Taxonomy (NCBI): domain Eukaryota; kingdom Metazoa; phylum Chordata; class Mammalia; order Peramelemorphia; family Peramelidae; genus Macrotis; species Macrotis lagotis. Next base: position 715,413,877 of record NC_133658.1, read on the forward strand.
ACTCACTCTTTTGTGACTTCTATCCCTCTAAAATTTGGATAGAGTCATGGATTTTAAGTACTTGGAGTTATTTGGGGGAGAACTTGGTGACCCTGCCTTTTCTCCACCATCTTGTCTCCACCTCCCCCCAAAACATTTAAAGAAGCATTTTCCTCTTCCTCTCTCTCTCTCTCTCTCTCTCTCTCTCTCTCTCTCTCTCTCTCTTCCTTTCTTTCTTGTCTTTTTTTTTTTGGTTTTTGAAAAGCAGTGGTGTTAAGTGACTTGCCCAAGGCCACACAGCTAGGTAATTATTTGAACTCAAGTCATCCTGACACCAGGGCTGGTGCTCTATACACTGTACCACCTAGTTACCCCTAGGAGCAGTTTTCTCCATCAAAGAAAGTGAAACCATCACATTTAGACCCTAACATAATGATCCCCAAAGTAGTCATAGAAGAGGCAAAAATGAAATCAAAGACAACAAAAACAATAAAAGTAGTTGAATTGGATTGAGTAAATATATTTAAAGTATATCTATCATGCTAGAGGTAATATAATTGTATTTTATGTTTAACATAAAAGACTTTCTGAGAACATCATTCACTATCATATATATTCATATTCTTCCATCTGTACATTTAGAGAAATGAATTGAGAGAAAACTTATAAAGGAATAACTAGGAAACAAATAGACTTTCATAAATGATATTTAACAATGAACACATCTTTACCACCTCAAAATTAATTAGAAGTTCTTAAAAAATTGAAATTCCAATGTACTTATCATTTGTTGATTATAGAAATGTATTTTATTCTGTCCAGTAATATCCTTTATTACAGGTTCCTTTACAGCAAAGTGACTCTCATTTAAAGATTAAAATCATTCAAGATTTCTTAGAAATCTCATCTGAAATAACCCTCTTCATTGACACTGAAAATTAGCTTCAAATGAGAAGCAAATCTTGAAGATACATATGTGGATGCTATATTGGCTATAGTGATAAAGGAGATATTAATATAGATTCCAAGTAGGAGAGGGATTCCCCATGACTGCTAAGTTCTTTTCATGAATAACATTGTGTAGAATATGTAAAACCTCACAATATGTTAGCATATTCTGAAAAAAGTAACAGTCAGACAAAGGAATTTTACCTGTATCACACAGACACAGATGAAGACTGTGTAGTGATTATATTTCAACACGCATTTGTATGAATATCTTATTGATGTTCAACAGCATGTATATTTTGAACAAATTGACAGTGCATTGGACCTAGAGTCAACAAGGAATGGACTGTATTGTTTTCAAAAATTAAAAACAAGTCTCTTATTGGCTCCAAATTTCCAATCAACTGAAAAGACCATCTTTGCCAGTGTTGATGCCTGCAAATGAAATGTATATTTATATGCTTATGTATATGTATACAAATAGATTAGATCTAGATTTAGATATAGATATAGATTTCATTACATCATAAATGTCAAGATGATTATGAAATAAAGGGAAAGGAAGAGGCTGATGGAGTGTGTGGGCAATTATAACTCATAAGCAAATAGGATCTTCAATGAAAAATATGAATAAAGGACATCATCAAGGAATTTTATCACAAAAGGGAAACATAAGCTGGTCATAGAGCAAGAGGAAGGGATAATATGTAGAGAATCACATATTCTACTGGTATCATCATAATGTAGAGAGAAATTGAGAGGGCCCCCTACACATTAGATGGAGCACTTTTATGAACTTTGAGAAGAACACAGTCTACTCTTATAGAGAATGATCAAGCATAGATAGGTTAGAATTAAGATTATTAGAAAGAAGTACCAAAATGATAAGAGCATAGATCCATTTGAATAGAGCAAGGCAATATGAATGGTGGATAGAATGCTACAATTGACATTCGGGAAAACCTGGGTCCAAATCCAGCCTTTGACAATTATTAGCTCAGAATCCAAGGGGATTTCCTTTTACCGCCCTGAAACTTAGGCATCTCATTTCAACTGGATGTCATAGAATAGATGTATCCTACATTAGTAGGAGAATTACAAGTTCTTAAAATATATGGAATAAACAAGAACTATAACATTTTTGGTATAAATAATGTAAATTATGTGCTTAAGCTATCACAAATTACAAATACATATGCTGAAGTAATAATCTTTACTTCTCCACATGAGTGCATGCCCATTGGCAGATTTTGAATGTCAGCAAAGGGTCACACAAATCCCAAGAGCTCTAGAGCACCCAGAGAGAGCACCACACATGCACATATCTCAACCCTTAATTCCATTTGACAATTATAATGGCATATGGTCAGAGAACTGAAGTTAGTTGACCTTGATCACTAGTTTTAATTTATTATATTGTCCTTTCTCAAAAATGATTTAAAGCCCTAACCTGGGGCTCAAGAAAAAAAAAGTGGGAATTGGAGAGATCCAGTTTAACTTCAAGGAGACAGTGGTGTTGTAGCAATCCATCACACACTAATTAAATACAATTCAGCATGATTGGCACTTTCTTTTCAGGAAGGAATTAGAACCAAGCTGACAAGGAGAAAGAATAACTTTTCTGCTTCAAATAGACAGCTTTCCCTAGGGCAAAGTTGAGCTAATTAGCAGAGCAAAATGTAGACAATAAAGGAGAGTGTCGCTATCAACTGGTGCCACTTCTTTTATTATCATAAGTGCCATGATGGCACTCCAAATAGAGCTATGGGAAATTCTTATTTCACTTGGGGAAGGAGGGTGGCATTTTGAATTGGTTAAGACTTGTTTCAACCATATTCCAAACTGACACTCAAAATGTCAGTCAATTGCTTACAGGTAATGAAATCGATCTATTGTTTTCCAATGCAACAGACAGTATAAGTCATACTTTTTCACTTTTTTCTCCTGACCCAGCCAAAATTAAATAGTGATTTATTGTCAGTGTGCTAAACAGAAGCTTATCAACTCAAAAAACATTTTTTTCCCAGAATGACTTTCCCCCACTGAAGAAACTTTTGAAAGGTCTTAGAATTTTTTTAACATTTTAATCAATGTTAGAAGTAACTCATTTCCCTTTGCCATTTTTATTGCTTAGAGTTCAAAGGCTTCCAGATGCATTCATTTTATAAAACCATCTCCTAAGGTATAGAGAGGCAATGATCTGCATCAGTTGTGACTGTAACCTCACTGACGAAATAAGGGCTTTTTGGCAGCATTGAAATATCCTTCAAAGTTAAAATTATGAGCTAGAGAATCATTTATTTATTCAAAAAATATTTACTCAAAATCTATTACATTTTGAAAATTAGGGGTACAAAGACAAAAATAAATAAATGCTTTTGAATTTCAAGAAGGTTAGATCTTAATAGGGATAAACAACATGTACACAAATAAGCAAAAATGAAATAAATAGAAGAACAAAGCACTGGTTAGTGCTAATTCCTAGGTAGATCAAAAATATTCTAAACTATGAAAGAATTTATTTGAATGGGAGGAAGCAGTATTGTTCAGCTATTGGGACAGCTTGTGCAAAGGTATAAAGATGGGAGATTAAATATATTCTATGAAAAATACCAAGTACGTAGTAAAGAGAATAGAAGGAAGTAATATAAATGCACACTAATAATTGTCTCTGACCAAAGAAGAGACAAAGTCACATGTGTAGGTATCTCAGACCCAAGATCAAAAGTGCACGTGGCACTTCCAAAAAATCCACAATATGTGTGTGTGTGTGTGTGTGTGTGTGTGTGTGTGTGAGTGCATACATACTTTTGGAAGCATAAAACCTATCAGTTGCCAGTGTATTTGTAACTTAGACCAGATAACTGTAGGCATTAAAAGTCCTTAATATCACATCTTGAGATAATAGAGGATCTTGAAGAACCAGTATATAGAATATTCAAGGGATATGGCTAAACCTGGCTCACAGGGGTGCAGTGCTAAAAAATGAGACTAAACATCTCAAAAGCATAAAAAGTTATTAAACTTAGCCCTGGCACAAAGTCTCACTTCAAAATTAAAGTAGAAAAATTTGTAAACCAAAAAAGATAACTAATTGTGTGAAAGATTGCATTGTACAATAGAAATAGTATAGAACAGTAATTCCACAAAACTATCTTAGAAGAAAAGAGTAGCTCCACAACTATTGGAAATATTGAGTTAAAAGGAAATGGAGTTTCTCCAGAGATTACATGAATACCAAGAATAAATGAAGTAAAAGGTAAAGAATAGAATAAAATAAAATTTAGAATAAGCAACTTAGAAAAGCAAGCTATAATCTTCACCCAATAACCTATAATGTATTACACTAAAATAGACAAATCAAATTTGTGATTCCATGAGAGAAAAAATAGTAGAGCAAAAATAAAAACACTGAATATATAAAAAGGAAGATAACTGATATGAAAGTATCTGAATTGAATTATAAGTATAGAAAAGATCATTTAAGAATAATTGGAGACTTCTGGTTTACAGTTCTGATGTGCAAGTGTCAGAATAAGGAACTAATGAAGAGAGGGAATGGGACAGGACACCAGGAGAGAAGCCTACACATGTGGAATGGTAGTATGTTTAGCTGACCTGAGTTAAAGAGCACAGAATCAAACGGGAATTCGGTCTGCCCAACATAAGCCATCCGAGTCAGAAAAGTGATCTGGTGAACCTTGAGTTGCTCATTATGAAGAGAAGGCTAAGATGCTTTAAGATCCAACCATCAAGGACACCACAATTATAATAGGGGCAGACATGAAATAAGTGACAAGGAAATTAAGGGAAAAAAATTCTGAAATTACATAGACTTTAGGAAGAAGAAAAGCTAAAGACACTGAATATAAACATATAAATCAACAGGAAAGACAACAGCAATAATAATAATAATAGAAGGAACTATAGTCTGCATATTTGCTATACAAGTTTAGGCATTTATTAATAAATACTTTAAATTGAAGAGAAATGATTCAACAGGAGAAAGTAATTCCTGGGAAAGCCAAGATGGTAGAGAAAAGGCAGGGACTTACCTGAACTCTTCTTCAAAACACTTCAAACAACTTTCAGTAATATCCCAGAGTAAATTCTAGACAGGCAGAACCCACCAAAAAAATGGAGGGAAACAAATTTCCAGCCCAAGACAACTTAGAAGATCAGCAGAACTGTTGCATTAGGTGAGAGGACCAGTACAGAGCAATATACACTAATATAGAATGGGTCTAAGAAAACCAGAAACAAATATTGTAGGGACTGAAGGAGTGGTGGCAGTGGTGGTTTCTAGACTTTTTACCTCAAAAATGATAAGGGGAGGGTGTCAGACAACTATTCAGAAGATTACAGGGGTCTCTTTGCTGACAAAAGGGACAGAACTTTGTTCTATGGTCCATACTTGGGTCTGAGTTACACACCCAGGTCTCAGTCTCAGGGGGAAAAGTAACACTAGCATACCAGATCTAGTGGCAGCAGGGGAGTGGTGACTCTTGCCACAGTTCCAGGTGAAAAAGAATGCCTGTGTTTGCTCCCAGATCAGTGCACAATACAGAAGAGAAGTAAACAGAATTCTCCCTAGATCACACTACTTTGGAAAGACCAAAACCATATAGACACCCAAATTTCCTCTGAAAAATATCACAAAAAATCTGAAGTTTGGCAATAGTAACAGAGTTGTATTTTAGCAAAGAATTAAAATTCAAAAATTATACTGGAAAATGAGAAAACAGATCAAAAATTCTGATTTTCAAAAGTTACTATGGTGACAGAAGTATAAAAATACAAACTTAGTGAAGTCAGCATACCTTCATCCAAAGCTTCAAAGAAAACTATGAATTGACCCCAGACTACTGAAGAACTGAAAAAAATCAAATGAGAGAAGAAGAGAAAAAATTTGAAAGAAAAATAAGAGTGATGCAAAGAAAATCATGAAAAAATGAATGTTTATAGAGGTACAAAAATTATTGAAGAAATCACCATCTTGAAAACAGATTAAGTCAAATGGTAAAAGAAGTACAAAATTCCAATAAAGAAAATAATGCCTTGAAAGCAAAATTGGCTAAAAAGAAAAAATATATACAAAATTTCACCAAAGAAATGTCAACTTAAAATCAAAATTGCCTAATGGGAAAAGTGGAACAAAATTTCAAAGGAAAAAAAATTGCTTAAGAAGTAGAATTGGCCAAGTGGAAAAGAAGGTACAAAAGTTCACTGAAGAATATAAAACCTTTCAAATTAGAAGGGGGCAAGTAGGAACTAATGACTTCATGAGACATCATAACACAATAAAATTAAATTAAAAGGATGAAGAAACAAAAGGAAATGTGAAATTTAAGAGCTGCTAGACTACCAGAAAGCCATGATGAAAAAAGAGCCTGAAAAAAATATTTTTCAAGGAATTATCAGGGAAAATAATCTTGATATACTAAAACAAGAAGATAAAATAGAAATAGACAAAATCTACCAATTACCTCCTAAAAAAGATTCCAAAGTGAAAACTTCCAGAAATGTCAAAGTGAAATTACAGAACCCCTAGGGCAAGGAGAAAATATTACAAGCAGTAAAGAACAAACTTCCAATACCATAGAGTCATAATCAAGCTAAACACAAGAGTTTTAGCTTCAATATTGAAGGATTCAAAGTTTCAAATATGATATTTAGCAAAGCCAAAGAAAATTGATATTCAATGAATCAGAGTATTTTCAAGTATCCCTGATGAAAAGACCACAGATGAATAGAAAATATGACTTTCAAATGCAAGCTAGAAAAGAAACATAAAATACAAAAGAAAAATCATAAGGGATTTAAGAGTTTAAATTGTTTACATTCCTACATGGGAAAATGATGCTTAAATGTCTAAAATATTCTCATCATTAGGGCAGTTAGAAGGCAGATACATAGATAGAAGATGGAAGTTCATTATGATAAGATGATTCCCTAAAAAAATAATATTAAGAGATGAAAAAAGAAGAATGAACTGGGAGAAAAGGAAAGGGAGTGGTAAAATGGGGCAAATTATCTGGCTTTAAAGAAGTTCCAAAAGATTTTACAGTGTAGGGGAATATAGGAGAAGAGAGGAAACCTGCAAAATGAATAATTTTATTGTATCAAATGAAAAATATTTTACATAAATAAATCCAATATAACCAAGATTAGAAGGGAAGCAGAAAGCTGAGAAACAATTTTTATAGCCAGCATTTTTCACAAAAACCCCAATTCTCATTTGAAAACTGAGTTATATTTATAGGAATTTTTCATTCCGCAATTAATAAATGATTGAAGGATATGAAGTTTTCAGATGAAGAAGTTAAAGTTATCTGTAGTCATATAAAATGTTGTAAGTCACTATTGATAAGAGAAATGCAATTTTAACCAACATTGAAATACCACCTCACACCAATCAGATTGACTTAAATGACAGAAAAGAGAAATGATAAATGTTGGAGGGAATGTGGGAAAAGTGGGACACTAATACACTGTGTGTGAAGCTATTGCCAATCAGTCTGGATAGAAATTTGGACCTATGCCCAAAAGATTATAAAAGCATACGTACCCTTTGACAAAGCAATGGCTCTATTAGATTTGAATCCCAAAGAGATGAAACACAAAAATCAAAAGGACCCAGGTGTACAAAAATATTTAAAACAACTCTTGTATTGATGGCAAATAATTTGAAATTGAGGGCATTTCCATACATTGGGGAATGACTGAAGCTGTTATGGCTTATGATTACGATGAAAAACTATTATTCTATAAGAAGTAATGAGCAGGATACTCTCATAAAAACTTGGAAAATTTATATGAACTGATAATAAAATAAACAGAACTAGGAGAATATTGTATACAATAACAGCAATATTTGATGAAAATTTCCTGTGTATATACCATACCTACTCTCAGCAGTACAATGATTCAGTATAGTTCCGAGGTACTTATGATAAAAAGGTACTATATAACTTCAGAGGGGAAAAAACTAATAGATCTTGAATAAAAATCAAAGATACTTCTTATTTACTTTTTTCTTTTTTTGTCTGAATTTTCCTTCACAAAATGACTTACATGAAAATATATTTTGAACAACTATACATGTATAATGTATGTCAAATTGTTTAACTTCTCAATGAAAGGGGAAGGGGAGAAGGGGAAGGAGGCAATTTAGAATCCAAAATTTGAAAAAATATTAAAATTGTTTTACATGTTATTAAGGAAAAATATTAAATTCAAAAGGAGGAAAAAAGTAAAACCTGTATTTTAAGAATTTAAGAAAAAATTTTGGACTACAAAACCCTGTTTCTGAGTGGCTCAAAAAAGAAATGTAAATTATAAGAACTGAGATTTTGACTTACCAAGCAAAAATAAGGAGTAAATCAGAAAAACTGGAACAAGCAAGTATAAGTTTCACCAAAGAAACTAAAGAGAAAACAAAAGATATTCAAAGTAAATACACAGATGTGAAAGAAATGATGAGGAATAAAAAAAATAATAACATTAAAAGAAAATATGTTCACTTTGCAAGCAAAACATTCTGTTCTTGAAGATAGAATACATCCGGATAAAATAATGATAATAGGTCTCCTAGAAGAACATATCAGGACAAAAAATTGACACAATAAAGAAGGAAATTGTAGCAGAGAGATGACTAGATTTTCTGAACATTGAAACTAAGATCCAATGGAAAGAAATCATTTTCCTCAAAAAAAAAAAGAAACGTTCTATTGAAAACTCCAAGACACTTCATAGTACTGATATTTAGTAATTCATTTTAGAACCAAGAAAATCTATAAGTCATCAGGAAAAAGGCAAGCAATAACAAAGGAAAAGACTTTCTAATAATGCAAAACTTCTATGTACCCATTAGAAAAGATAGGATTTATAAGAATAACACATTAGAAAGCCCAATGGAGTTCAGGATGAGGCTTAAGTGATCTACTCTATAAATCTGAGCTCAATCATATATGAAAAAAGGATCAATATTCAAAAGTAAAGTTTGAGAGATTTTAAGAAAGAAAACTAAAAGTGAAGCATCACAAAAACATCTCAAACATCCCAAAAAACAGAAATTCAGAGAATGAATAATTGCAGCAGGCATAGACAACCACTTTAACAGAATGATAAAAAGGAATTTAATAAGAAAATTCATTTTAAATATGCATAAGCAGACAGGAATGAAGATGGAAATCTAGTAGAGATAATGGTTGGTTGATTCTTATCCCTTGTTATCAAAGAAGACCAAAATGTCAGCACTATATTTGAGAAAATTTACAGTGTCCTACTATAGCTGATCAGATCAATACAGGCTCTACCACAGGGTAGACAAAAATAGTCCATGTGAACATCTGGAGTGGGTAATCTAAGATTACAAATGTCATGTTTACTTTGAGCTGCTTCCATTCTGCCTTCCTCATAGAGTGCATCATCCTCACTGATGAGGGCAAGCCATGTTGGGCCATCCTATGACAATGTCTCCCACAAGGCACAACCAATTCTAAAGTTCTAACATGAGACCTTCAGGGGGTCATGGTATCACTTCTTCTGACCCCCCTGTGAGCCCTTGTCCTTTGTAAGTTCTCCATAAAATATTTTTTAGGCAAACATATGTCTGGCATTCTAACAGCATATCTAGCCCACCTTAGTTGTCCTCTCTGTAGTAATGTTGGAATGCTCAACAGTTTTGCTTAAGGAAGGACCTCAGTGTCTGGTATCTTCTCCTTTCAAGTGATCTTCATAATCTTCCTAAGATAATTTAAATGGATTCAGTTTCCTGACGTGGCACTAGTAGATTGTCCAGGTTTCACAGGCATGTAGCAATAAGGTCAGCACAATGGCTCTGTAGACTTTTAGTTTTGTATCCATTCCCTCTTCTCTCCTGCACTGAAGTAGCTCTGGCAATGAGAGGGTCAACCTCATTGCCAATGTGTGCCTCCCTGGAAAGGACACTGCCAAGGTATGTGAACTTGTCCACAGTACTCAAAACTCTGTTTCCTGTAATTGATAGTTTCACATATGGATGGTGTGGTGCTGGCTGATGGAGCACGTGGGTTTTCTTGGTGTTAATTATTAGACCAAAATAAGCACAAGCAGCAGAGAATTGATCCATAGTTTGTTGCATCTCAGCTTCAGACACTGCATTTAGTGCATAATCATCTGCAACCAGAATATCATGTATTAACACTCCCTCCACTTTGGTATTGGCTTGTAATCTTTTCAGGCTAAAGAATTTGCCATCAGTGTGGTAGCTGACCTTGAGGCCATGTTCATTCTTATTGAAATACTTGATGACTTGACTGCTGAGCCCTCTTCAGGGCTGCTTTCCATCTTTGATATCTACCTGAACCACCTAACTCTCACCTGTGGCTCCAAGAAAGCATAGTATGCACAGTGGCCACACCCCAATAAAACATTTTGGCAGGTGAATTAAACCAGGTTGAGGGTAACTGAGGGAGTCTCAAACTCATTTTTCAGTAGTGGAAGGGGGTGTCTACCCCAAGCAGTAGACATAATAATGAAGAGATAAAGAGGGGGCATTATTATAGAGAGATTCTTTTGAGACCATACCTTCACAAAAAACAATGTTTTAGTTAAGGGGGTTGCTTTATTAGAAAGCCTAAAGGTACATTAAATAGTGAAGAAGAACAGAGATAAAGAGAGGAGTGGTAATGTTCCAGGGTCAAGTAAAGGACTACCAATTAGGGATAGGTGAAAACTGTGATCTTAGAGAGAAAATCCTCCAGGGAAGTTGATGAGAACAAGATGGTAAGGGAAGTTTTGAAAAGAAGAGCAAAATGGCGCCTATAGAAAAATGAATCATTATTAGAGAATAAAAATCTCACAATCAAATGTGGAAAAGCAGAAATGTTCAATGCATCCTTCTCACATCATAATGCAATAAAATTTACAGGCAATAAAAGGTCATGGAAAGATGGTCTAAAATTAATTGGAAACTAAATAATTGAATTCTAAAGAATGAGTCAAAGAAAAATTCATAGAAACAATGAATAATTTCATCAAAGAGAACAACAATAATGAGAAAACCTACAAAAAGCAATAGCGTAGAACCATTTTCCCCAACTGTATAGTAATAAAATCTGACAATTTAAGTGAAAGGAATGACATAAAATATAAATTGCCCATATTGACAGATGAAGAAAAGAACACAACTCAATTTTCAAAAAAGAAATTTAAAAGCCATCAGAAAGCTTTCTAAGGGGAAAAAAACCTCCAGAACCAGATGAATTTACAAGTGAATTCTACTAAACATTTAAAGAATTATTAATTCCAATACTATATAAATTATTTAGAAAATAGGTAAAGAAGGAGATCTGTCAAATTACTTTTATGACATGAATATAGTTCCTATCCCTTAAATCCAAGGAGCTAAAAGAGAAAAAGAAACTTACAGTCCAATTTCCCTAATGAATATGATGCAAAATTTTAAATAAGATGTTAGCAAATAGTAATTTTTCACCAGCATAATATAGTATGACCTGGTTTGATTTATAATAGGAATGCATGGCTGGTTCAATGCTAGAAAAACTATCAACATAATAATATAACTAATGAAAATCATATGATCATCTCAATTGCAGAAAAAGCTTTTGACAAAATACAGTACCCATTCTTATTAAAAACACTATAGTTCAGGAACAAAATGTGTTTTCCTTAAAATGATAAATAGTATCCATCTAAAATCATCAGCAGGCATTATATGTATTGAAGATAAGCTAGAATTATTTCCAATAAGATCAAGGGTGAAATAAGAATGTCCTTTATTATCATATCATTCTATATTGTGCTAGAAAATTTAACTTTAACAATAAAAAATAATAAATTAAAGAATTTAGAATAGGTCAAGAGGAAACAAAACTCTCTTGAAGAATCAACTTAAAAAACTGCTTGAAATAATTAACAAATTTAGCAAAGTTACATGATATAAAATAAACCCACAAAAAATCATCTATCTGCATTTCCTATGTATAACCAAACAAAACCTAGTAGCAAAAGATAATAAAAGAAATTCTGTTTAAAATAACTGTAGATAATATTAAATATGTATGAGTCTCCCTGCCAAGCCAAATACAGGATATGAATACAATTACAAAACACACTTTCATACAAAAATGTGAGATCTAAAAATTTTTTTAAATTCAATTACTTATGTGTAACCTAAGCTAATAAAAATATAACTATAATGATAATTCTATTAAAATTAATCTTACTTATTCAGTGTTATATCAAATGATAAAAAATATTTTATAGAGCTAGAAAAATAACAAAATTTATATGGAAAAACAAAGGTCAAGAATATCAAGGGAATTAAGAAAAAATGCAAAGTAGAGTGGCTTGGGCCTGCCAGTTCTAAAACTGTGGCAATCATCAGTATTACTTGGTAATGGCTAAGAAATAGAATGGTGAATCAGTGAAACAGTTAGTTACAAAAGTCATAGTAGCAAATGACTATAATAAACTAGTATTTGATAAACTTAAAGACTCTAGCTTCTGGGATAAGAACTCATTATTTGACAAAAACTGCTGAGAAAACTAGAAAATAATATGGCAGAAACTAGCCATAGACCAACATCTCATACTTTTATAGCAAGATAAGGTCCAAATGGGTATATTATTAAGACATAAAGGGTGATATCATAAGAAATAAGGATAAAAATTAACAGTTTACCTGTCTGATCTATGGAGAAGGGAAAAATTTATGACCAAAGAAAAAATAGTATGAATTTCAAAATGGATTATTATTATTACATTAAATAAAAAAGTTTTATACAAACAAAACCAATATAATCAAGACTAGAAAGGGAAAAAAAGAAAACTGAGAAATAATTTTGCAGTCAGAGTTTCTGAAAAAGGCCTCATTTCTCATCTAGAGAACTGACTTAAATTCATAAGAATACAAACCATTCCCCAAGACATGAACAGTCAGTTTTCAGATGAAGAAATTAAAGCTATCTGTAGTCATATAAAAATGCTCTAGTGCACTACTTATTAGAGAAATATAAATTAAAACAACTGTGAGGAATCAGTTCACATTTCTCTGATAGGCTAATATGATATAAAAGAAAAAAGGATAAATGTTAGAGGGGATGTGGGAAAACTAGGAAACTATTACACTACTGGTGGAGTTTGATATGAACTAATCCAACCATTCTGGAGAGAAATTTAGAACTCTACACAAAGGACTATAAAGCAGTTCATATCCTTAGGTCTATAACCAGAGATGAATAAAAAAAAAGAGAAGGAGACACAGATGTACAGAGTTTTTAATAGCAGCTCTTTTTGTGGTGGCAAAGAATTGGAAACTATGGGATGCCTAGATGGATTGTGGTTGAATGGATTGTGGTATATGAATGTAAAGATACAATTGTTCTATAAGAAATGATGCACAGATTTCAGAAAAACCTGATAAGAGGCCCATTAAAGTAAGCAGAACCAGGAGAACATTGTACACAGTAAAAGCACTGTTGATTAAGAATAATCGACTTATTTTTTTCTCAGCAATACAATGATCCAAGAAAATGACAAAAAAATTGTGATGGAAAATTCCATCTACTTTCAGAGAAAGAGTTATGGAGGCTGAATGCAGATCAAAACATACTATTCTCACTTTTTAAAATTTGGTTGCTTGTTTTTTTATTGCTCATGGCTTTTCCTCCTTTGTTCTGATTCTCTTTCATAGCATGCCTTAAGTGGAAATATGTTTAACATAATTGTTTAATCTATATGGTTTGCTATCTTGGAAATGGGGGAGGGAAAGGAAGAAGGGAGAAAAATATGAAACTAATATCTTACAAAACTGAATGTTGAAAATTATCTTTACATGTATTTGGGAAAAATACTTTTAAGGACAAAAAAAGGAAAGAAGAGTATAGGAACAAGGCCTTCCTTTAGTGAAAGAAGGGTGTCTACCACCTTATGGGTTATGAGAGATTTTTTTGGAAGAAGTTGGGGATATTTCACTGACTGATCTGAAAAATTTGTTGATTGATTTTGATACTATTTATTCTATATTAGAACATGGGAATTAGAACCCCTAGGGCAACTGATACCTGGGGGAGTAGGAAAACATGAATAAAAAATAAAAGATTTTGAGGCAAATATGGGGGAAAAGGTTATCATGGGAGTGTATGGATGAGTAATGAGCTGCATAATCAGGCACATGGAAAGGAGGGAATACTATTACTATGAGGTGGTGTTCACTCTAACATCTATTATAATTGATATCTTTCTGGAATTGAGGGAAATTTAAAAGCTAAAACCTACAAGGGAGTGGCATAAAACACCCAGAGAGTAGAGCCTAGAGTGAAAACTTTGGAAACTTGGATTGTATGAGGACTATAGAGAAAACATAGAGACCAGAAAACAATAAATTCATGAATTAGCAAATAATGGTCATGGGTTGACAAAAAAAGTGTATGGATAATGAAGCTAAGAGGAACACTTTGTGGATCCTGTGTGTGTGAATTGTGTGAATTATATTTTTAAAAACACTACTAATGAAGAAGATAAGATAAAGCAGAGAAAAGGAAGAGTGAATCTACATGACTAAAAGTTAAAAAGAGGAGGAAGAATTACAAAAGAAAGAGAAAAAAGGAAGTAACATACAAAATCCAAAAGGAAAGCAGGTAACAAACAAAAAGAAAGGATTACAGGTAAAGAAAAATTAGCCAATGAGGGCAGTATCACATTACTAATAAACAGCAATAGAGAGCTTGAGCCTGACAAAAGGAATCATCTCTTCATCAAAGACTGAATAAAATCAAATAGTTTTCAACTACCTACTAACATTACTTATGTCTTGCTCCAAGTAGATGATCTTGCATGCAATAGAAGGAATTGATATTTATCATTCCTCAGGGTACAAGTATCTGTTCCTTGACCAAATGAGCTATATCTCTATAAGCAAGACCCTCATATTAATTACTGAGTTTCAAGTTGCTAATTCTCTATTTCATCATTCATTGAAGGACAAGTGTCTAGTTCTTCCTCAAATGGTGCAGCTTCCTTATGGAAGGAATAGGCTAATCTATTACTTTCAAGTTGTCAGTGGTCCTTCTTATTATCTTTTTTTGCCATGTCAAATTCTTTTTTTCCAAATTATGACACATTCTAAGAATTCTTCCCTTCTCCTTCATTCATATGTTTCTTCTTTGTTTTCATAGCAAAACTATTCTTCAATTTAACAAAAGAACACTTCAATCTTCAGGATAATATGAAAAAGAGAAAAGTGTGCTTAGAGTTCCTTTGTCTTCCTTTTTAAGAAGGGAGACTATACACACTTTAAAGATATTGAGTAATCATTTGGTCATAGTCTAAAAGGTAACATTATACTCTATGTGCAGATCACTGTCAAATTCCCCAGATCTCTGGACTTTCTGGAAGCAATATTCATAAGTCTTATTTTATTTTGGTAAGGACATCCCCTCATGTCCAAAAAGAGATTCTGAAACATTTTGCTAAAACTCAAGTATGTAAATACCTGTTGTATTTTCTTGATTTAATAGCCCTGCCTCTTCCTATCAAAAAAAGAGAGGAATGAAGTGATTCTGATAGAATTTACTCTTAATTGAACTCATATTTTTATATGGGCAACACTATTTTCCTTTGTGAGTTAATACTATGAACAACTATGTGACTAAATTTTATTCTTTTTTGGCTAAAAATTATTGTCAAAGTGATAATTTGTATAGTTTAGCAAATTTCTTCCTTTTTAACAGATATAGCCATTTTTTGTCATCTCTTCAAAAGGCATCACTCATGTTTTCCATAATCTTAAACTTCACTGTCATTTCTTGACAATATCAAATTATTTTCTTTGGTACTCATCTGGGCCTGAAAACTAAAATTCATTTAGAAGAACTAGAGAAAATAATCATCTCTTTGTCTAATGGATTGTGTCTATTTGGAACCACATAAAAAGATACTTTGTTCTTAATTTGACTTCAGTGCCCCTCCTCACAAAATAAAAAATAAATGAAATGGAGCAAATAAAGGGATTTGTGATCAAGAAATGATTCATTAGCCTTTTTTTCCCTCTTATATCTCACTAATTAGAAACCTGGGAAGTACCTTGGTGCTTTTTTTTTTTAGGTTTTTTTGCAAGGCAAATGGGGTTAAGTGGCTTGCCAAGGCGGCACGGCTAGGTAATTATGAAGTGTCTGAGTCCGGATTTGAACCCAGGTACTCCTGACTCCAGGACCGGTGCTTTATTCACTACGTCACCTAGCCACTCCTACCTTGGTGCTTTTATTTAGTAATGCATGACTTTCCTTGCATTGTTCTCAGAAAAATACAGTTAAGTGGCACAGTGGATATAGCACTGGCTTTGGAGTCACAAGGACCAGAGTCTGAATCCATCCCCCACCCCAGATATTTGACACTAGTTGTATGACCTTGGGCAAGTCACTTAACCCTGATTGCCTCATATTAGGGCCATCTCCAGTCAATCTAATTCATGTCTGGCCATTGGATCTAGACAGCTCTAGAGGAGGAAATGAATCTGGTGATTTAGACCAACCTCCCCCCACCCACCCAATACAGTTCGTGTGCTTTTGATGGTGTCACCTGATGTCATGGTCTTCTTTGGGAGAGAATGACAAACAAAACATCACATCTCAGAAAACACTTCCCTTTCTCTTCTGGTCTCCCTCATTCCTTCTCAGCAACAAGATCACTCTGGAAAAGACTGTGTTCAAATTATTTCAGAAAGTGACTTAGAAAATGGTCTATAGCTAAGACCATGGTACAACTGAAATTCACTTAGATGGAGGAAAAATCTAAGTGAGATCATCTGACAATTGCATTTTTTGCATTGTATACTTTTGCAAACTGTTCATAGATATGTGTTGATAGGCATGTCAATACTTGGTAACAACTGGCAACTGTGGAGCATTCAATCGTTTGCAGAAGACATCTGAGCTGAATGAAAGAATAGAGAATCCTGAGAATAGCCCATAATCAGATACCATTATTATGACTCATCATATTGGATTTGTCATTGGAGATAATATGCTATAATCAGATACAGATCATTTAGAAAGACAGTGGGAAGTTTTGTTGAAAATGTGAGTTGAGCATTATGAAAAAAATAATTCTAATGACAAAAGTATACCCATGTGTTGAAAGTATATCAACTTGTACTAAAAATGTCCTACTGATATGGTTGCATGAGTTATTATTACACTAAATTATCTGCTTTATAGAAGAAAGTTCAATGTACCATTACATTTTAGAGGTCTGTCCTCCATTAATTTAGACATTATAAGAGAACTAAATTTCAACAAAATCAATAGGTTAGTCTTCCTATATAGGATGTTTTTTGTCTATAGAAAACTTAGGTTCTTACCAGTGTTGTAACACATAAATGAAATCTTTCAGAATAGTTATCTATGGTCTATACTTCCAAAATATTATAATATAATGGAAATATGGAGTTAATTACAACTTGTTACATTATATCATTAAAATAAACAATTGATATAATAGAAGACAAACTATAAAAATTAATCTAAAGTAACCTCCAGGGGCAGCTAGGTGGCATAGTGGATAAAGCACCGGCCTTGGAGTCAGGAGTACCTGGGTTCAAATCCGGTCTCAGACACTTAATTACCTAGCTGTGCGGCCTTGGGCAAGCCACTTAACCCCATTTGCCTTGCAAAAACCTAAAAAAATAAAATAAAATAATAAAGTAACCTCCTTATTAGAACCAATGACTATAGTAGATTTAGAAGTATAACATTTCATCTTGGTTGTATCATTGGAGTCAAAATTAAAAGGAATGGAGAAAACTAGGAAACAATTTTCACAGTTAGTGTTTCTGATAAAGGAATTATTTGTAAATTATATAGTAAACTGAAATAAATTTTTAAGACTACAAGACATTTTCTAATTGATAAATGATCAAAGGATTATGGCAGGCAGATTTCAGATGAAAAAATTAAAATTATCTGTAGTCACTTGAAAAAATTCGTCAAATCAATGATTAGAGAAATAAAAACTAAAACAACTTTGAGGTACCATTTCACACATATCAGATTGGTTATGATAATAAAAAAGGGAAATGATCAATATTGGAGAAAATGTGATAAAATTGGGACATTAATGCACTATTGGTGGAATTGTAAACTGATCCAACCATTCTGAACAACAATTTGGAACTATGCCCAGAAGACATCTTTGACCAAGTTTATATCCCAAAGAGATCATAAAACAGGAAAATACTTACATATATAAAATATTTATAGCAGTTCTTTTTGCAGTAGCAAAGGATTGAAATTGAGGGAATGCCCATCAATTGGGGAATGACTGAACTTGATATGGTATATGAATGTTATGGAGTATTATTGTTCTGTAAAACATCAGGATAGACAGGACTTTTAAAAAGAATGAAAAGACTTGCATAAACTTATGCTGAGTAAAGTGAGCAGAACTAAGGGAACATTGTACACATTAACAGACTCATTTTTGTGATCACACTTAGCAATACAACAATCAAGGATAATGCTGAGAGACCTGTTATGGAAAATGTTATCCACATCCAGAGGAAATATAAACAATGGAATCTGAATTTATAGCAAAGAATACTATGTTCACTTTTTTAGAGTTCTTTTATGTTTTTTCTTTCTTTCCCATATTTTTTTATTCCCCTTTAATTCTAATTTCTAAGTCACACCATGACTAATATGGAAGTATGTTAAACACTATTGTACACATATTACTTTTACAGATTGTTCACTATCATAGGGAGAGGTAGGGAAGGAAGGATGGTAGAAAAATGAAGAACTCATAAACTCACAAATGGATGAATGGTGTAATTGGAAAAAATGAAAGATAATAATAAAGAAAAAAACAAAAATTACTTAACAGATTACTTAACAATGGCAGAAGTACCAATATCATTTCCTCAGAAATACAAGGTAGGCATAATGTACCTTGATTTTATCTGAAAATAATATTTTAATCAGAAAATTATTTTTATGCTATCTTCACATTATCATAGTAGGCATATCACTATATCACTTTTAAGTTGTAGTTATAAAAACTATAGCTTCTCATCATTTTAAAATATCAATGAATCTTTGGGAGCTATAATATAACCTGAATATTTTTCTAATAGTCCAAATGTTTTCAAGGTATCCTGAGAAGAAAATGTTTATAGTTGCTATTTCACTAGGACAGTTATACATTGAGTTTTCAATGACTTGCACTTATGACCTCAGTTATGCAAGCATGAAGGAGCTCACTTTGTTATAACTACATAATTTTAACTGAAACAAATAAAATGTAAAAAACAGGTTTAGAAAATAGTTTTGGGGGACGGAGCCAAGATGGCGACATGAAGGGATCAAATCTTAGGAGCTCTCTGATAAAACTCATAAGCTAAGAACTCTAACTAAACCTTTGAGAGACAGAACCCACAGAGGGACCCAGTGAGGCAGTTCTCCTACTCAAGGTAACCTGGAAAAGAGCAGAAAGTCTCTGCTCCCTGGGGTGGAAGGGGCAGCTAGCCAGAGGGGCTGCCTGCCAGAGCGAAAGAACTTCAGCCTCCCGGAGGCAGCCCCAGGGAGCTGGGAGCCACGGCTCACAGCAGCAGGTAAGTCTCCTGAGCTGCACCCCGAGGAGCACCGGGCACAAAGTGGGGGAACAGCAGCGGACCTCTGCCAGAGCTAGCATGTGGAGACCAGCCCTCAGGGCACACGACCAGCAGCTTGGTTTTTCAGCAGCCCAGACCAGGAAACAGAAGCAGGTGGAGCTGGTAAGCAGGAGCCCCCAGGGCATGAGCCCATTGAGCTGAGGGAGGGGAGTGAAGAGAGACTGCAGAGCTCTGTCCTCTGCCTCTGGAACAGGACTCTGGGGCTCTGACCACATTCAGATTCTGATCGCAGTCTAGACCCCCCCCATAGAACAACAAGGACCCCCCCACCTTGGCCCCATGGCAGAGGGGGATGCTTATGGTCATTCACAGACCAGGAGGGAGGACAGAGCCTCACACACTGAGACCCTTGTGAGAGTGTCCCAAAAGCTCAGGAAGCACCCCCAAACCAGGCCCAGGCTGGGAAAGTGAGTAAGCAGAGAAATAAGAGGAAGACTATTGAGAAATATTTTGCAAATGAGCCCAAGAAGGATCAAAATACTCAGTCAGAAGATGAGGAAGCACAAGCTCCTACATCTAAAGACTCCAAGAAAAATAGAAATCGGGCTCAGGCTATGACAGAGCTCAAAAAAGACTTTGAAAATTAAATGAGGGAGTTGGAAGAAAAACTGGGAAAAGAAAGGAGAGAGATGCAGGAAAAACATGAAAATGAAGTCAGCAACTTAGTCAAGGAAATCCAAAAAAATGCTGAAGAAAATAGCATGCTAAAAACCAGCTTAGGTCAAATGGATAAAGCAGTTCAAAAAGTTATTGAGGAGAAGAATGCTTTAAAAAGCAAAATTGGCCAGATGAACAAAGAGATAAGAAAACTCTCTGAGGAGAATAAATGCTTCAGACAAAGAATAGAATTCAGGCAGATTGATGAATTTACCAGAAATCAGGAATCAATACTTCAAAACCAAAAGAATGAAAAACTAGAAGAGAATGTGAAATATGTCATTGAAAAAACAACTGATATGGAAAACAGACTTAGGAAAGATAATTTAAAAATTATTGAAATACCTGAAAGTCATGATCAGGAAAAGAGCCTTGACAAAGAATTACTACAGGAAAATTGCCCTGATAGCCTAAAAGCAGAGGGCAAAATAGAAATGGAGAGAATCCACCAAGCCCCCCGAGAAAGAGATCCCAAAAAAACAACCCCTAGGAATATTATATCCAGGTTCCACAACTCCCAAATCAAAGAGAAAATATTACAAGCAGCCAGAAAGACACAGTTCAAATATCGTGGAGCTGCAGTCAGGATCATACAGGACTTAGCAGCAACTACATTGGAAGCTCATAGGGCTTGGAATACAATATACCTGAAGGCAAAAGAGCTTAGAATGCAGCCACGAATGAATTACCCAACAAGGCTGAATGTCCTCTTCCAGGGAAAAAGATGGAATTTCAATGAACCAGGGGAATTTCAAAAGTTCCTTTTGGAATGGCCAGAGCTGAACAGAAGGTTTGATCTTCAGATACAGGACTCAGGTGAAACATGGAGATTGGAGGAGAGGGGGGAAATATGAGGGACTTAATGAGGATGAACTGCATGTACAGAAAAATGATACTGATAATATTCATATGAACCTTCTCAGTTAATAGAGCAGGTAGAGGGAGCTTTTATAGTTGAAGCACAGGAGAAAGCTGAATTCGAAGATAAAATATGGTGTAAAAAATGGAGTCAATAGAAAAAAAGGGAAATGGAATGGGAGAAAGAAAAAGGAGAGGGGAAATAGGCCAAGATATTTCACATAATAAGTTTTTTTTATTACAATGAGCTATTGCAATGATATGGAAGGGGGAAGTCAAGGGGGAATGAAGGAATCATCAGAGGTGGCTAGGAGAGGAAACAGCAAATATACTCAATGGGGTATAGACATCTGGAGTAAGAAGGAGGGGGGAGCAGGGGGAAGGGTTGGGGATGTGAATAAAGGAGGAGAGGATGGAGCATGGAAGGTGAGTGGTCAGATATAACAAATTTTCTTTTTTACTTCTTGCAAGGGGCTGGGATTGGAAGGCCTGCCCAGGACCATAGAGCCAGGTGGATTCTGGGCCTAAGGGGTGGTATGGGGGCTCAGGGCTTCTTGGCCCCAGGACCAGGGATCTGTCTGCTGAGCCACTCAGCGACCCTACAGCAGAGTCAGAGTGAAAGGAGAGAGAAAATATAGTACATGGTAGTGGAGAAATAAGAAAGGAGGGAGTTGCGATCACCAATGGCAATGGTGGAAAAATATGGAAGTAACTTTTGTGATGGACTTATCATAAAGAATGTGACCCACCCGTGACAGAGTTGCTGGTGTTGGAACAAAGACTGAAGCACATTTTTTTGTTATTATTATTTGGGAGAGGGTACAGGGCAAGTGGGGCTGGGTGGCCTGCCTGGGGATACATAGCGGGGTGATCTTGGGGTGTCTGGGGCCAGATTTGGACCCGGGTGCTCCTTGCACAAGGGCCAATGCTCAGCCACCCCTACTATTATTACTATTTTATTTTATTTTGGGTCTTTTTTTTTTCTCTTCTCTTTGGTTTTTGCAGAGCAGTGGGGATCAGGTGGCTTGCATGTCACACAGCTGGGTGATTGTTGGGTTTACGAGGCTGGATGTGGGCTCGGGTGCTCATGGCTCCAGGGCTGATGCTTCATCCATTGCACCACCTGGCCATACCTACAATTATTACTATTTTTTTAATTTTAATTTTTTTCTCTCCTCTTTACTTTTTTCACCCAAACAAGTCTATCTATATTCATGGGGGGGGGTAATTTTGTTTACTTGTAAACAAGAATATTTTATTAATGTAAAAAAAACATTTGGACAAAATGAGAATAAAAAATAAATTAAAAAAAGAAAAAGAAAATAGTTTCAAAGGTGGGGGAGATATGGAGCAAAGATGGCAGAAATAATTTGGGAATTTGCCTGAACTCTTCCTGGTTTCTTTTGGAAACAATTTAAATCAAACCTCCAAACAAATTCTTGAATGACATGATAACAAAGAACTATAGGAAAGATCTGTGACCCTTAGGTAAAGGGGAAAATGGTCAAGAACAGGTAGAGTTTAGGGAAATCAGTGGGAGATTCTTAGCTACAACACAAATCTACAACTGAGTCCACTGGGTCTAGCATCAGCAGAACATCTATACAGCTGTACAATTGTGAGGACTCCAGCCCAATGAATAAGCAAAACTTTGAACCCAGTATGCCAGAACCACAAGAAAGACTAGACTGGATTATTCCAGCACAAGAAGCAAGCCAGAATTATCTAGGGCCCCAGTGCGGAAAGTAATTGACCAGATAACTGATCCAGAGCATAAGAAGAGTTGGACGGTGTCCCCTGTGATGTAGGAACAGAGATCAACTTTAGAAAATGAACAAAACAAAACAACCAAAAAAAGGAGGCCTAACCATAGAAATTTCCACTGTGAAAGGGAAGAGCAAAACACTAAGAAGATAAAAATTGCAATATTCCTGCGTGTGAAGCTTCAAGGGGGAAATGAATAGGATGGAAGAAAACAGGGTATTAATAATCACAACTATGATTGTGAATGGGATGAACTGTCCCATAAAATGGAAACAGATAACAAAGTGGATTAAAAATCAGAATCCTACGGTATGTTATTTGCGAGAAACATGTTTGAAGCAGAGAGAGAGAGAGAGAGAGAGAGAGAGAGAGAGAGAGAGAGAGAGAGAGAGAGAGAGAGAGAACATAAAAGAAAAAGACTGGAGAAAATATATTATACTTCAGCTAAATTCAGAAAAACAAGGGTAGCAATCCTGATCTTCCTAAAAAGTTATCATAGACAATGGAATAATATAAATTCTAAACATATATCAAGTGTTATTGCATCTAAATTCTTGGAAGTTAAGTGAATTACAAGAAATTGACAGCAAATCTATAATAGTAGGAGATCTAATTCTCCTCTCAGAATTAGAAAAAATCTAACCACAAAATAAACAAGAAAGAAGTTACAAAGATGAAAAGAATTTTAGAAAAGTTAGGTAGGATAGATATTTGGAGAAAACTGAATGGGAGTAGAAAGGGATATATCTTTTTCTTGGTGGTAAATATGACACCTATTCAAAAATTGATCATATATGAAGGCACTAAAAATCTGATAATCACATGCAAAAGGCTGAAATGTTAAAAGTATCCTTCTCAGAATATGATACATAAAATTACATGAAATAAGGGTCATGAAAATATAGATAAAAATTATTAAAAAGATACAAATCATTCTAGAACTAAATATAATTCTTAAGAATGAATAGGTCAAACACAAATCAAAGAAACTCAATAATTTCTGCTAAAGCAATAATAGTAAAACAGCATATCAGCATCTACGGGATGAATCCAAAGTAGTTCTTAAAGGAATTTTTTATCGCTAAATGCTGAAATGAATAAAAGAGAGAAAGAATAAATGAATTGGGCAAGCAACTAAAAAAGCAAGAACAAGAGAAACTAAAAATTCCTAATAACAAAACCAAACTAAATATCCTGAAAATAAAAGAAAATTATAGACCAATTTGCCTAATATATTTTGATGCAAAAATTTTTAATAAAATACTAATAAAGAGATTATAGCAATGAATCACCAGTATTGAATACTATGACCAGGTGGGATTTATATCTGGAATACAGGGTTGGTTCAATATTAGGAAAATTATCAGTATAATTGACCATATTGGTAAGAGATCATATGATTATCTCAATAGATGTTGAAAAAGATTTGATAGAATATAGCACCCATTCCCATTAAAAACACTGGAATAAATGGTATTTTTCTTAAAATGATAGAATGATTTATCTAAAAATGTCAGCAAGTATTATGTGTGATGAGTAAAAACTAGAAGCATTCCCAATAAGAACAGGAGTGAAACAAGTAGACCCAGTATCACTTTTATTATTAACCAAAATTGTACTAGAAATGTACAGTGAAAAGAAAAAGAAATTAAAGGAATCAGAATTAACAATGAGGAAACAAAATTATCACTCTTTGTATATCATATGATTATATACTTAGAGAATCGTAAAGCATCAACTAAAAGACTATTTGAAACAATTAACTTTAGCAAAGTTGCAGGATATAAAGTAAATCTACATAAATCTTTGGTATTTTCCAAAACCTAGACACAAAAGATAGAAAGATAAATATAAAATATTTGGAAATATATCTATGAAGACAAACATTGGAATTACATGAATACAATATAAAAAACTTTTCTCACAAACAAAATCAGATCTAAACAACTGGAAAACTGTTAAATGTTCACGGATATGCTGAAACTAATATAATAAACATGACAATTCTACCTAAATTAATCTATTTATTCTGTGCCTTACCAATTAAATTACAAAAATAATTTTAAAGAGCTATAAAAATAAAAACAAATTTCCTTTGGAAGAACAAAAGTTAGAGTATAACAAGGGATTTAAAACAAAGGAAGGTGGTCTGTTCATGCCACTTCCAAGACTGTATTGTGAAGTGTCAATCATCATAATGATATGTTACTGCCTAAAAATAGAAGGGTAGATAAATGGACTAGGTTAGGTACACAAGACTCAGAAGTAAATAGTGTAGTAATCTAGTGTTTGATAAATTAAAGATTCCAGTTTCTGGCATAAAAACTAATTATTTAACAAAATTTCCAGGAAAACTGGAAAATAATAGGGCAGAAACTATGTATAAAACAACATTTCACATTTTATATCAAGAGAAGGTCAAAATGAATACCCAATTTGGATATAAAGGGTGATACCATAATCCATTTTTGAGAACAAGAAATAGTTTATCTGTCAGATCTATGGAGAGGGGAAGAATTTAGGACCGAAAAAGAGATTGAGAGCATTCTAAAATGCAGAATGGATAATTTTGATTACATTGATTTTAAAAAGTATTGCACAAATAAGACTAATGAAACCAAGATTAAAAGGAATGCAGAAAACTAGGAATAATTTTTACAGTCAGTGTTGCCAATAAAAGTCTCATTTCTAAAATATACAGAGAACTGAGTCAAATTTAAAAGAAATCAAGTCATAGCTCAATTGATAAATGTCAAAGGATATGAATAGACAGTTTTCAGATGAAGAAATTAAAGCTACTTTACAACCATCAGATTGGTTAATATGATAGAAAAAAGAAAATGATAGTATATGTATATCATGGAACACTATTGCTGTATTAGAAACCAGGAAGGATGGGAATTCAGGGAAGCCTGGAAGAATTTGCATGAACTGATGCTGAGCAAGATGAGCAGATCAAGAAAAACATTAAACCCTAACAGCAACATGGGGATGATGATCAACTTCAATGAACTTGCTCATTCCTTCAGTGCAACAACCAGGAACAGTTTTGGGCTATCTGCGATGGAAAATACCATTTGTATCCACAGAAAGAATTGCGGAGTTTGAATAATGATCAAAGAATATTACATTTAATTTCGAAAAAAAGTTATCTTATTATGTAATTTTGCTATCTCTTATACTTTATTTTTCTTCCTTATATGATATGATTTGCCTCTCATCATATTCAGCTTAACTTAATGTATAACATGTAAACAATGTAAAGACTGACAGAGTGCCTTCTGTGGGGGGTGGGGGGAGGGAAGCAAGATTAAGAGAAAATTGTGGGGGTGGCTAAGTGGTGTAGTGGATAAAGCACCAGCCCTGGAGTCAGGAGTACCTGGGTTCAAATCCGGTCTCAGACACTTAATAATTCCCTAGCTGTGTGGCCTTGCGCAAGCCACTTAACCCCATTTGCCTTACAAAAAACCTAAAAAAAAAAAGAGAGAAAATTGTAAAAAAAATTCCAAATTACCAGAACTAAATGCAAAAATTCTCTAACTTCTAATCATAATTTAAATATAAATTAACACAGTTGAGTTTTTACTTCACACTCAGCAAATCAGTAAAGATAATAAAAAGCAGAAAAAAAGAAAAAAAATGATAAATGTGGAAAAACTGGAACACTACTGCAGTTTGGTACTATGTTCCAAGAGTTATGAAATTGTTCATATCCTTTGATCCAGCAATAACCACTATTACAATAGTATCCTAAAGAAATCATAAAAAGGTGAAATGGCCCACTCATACAAAAATATTGATAGAATTGGAAATTAACAGGATACCCATCAATTGGAAAATGGTTGAATAAGCTGTGGTATATAAATGTAATGGAATGCTGTTATTCTATGACAAATGATGAGCAAACAGATTACAGAAAAACCCAAAAAGACCTATATAACCAGATGCTTAGTTAAGTGAGCCAAATCAGGAGAACATTGTATGCAGCAAGAGCAACATTTTTTGATGATCAGCTGTAATGGAAATAGCTCTTCTTAGCAATACTGTGATCAAAGAATATTTCAAAAGATTTGTGATGGAAAATGCCATCTACAATCAGAGAAAGATCTGTGGAGTCTGAACACAAATCAAAGTATACTTACTTTTTGAATTCTTTATTTTTCTCATGGTTTTTCCCTTTTTTCTGATTATTTCACAGCATGAATACTATATATTTAATACTATGTATTTAACATTGTTGTGCATGTATAACCTATATCAGTTTACTTGTTATTTTGGGACTCAGGAGGGGAAAGAGGGATGGAGAAAATTATACAAAAATGAATAGTGAAAACTATCTCCACATGTAATTGGAAAAATACAGCAATCATTTAAAGGTATTCTACCTCATTAAAACATAATTACTGTTTTATCATAAAAAAGAATAGATTCAGACAAAACTACATTGAAAAATTTCTTAATTGCATTGTCAGTTCAGATCTAACTCTGGATAGAGATGGTCCAAGTGAGTCTTGGGAAATTAAATAGGATTAGCTTGAACATGAAAATACATGTAAAATGATAAGAAATTTGAAAAATTCTTTAACATGGTCTCAGCCAGTTAATTTCAGATATCTTTGTCCACATACCTAAAGGCATTGAAATATATTCATCAGAGTTTGAGTAAAATTACTACCTGCAAACCTTGCTGAAGCAAAATGTCTGGCAATCTATGATTTTTAAGGAAATGGTACAGAATTTTAATTACTGCATCAAGATTTTAGGTTGAATTTTTTTTTAGGTTGAAATTTTATATACCCATTTTACAAAGGGAAATACCATAATAAAAAAGTCCCTTGCAAGGTTTTCCATTTGTGGCCAAGACTTCTTAATTACTTTTTATTGAAAAGTAGATGCCTTTGCTAGCTGATTGCAAGTAAGTTGGAATCTTCATAGCTTTTTTAATGGCAGAAAAGAATCCATGCAATCTAAATATCAGAAACATTTTCTATCAATTGGTTTTTAAAATAGTCATGGATTTAGAGCTGGAAGGAAACTTCGTGATTACTGTCATCCTTTTAAAGATGAAGAAAGTGAGTATGGAGGAGAAGGGATTTGATTTATGTTATAGAACTATCAGTATCTGAAAAGGAATTGATATTAAGTCTCTCTGTCTTCACATCCCTTGATATATGAGGAACATAATGCTTCCTCTTTTATTTGGCTCTTTTAAAAGTGATGTCCTAGGTAATTTTCCATTCTCTATCCTTTGTAAAAGAAAAAAAAATGAGTAAAAACAGTGGACAAAGAGACCAGTATTATATCCAAACTTTAGTCCTAGTATTCATTTACCTCTCTTTTGTAACAAAGATGTGTCACTGCTTTTATGTAAACAAATTCTAGGATTCTTGTTTGTAGTGTAATCAAAGCAATGTGACAACTCTCTTCTGGAAAAGCAATGACTTTTTTCCCATAAATTTTTTTATGAAATGAAAACTCATGTTGAAGAATTTTTTTTTAATTTCTGAGACATTTTGGTTCCTAGCACTTGTTCTACAGTTCCAGACATAGTAAAGCTAAAACCTCAAGTGGATGATTATATAATTTGATAAGGCGAGAGATTTAGAATGTAGAGTTACTACATCAAAATTTCCAGTGGAGCTGTCTAAGGTAATCTGTGTTTGATAACAGATTAGCAGATATGCAAATAATATCATTTTATTAGTATATTTTAAAACTTTAAGGAATGTGAGGAGGAATCTAAATCCTTAGGAGACCTTAAAAAATACAGAAATAAATTGTCAAGAGTTGTAGCGATTGTGACATAATTAAAGGTGTATTCTTATCCATAATAAGCTTATGGTAATATGATTTCATAACATAAATGTACAGCTTTAAAAGGGGAAGGAGAGTTTTCTTGACTCCCATGATTAAAATGAGGACTTTTTTAAAGTTTGTTTGTAGTTTCATTCCATTGCAGAAACTGTTTCTGAATAGTAAGCAATTGATGCATCAGTGCCATCTGGCATTTTGCAACTAAGCACATTTAACAACATAAGGTGAAATGTCAGTGATAAGAAACAATAGATTCTGTTTCAATATAGTATGCTCTAATGGAAATTTGATAGGGCTTAAAGGCAGGAAAACTTTGTTCTTACCTCAGTTTTTTAAGACCCACCCCTGAACCTTAGTTTCCTCAATTTTAAGATGAATATAATAATATGTGTTTTGCATGAAGAAGTCCAGAGGCACCCAGGTGGCACAGTGGATAGAGCACCTGCCCTGAAGTCAAGAGACCCTGAGTTCAAATCCAGTCTCAGACTCATAATAACTACTGAGCTGTGTGACTTTGGGCAAGTCACTTAACCCCACTGCCTTGCAAAAACTAAAAGTAAAAAAATTAAAGAAGTCCTATATAAACATCCTGACCAGAGGAACACACATTGAGCATCTGAGCTGCCATTTTGTGGAGTAAGGATTAGATACAGCCTAGTCTCTGAAGTTAAGGAATGGGATAAATACATCGTGTGAGAAAATTTCCTGTTGTGGAAATTTATCATATTTTTTTCCTAGTGGAAAAAAATGAGTGGAAGACAACTAGGATAGATGCATTTTTTTGTCTATATTTCATTTCACTCCATGTCTTCAATTTGTCACCATATCTAGTGGAGAAAGATGATTTCTTTTCCAGTAAAGGTAGAGGCTGCATTGAACAAGTCATATAGTACAATACAAATTGAGTTTTTGATGCAGCAATTATTTTGAGATTCTGTCCTTTCAAAATACAGGTGTATTTTGGTGACTGAGATATAACAACTTTACTAGCACACAAGGATAACTAAGACCTTTTCTTCCTTGCCAGGGTATATAGGGTAAATATTTCAGTGGATGACTCATAAAGCAAGTATAAGATTTAACCTTGATGGCAATTTCACAGTCATCAAAGGAAATTCCCAGGGGTGTCTGAGAGATTCTATTTTTATTAATATTTTATTTATTTGTTTTCCAGAAACATGCAGCAATAGTTTTCATCATTCATATTTTTGCAAGATTTTGAATTTTACATTTTCTCCCTCCCTTCCTTCCCTCTCCCCTCCCCCTTACTGAAAGAAGTCTAATATAAGCTCTACATGTTTGGTATAGATTCATATTAATCTTGTAAAAGAAGAATAAAAATCAAACAGAAGGAAAAAAACATGGGGGGAGATGACACTATACATAAGACAAATTGAATTTGGTTTGCATTTAAATTTCAAAGTTCCCTCTCTGAATATAGATGATATTTTCCATCACAAATCTTTTAGAATTGTCTTTGATTACTATACTCCTGAAATGAACAAGCCATTCAGAGTTGATCAACAGCCAATGTTGTTGTTAGTGTGTATGATGTTCTTCTGGCTCTGCTCATTTCACTCAGTATCAGTTCATGTAAGTCCTTCCAAGTTGTTCTGAAACCCCATCCACAACTATTTCTTATAGAACAATAGTATTCCTTCACTTCTATATACCACATGTAGCATCCCTTCTGCTCTCATTTTCTGAGCTTGTATTTTGTCCATCCTTATCACTAAGGTAATTTTCAATGGTTGCTGGCTTTTTCTGGTTTTTCTTCATCCTGAAGTTCTTTGTCTGGGGAAGGGGCTTGCTTGTAGTCCTAAGATTGAGAATCCTAGAGGTTTGCTCACTGCTCTAGTACTATTGGTAATGGAAGCCTGAGGCTCTCTCTCTCTCTCTCTCTCTCTCTCTCTCTCTCTCTCTCTCTCTCTCTCTCTCTCTCTCTGGGTCTGTGTTAGGGATGTCAGCTGTCCATTCCCATTCCCCATAGTGGCAACACCTTGGGCTCTCTTGAAAGTTGTCCACAGCCAGCCCAGTCAACTAACAATACAGGTTGAATATGGGTCCTGGGAACCTGCACTGGAGTTCTCTCCATGCCCTGGAGCTGCCCAAAGTCTCCATTCCCACAGCTGGGGATCTCAAATTCATCCCCCACCTCATCCTGCCACCCCATTACTGGGTCTCTGTTCTCTGCCCTGGGCATTCCCACATTCCCTTGTGACAGAACTTCTAGATGTTTCATTCTGATATTTGGTATGTGTTGCTACTCCAAAAATCTGTTAAGAGGTTTGATTAATGTTGATTCTGAGGGAAACTCAGGAGCATTAACAGAAGTCATAGTTTCTCTTCATTATTTTGATCTATTTGGGAGAATCTAAAGAGATAATGGATACAAAGCAATTTATAAACTTTAAGGAAATACATAAATGCTAATTATTATTATTATTATTATTATTATTATTATTATTATTATCAATATTATTACCCTAAAATCATAAACTTTCCAGTCTGATGACAACTTCATTAACTGAGGCTTCTAATGTAAATCTACTAAACTCAAGAAATACTTATTGAACAATATAGAGCTGTACTGGTAAATGTTTAAGAGACTTTCTAGGGGAAAATGTATTCACACACAATTTCAAGATTAATATTCATTATTAACACTTTCTTAAGTCTAGACATTCAGCAAATCAATAATTCAAATACCGAATAAAGGTGGAGCCCTACAACTTCCGGTTACAATGGTCAGCCATACATGGCAGTTAATATAATCACTCTTTTTGCTTGCATTGACAATAGTTAAAGGGTAGCAAGACCAGAGTCTGGTACTTATTAATCCATATTAATTAGCATTTAGAATTTTAGAAACAATGGATCACTTCATGATTGGGAAATTAAGAAGGATACTCTCCCCACCTTCCCCCAGTATCAGCAGTTTCTCTAATGGAAGAGGGAATACTACTCCTCAAGTTGGGGGAGCTCTAAGCATTTCAAGTTAGGTGTTGTAATAATATAAAAGAAAACACAGGCACAAATAAAACAATGAAAATAAAGTTTAAAAATTGGATCTGCATTAGGTCCTATCAGGTCTTTGTCTATGGAAATCATAATTTTTCTAAAGGTTTTCTATAAGAACTATATATTACATAAATGAGTTATATTTCAAAAAATAACATGAAAAACTATTTTCATCTTATGTTTAGTAAAATTTGATAATAAGAACAATAAGTCTATAACAATAAACTTCACTATTGGAATGTCATCTATTGGTAGAACTGCATCTAAGAAAAGTCATTTGTAGTAACATAAATTAGAAATAAAAGGATCTCTTAGGCACACATAATATACAAATGAACTTGATGCCTTTGAGATAGACCTTTATAACTTCAAAACAAGAAGAGAGGGTATCATAGAATCATTTTATACAAATATATACACATATATATTTATATAAAATAGTGAGGTGGGCTGTGATCATCATAAGCAGAAATCCATTCCAGTACAAGCATCCACAGAAAAGTAGATTCTTGAGAATAATTAGAATTACTTAGACAATGCTCTAAGGTTCACAAGTTATTTTGTATACTTTTTCTATTTTGGACTACATAACTAGATGGGAGGACTATCACAGCCATGATAATCCCCCTTTTACGAATGAGGAAATTCAAACTTCACGGGTTTCATTATTTGTCTTGGATCAAAAAGCTAGTGAGTAACTGAGACAGTATTTAAACCTATATCTTCTTAATTCCAGTTCCAGAATTCTAGCCCATGCTCCATACTGGATATGGATACACTCACTGGTATGGTAGGAAACTATTGATCAGAAATGACAGAAATTGTTCACTTTCTATGAATCAATATGACCTTAACAGTAAGAGAGGAGATTGGGTTTCAATGGCTCCCGATGCATAACTCTTGTCTTGGGTTCCTTTTATGGCTCAAAGGTAAAATTAAGAATTTAATATATGTCAAACTCCTTATATAATAGTGAAAATCTTGAAAAAAAACCACCTGGGATGATGAAAAGATTAATTACCTTCTACTCATTATTATAATAATCTGAGACAAATACCAAATGAAATGATTATGTATTCCTAAAGTAATATAGTTTTCCTGGTAAACTGTCAAGGTGGAGGGGAATATTGGTGAACAGAGGTGAAATAGTTTCAAAATAAAGGTGTTTTCCTAGGGAATGAATTATAATTGTTTTGATTGCCTTTTGTTTGGCTCAGTGCATGGAAAATGGAATAGTCAGAGCAAAAGGTAGAATTAGGAAAGAACTGAGCCATAATAGACAGATATAGTTATTGTGGAAAAACCCTTAAAAATTTCTATCTCAGGAAAGATTGGATGTTACCCATCTTCCCACCCAATGACTAATTGATCATGCATCCCTTGGGTTCATATAGCCCCTCTAGAGACTTTATTCTGGAGATATTGGAATAAGGAACCTTGTTTAAAATCCAAGTCTCTTACCCAGTTTTGGAAGCCATAAGATTAGGAAATGCAGAAAATAGGATTTCTCCCAAATGACTGAAATCTGAAAGTATAATTGATAGCAGAGGGAATAATTGGAGCAACCATTAGCACTTCAGAAGCTTTCAAGGAAAAAGGTAGAACCAAAAAATTCCATGGAAAGAGAATGCTGGAGAGAGGAACACTGAGACATTCACTGTGGGCAAGTCATGTGAAACAGTTAATATTAGGAAAGGTAGCCAACCAACAACAGATGGTGGTAATCATATTGGCAATCTCTCCACACACCAATGGACAGAGCAAAGACACCCCTACCCTCTTTGGCATGAGCCACTTCCCCTCAGGTATATGTAGGGAAGCCAAATAACATATCACACATTCTGTACAGTGAGCAGAAGAGAGGATACTGTTAGCAAAGCAATTAGAGTTGCCCTGTGGAGATGAATTGAAAAATATGAGTAATTGTGCTATAAGTCTGCTATTGTGTGGAGGCAAACAAGGCAAGGAGACTTACAGAGAAGAATAAGAAGTTACCTCTCCATGTGAATAATGGGGATGGTAGAAAAATTAAAAATTTTTTGATAGAACTGTCTATAGAGTTAATGTCAGACCCAAGAAAGCCCAGGGAGATCAGAATTGGATTTGAGTGTGTTTTCAAGTTTTCTATAACATTAGAATTATGCATTTATAATTATCTATTTTTCCCAGTATATTAATTGACAAGGAGGCAGTGGGAATAGATTCAAAGTTTATCTGAATTTTCTTTTCCCCTTCATTATTTTGTGGTAGCATTTGGGACCAAGCCAAGTAGAAGGAGGTCAGTTTTCTGATAAGGGTCAGGTCTGTGATGATAAAGCTATTCATATACAGCCCTGGATACATTTCTGGTATGGTGATTGTTCTAAATCCTGTCTCATTGCTCAAGGTTATGTTTGAGAGTTCTAAATATAATACAACCTCACAGATGGTTATAAGAAAATCACTTTGCAAATCAAAAATAGCTCTATAAAGGTGAACTATTGTTATATACTAGCACAGACTCCATAGTTACTGCATGCTAGCCTCTCACGAAAGTATCTTGATTTCAAACAATCTAGTATCATGGAATATCTTCTTCCAGTAAGCAATGAATACTTCACTTTCCTCCAGGAAGAGTAGAAATTTGCCCATAATGAATCTAGGACATCTATAAATTTTATCTTTCTTACTTAGGTTAGGTGAATAATGTCATATCATTCTAGGAAGATGACATAGAAAGTTTAGATTAATTATTTCTATTTTGGCTTAGATATCTGTAATATTTAAAACAATACCAAATTTCCTAGCCATGATTTCATTTTCTGGCAATAGTATGGACATGAAAATTACAAAATATAGCAGTAAATGTGGTAGTATATATGAAACCCAAGAAAGTAAAATCTCTCTGAAGTATTGGGTAAGTATGTCATTTATGGACATTGATCATCTCTGATCAAAAAGGATGGTCAAAAGATTGCCCAGAGCTCCATCAGGAATTTCTTGTGATGGTTAAGTAGTAACATGACCTGCATACAGGGAGAGGGAATCCAATGGGGAATCTGCTTCAATAGCTGGCAAACCACAAAACTGATTATATTTGACAATAGTCAATGCACAACTGATGTGAAAAATATTTCATTATTAATTTCAGTTATATATGGATGCCAGGATTATCTGTAGTAGTGATAAATCCTTCCATTACACTAACCAATTTTTGGGATAGGTGTTATACCAGCAGGAATTATTTTTCTTCTATAGATTATGATTTACCTTCAAGGAGTAGCATATTTTGCCAGAATTGGGCCCAGTCATATTTACAAAAGTGTTCTGAGCTTGCAGATTTTACTAGTAAAAGTTGCCAAGTTGGCAAGACTGCTGAGTCATTTTTCATTGTCTGGAGGCATATTTGTTAGGAATAAAACTACCAATGACCCATTTTTAAATTCCTACTATGTGCCAAATACAGTACTAGATGCTAGGGATATAAAAAAGAAAAATACAAAATATTTCCTACCTCCAAGAAGTTTATAGTGTATTGTTATTAATATATTGTATTACATACAATAAAATTACATTGCATTGGCATATGATTGGGGCATCACAATCAGGATTTTAGTCATAAGTAAAGGAAGTTGCAAGGCTGTTGGGTGGTTGAGTTGTTTGAGAGTTGCTGCCAGAAAGTCAGGCCATGGCTATTAAAACAGGTAAACAAGCAACATCCAAAGGGTTGTAGCAGGTTTGCCTAAAAATCAAAATTTTGAATCATTAACTAAAATAACAACTAACATCCCAAAAATTGAGACAGTTGCAAATCTGAAAAGCATGCCACATCTAGTCAAGCAATTAGCAACCATGATTTGAAAGGCTTATGTTGGTGTATATGTAGGTAAAGCAAAATCAGGTCATAAACTGTGGTGATGGATAAGAAGAGATGGACAGAGGAGAGCAAGTCAATTAATTGAATGGTTCATTGAAGGAATCATAAGCATAAAGAGGCAATGAGAAGTCTACTTTGTTCCAAAATGTAATAGACAGCTTAAAAATTTGCATTGAAAGTTAAGTGGGAAGAATGAGAACAGTGTACACAATAACAGCAAATATTGTCCAATGATCAACTACAAAAGACTTAACTATCCTCAGCAAAACAAACAATGGTCCAAGAAAATTTTCAAAGAACTTATGATGAAAAATTCTATCTATATTCAAAGAAAGAGATAATAGAGTCTGAATGCAAATCAGACAATCCATGATTTGATTTGATTTTTTTCTGGATATTATTTTTTAATCTGTTTTCTTTTAAAGTAAGGCAATATGGAAATATGTTTTGCATAAGTATATGTATAAAATTTATATCAAGGAGTAGGGAGGAAAATAAGGAGAGAATTTGAAACTCCAAATTTAAAAAAAAAGTTAAATGTTTAACATGAAATTGGAATTAAAAATAAAATTGCCTTGATTTTTTACACCATAGTTATATCTGATATATTATCTACCTCCATCTTAATAGAAATCACTCATGAAACAAAGAACAATACTACAGCAAAACCAAGCAACTCAGCCACCATCCTCCAACCTAGAAAACATTCAGTATCTAGAGGTGTTTTTTTCATCATTAGTACTCTGAAATCCACCTCAGTCTTTACTTTTAATTTGAATCCAACTGCCTATGGTGTTGTTTCAATTTGCATGATTGTAGTCATATATATTGCTCTCTTGGATCACTTCCTTTAATTATATTTTGTCAAATAGTTATCCCATTTCTTAGTATTGCTTATACTTTAATTTTTTTAATGAATGTATAACCACATTTCATTTACACACTACAACCTATTTAGGTATTCCTCAATCAATAGGTACATGCTGCTGTTGTTCAGTCCATCAGTCATGTACTTCTTCTGGTGATCACATAGACCATAGCATAACAAGGCCTTCTGTTCTCCACTATATTCTAAAGTCTGTCCAAGCTCATCCTTCCATTGTACTAACTATTCATCCTATCCTCTGTGATCCCCTTCTCCTTTTGTCTTCAATCTTTCCTGACATCAGAGGGTTTTTCAATGAATACTATGGTCAAAGTCTTTAAGCTTCATGTCTATTGTTTGTCCTTCTGATGAGTAGTCTAAATTAATTTCTTTAAGTATCGCCTAATTATACTCCTTGCTGTTCAAAAGAATCTCAGAAATATTCTCAGGAATCTCAGTTTGCAAGTATCAATTCTTTAATCTTTCCTAACAGTCTAGCTTTTAAAGTCAGAAAACACTACTGAATAAACCAAAGCATTAACTGTATGAAACTTTGTCAGTATTTTTGTGTCTGCTTTTCAATATGGTGTTCAAATTTGCCACAGCTTTTCTTCCAAGGAGCAAGTTTCATTTTTTTATTTAATTTCATGGTTGTTGTTGCCATCTTCAGTGATCTTTGAACCTAAAAATATAAAATTTATCACTCTTTCCATTTCTTCTTCCATTATTTGCCAAGAAGTGATGAGATTAATAGCCTTATTTTATTTTTTTAGAAAGATTTTAATTAATGTTTTATAATTTTTCCCCTATGCAGTCTGTTAGTCTTTACATAGTTTCCCATTGATCTATGTTTAATTTGATGAGAGAGAAATCATATCCTTAAGGAAGGAAAATAAATTATAAGAGATAGCAAAATTACATAATAATATAATGAATTTTTCCCCTAAATTGAAGGTAATAGTCTTCAGTCTTTGTTCAAACTCCACAATTCTTTCTCTGGATACAGATGGCATTCTCAATTGCAGATTGCCCCAAATTTTCCCTGATTATTGCACTGATGGAATGAGCAAGTCCCTCAAGGTTGATCATCTCCCCCATGTTGCTTGTTAGAGTGTACCATGTTTTTCTGGTTCTGTTCATCTTGCTCAGCATTACTTCATTCAAATGCTTCTAGGCTTCCCTGAATTCCTATCCCTCCTTATTTCTAACAAAACAACAGTGTTCTATGACATCCATGTACCACAGTTTGTTAAGCCATTCCCCAATTGAAAGACATTCACTTAATTTCCAATTATTTGCCACCACAAAGAGAGCTGTAATTAATATTTTTGTAAGAGTGACGTTTTTACCCTTTTCCACAATCTCTTCAAGGTATAGACCCAATAGTGGTACTGTTGGATCAAAAGGGATATAAATTTTATTGTTATCTAGGTATAATTCCAAATTGCTCTCCAGAAAGGTTGCATGAGTTCACAGCTCCACCAACAATGCATTAGTGTCCCAGATTTCCCACATACATTCCAACATTGACCATTGTCCTTTCTTATCATATTGGTCAGTCTGACATGTGTGAGATAGTACCTCAGAGATCCTTTAAGTTGCATTTCTCTAAAAAGTAGTGATTTAGAGCAATTTTTCATCTGACTATGATTGCTTTGATTTCCTCATCTGTAAATTGCCTTTGCATATCCTTTGACAATTTGTCAATTGGGGAAAAGTGTTTCTCTTTATAAATTTGACTCACTTCTCTATATATTTTAGAAATGAGTCCTTTGTAAGAAATACTAGTTGCAAAAGTTGGTTCCCAACATTTCTTTTGATCTTGGTTAAAGTGGTATTGTCTTGCAAAAGCTTTCTAAATGAAGGTAATCAGAATTATTTAGTTTGTTTTTAATGTTTTTCTCAGTCTCTTCCTTGGTTATAAACTGCTTCCCTTTCCATAGATCTGACAGGTAAACTATTCCTTGATCTCCTAGTTTGCTTATAATATTGTCTTTTATGTCTAAATCATGTACCCATTTTTGATCTTATCTTGGTATAGGGTGTGAGGTGTTGGTCTAATGCAAGTTTCTTCCAAACTAACTTCCAATTTTCCCAACAGCTTTTGTTGAAGAGAAAGTTTTTACCACAATAGTTGGACTCTTGGTTTATCAAACAGCAGATTACTATAATCATTTCCTACTATTGCACCTAGTCTATTCCACTGATTCACCACTCTGTTTCTTAGCCAATACCACACAGTTTTGATGACTTATGCTGTATAATATAATTTTAAAACTGGTAAGGCTAAGCCAACTTCTTTTTCACTTTTTATCATCGAATCCCTGGAAATTCTTGACTATTTCTCCATGAGTTTACTTATAATTTTTTCTAACTCATTTAAGTAATTTTTTTTGGAATTTTGATTGGTAGGGCAATAAACAAGTAGTTTAGATTTTGGTAGAATTGTCATTTTTATTATATTAGCTTGACCTATCCATGAGCAGTTTCTGTTTGCCCAATTATTTAAATTTCATTTTATTTGTATGAAAAGTGTTTTGTAATTGTTTTCAAAAAGTTTCTGAGTCTGCCTTTCCAGGTAGACTCCAAGGTGTTTCATATTGTCTGAGGTTACTTTGAGTGGGATTTCTCTTTATAGCTCTTTCTGCTGTATCTTGCTAGTCATATATAGAAATGTTGAAGATTTATGGGGATTTATTTTATATCCTGCAACTTTGCTAAAGTTGCTAATTATTTCAAGTGGTTTTTTGGGAAAATTTTTTGGGATTCTCTAGGTATACCATCATGTCATCTACAAAGAGTAAGAGTTTTGTCTCTTCCTTCCCAATTCTAATTCCTTCAATTTCTTTTTCTTCTCTTATTGATAACGCTAATATTTCTAAAACAATATTGAATAGCAGTAGTGATAATGAACATCCTTGTTTCATCCCTGATCTTATTGGGAATGCCTCTAGCCATCCCCATTGCATAAAATGCTTGTTGATGGTTGCAGATAGATACCGCTTATTATTCTAAGGAACAATCCATTTATTCCTACACTCCCTAGTGTTTTAGTAGGAATAGGAACTATATTTTTTCAAAAGCTTTTTCAGAATCTATTGATAAGATCATATGATTCCATATAGATTTGTCTCTCTCTTAGTATTGAACCAACTTGCATTCTTGGAATAAATCCTACTTGATCATAATATATTATCCTAGTGATGACTTGTAATCATTTTGCTAAGATTTTATTCAAGAATTTTTGCATCTATATTTATCAGAGAAATAGGTCTATAATTTTCTTTCTCTGTTTTAACTATTCCTGGTTTAGGTATCAGTATGATATTTGTGTCATAGAAAAAGTTAGGCAGAGTTCTGACTTCACCTAGTTTTCCAAAGAGTTTTTACAGAATTAGAACCAAATGCTCCTTAATTGTGTGATAGAATTCACTAGTAAATCCATTTTGTCCTGAAGATTTTTTCTTAGAGAGTTCAATAATGGCTTGTTGAATTTCTTTTTCTGAGATAAGGTTATTTAGGTTTTTTATTTCCACTTCATTTAAACTTGTAAACTTATATTTTTGTAAATATTTGTCCATTTCATGGGGCTGGGTGGCTTGCCTGGGGCAACACAGCTTGGTGATTGTTGGGTGTCTGAAACCAGATTTGGACCCCGGTGCTACTGGCTCCAGGGCCAGTACTCTATCTGCTGTGCCACTTGGCTGCCCTTTCTATTATTATTATTATTATTATTATTATTATTATTATTATTATTATTATTATCATCATCATCATCATCATCAGTAGTAGTAGTAGTAGTAGTAGTAGTAGTAGTAGCAGTAGTAGTATAGTTTATTTTTGGTCTTTTTTTTTTTTTGGTTTTTACAGAACAATGGGGTTGGGGTAGCTTGCCCAGGGTCACACAATTTGTTGATTGCTGGGTGTCTGGGGCCAGATTTGGTCTCGGATGCTCCTGGCTCCAGGGCTGGTGCTCCATTCACTACACCACCTGGCTGTACTTATTATGATTATTACAATTATTATTATTTTTATTTTATTCTCTTTACTTTATCACTCATATGGGTCTATATTTTTTGGAGGAGGGGGTATTATGTTTATTCTTAAACAAAAATATTTTAGTAATGTATAAAAAATATCATTTGTACAAAAATAAGAATAAATAAATAGGGTAAAAAGGGTTGAAGGAATATGAAATAAATGCATATCAATTTAAAAAGTCAAAAAAATTTTCCATTTCATAGATTGGCAAATTTACTGGCATAGAGTTGGACA
The DNA here is from genome assembly GCF_037893015.1 of Macrotis lagotis. NCBI lineage: Eukaryota > Metazoa > Chordata > Mammalia > Peramelemorphia > Peramelidae > Macrotis > Macrotis lagotis. The sequence goes on from NC_133658.1 coordinate 715,454,587, forward strand.
AAATAATTCTAAATTATTACTTAAATTTCCTCCTCAGTGGTGGTGAGTTTACCTTTTTCAATTATGAGACTAGCAATTTGATTTCCTCTTTCTGTTTTTAATCAAATTAAACAGAGGTTTGTCAATTTTTTTTTCATAAACCAACTCTTGGCTTAATTTATTAGTACAATAGTTTTCTTGCTTTAGATTTTATTAATTTCTCCTTTAATTTTTAGAATTTCTAATTTGGCATTTAATTGGGGAGTTTTAATTTGTTCTTTCCCTAATTTTTATAGTTGCATATTAAGTTCATTGATTTCTGCTTTCTTTCTTTCTCTAATTTATTCATGTAAACATTTAAAGATATAATATAATCCCTCATAGCCACCTTGAGTAAATCCCATAGATTTTGGTGTGTTGTTTCATTATTGTCACTATCTATGATGAAATAAGTAATTCTTTATATAATTTGTTGCTTGATCCACTCATTATTTAAAATGAGATTATTTAGTTTCCAATTAGTTCTGGGTTTATATCTCCTTGGCCCAATATTGGATTTGAAGTTTATTGCATTATGATCTGAGAAAGATGTATTCATTATTTCTGCCTTTCTGCAATTGATCATTAAGTTTTTTGCCCTAGTTCATGGTCATTTTTTGTGTGCCATTTACTGCAGAAAAAGAAGTATATTCCTTTCTATCCCCATTTAATTTCCTCCATAAATCTATTATATTTAGACTTTTGAACAATCTACTTACCATATTAATTTCTTTCTTGTTTATTTGATGATTAGATTTTCCTTAGTCTGAAATCAGGAGTTTTAGGGTTCCCACTAGTAGAGTTTTGCTGTCTATGTCTTCCTTTCAACTTCTCCTCTAAGAATTTGGATGCTATACCATTGGGTGCATACATATTTAATATTGAAATTACTTTATTGTTTATGGTACCTTTTAGGAGGATATAGTTTCCTTCCTTATCACTTTTAACACTATCTATTTTTGTGGATCCTTTGTCTGAGATAAGGATTGCTACCCCTTCTTTATTTCATTTTAGGAAAAGATATTTTGTTCCAACCTTTCCCCTTTACATTGTATATAACTATCAGCTTCAATTGTTTTTCTTGTTAGCAGCATATTGTAGGATTCTGGTTTTTAATCCATTCTGCTATTCATTTAGGTTTTATGGGAGAGTTCATGCCATTTACATTTGAAGTTATAATTACTCTTTATTGCCCTCCATGCTATCTTCTCTCTGTTTGTATTTTCCCCTTTTTCACCTTTATCCATATTCCCGATATTTTGTTTCTGAATACCACCCCCTTCAGTATATTTGCCCTCCTATTTCAACCCCCCTCTCCCCTTTCTTTCAATTTTCCCTTTTCTCCCTCTCCCTTACCTTCCTTCAGTTAGTTATGGTTTTCTCCCTGCTTCTCATCCCCAATCCCCTTTTCTCCTTTTAATACTTGAAAAGTATTTTATACTTATATTTTATACTTATATTTAATACTTGAAAAGTATTAAAAGTAAGCTTGAAAAGTAATCTAAATTTCTTAAGTTAACTAAGTGTGTCTAAGTTAACTTTAAGCCAAGTTTGATGAGATGATGATTCAGGTGGTTCTCACCTCCTCCCTTCTTCCCCTTTATTGCAATAGGTCTTTCCTACCTCTTAATGTAATGAGATTTACCCCATTCAATCTCCTCCATCTTCCTTTCTACTTACTGTCCACCTTTTTAAAGAGGTATTGTTTTTAAATTATTCTATCTGAGTCACAAAAAAGTCATGATTGCCATCACTTCTGATAGAGTAACAATTCTCAAGAATTATTAGTGTTTTTTCCAGGTAGGAATATAGACAGTTTCATCTTATTGGATAACAGTCTCACCGATAAGTCATGAGGGACCATCTCTTCTGGCTAAGTATATTCTCTCTAATAGAGTTACAATTCTCAAGAGTTATGAGAATCTTTCTCCTGGGGGGGGGGGGGGTATAGCCAGTTTAATCTTATTGAATAGCAGTTTTGTTTTTCCTTTACCCTATTTTTTAACCTTTTCATGTGTCTCTTGAGCCTTCTGTTTGATGATGTCCAAATTTTCTATTTAGCTCTGGTCTTTTCATTAGGAAATGTTGGATGTTTCCCATTTTGTTTAATGTCTATCTTTTCCCCTGTAAGAGAAGGCCCAGCTTTGCCAGATAGTGTATTTTTGACTACATTCCAAGCTCCCTAGGTCTCCAGAATATCTTATTCCAGCCCCTTTGATCCATTAATGTTGAAGCAGTCAGGTCCCACATAATCTTTACTGTGGCTCCTTGGTATTTAAATTATTTCTTTCTGCTGCTTGCAGGATTTTCTCTTTTATCTGATAGTTCTGGAATTTGGCCACAACATTCCTTCATGTTTTCACTTTATGATCTCTTTCCAGAGAGGATTGATGTATTCTTTCAATAATTATTTTACCCTCTGTTTACATGATATCAGGGCAATTTTCCAACACTAAATCCTGTAATATTAAGCCAAGGCTTTTCTTCAATATTTTCATGAAGTCCTATAATTCTCAGGTTGTCCCTTCTTGATCTGTTCTTGAGGTCAGTGGTTTTGCTGATGAGGTATTATACAGTTCCTTCCACTGTTTCTATCTTTTGGTTTTGTTTAACAGAATCTTGTTGACTCATGAATTCATTGGTTTCCACAGATTCCATTCTTTTTTTAAGAAAAGAATTTTCTTCATTTGCCTTTTGTAGATCTTTTTCTACTTGGTCAATTCTATTTTTGAAGGCATTTTCCATTCACCAAAATGGAGAAAATTATTTTCTTTTTTGCATTTGCCCAATTGAGGATCTGAGAGAATTGTTTTCATTTTGTATTTATCCAATTGTATTTTCCCAGGATTTGTTTTCTTGTTGCGAGATGTTAATTTTCTCTTGCATTGTGTTAATTTTCTCCTGACGTTCCTTTCCAATTTTTTCCAATTGATTTTTAAACTCCTTCCTAATTTCTTCAAGGAAGGTTTTCTGGGCTGGAGACCAACTCATATTCTCCTCAGAAGTGCTAGATCTCTAAAGATTTCCAAGTTTTTCTCCATGGGCTCCCCTTCCTTCATTTTCTTAGGACTTTGTATTGGTGGAGAGACTGGCTCTCAGAGGTTTGTTTTTGAAAACCCTAGCAGTTTTGTTCACTTTGTTTAGAAATTGCAAGGGTCAGCCAGTGGAGTACTGGCTGCTTTCTCTGGAGTGTTTGAGACCCTCTGCAGCAGGGTCTGAGTTGACCTTGAACAATGGGCTGAGCCCTGGGAGAGGGAGTTAACCTCTATTTATTGAGTGAGCTCGGTTGTCCACACCTGAGCCTTGGGGTGGGGGTGGGGGGTGCATTTACCATTTCTTCTGGGAAGAATGCTCAGCAAAAAGTATGGAGCTCAAGTCCCTTGCCCAGATGGTCATTTTCCAGGCTTGTCTGTGACTCTCAATGTTGGAACTAACCCTTCTGTTGATTGGAGTTCACCAGAACTCTTCTCCCCTGGGTCAAAGATTCTGGGCTAAAGTTCCTACTCAGACTTGCCACTCACCAAAAGCTCTGCTGCTAAGACCAGTCAGCTGGCATCCCCCAGCTGCTGTGCCTGTGCTGGCCCTCTGTTCTCTGCTCCCAATTCACCCATGTTCTACTGAGACAGATCTTGTTGGTTCGTGTTCTTCTCCTAGCTTCTCTTTCTGGGTTTTGTTGATTGAATTTCTATTAAGAGGCTTCTTTCATGTTATTATTTTTTTAGGTTTTGCAAGGCAAATGGGGTTAAGTAGCTTGCCCAAGGCCACATGGCTAGGTAATTATTAGGTGTCCGAGACTGGATTTGAACTCAGGTAGTCCTGACTCCAAGGCCAGTGTTTTATTCACTACACCACCTAGCTGCCCCACTTTCATGTTATTTTTGAGGGGGAAACCAGGAGTAATTAGAACAGCACCTATCTTCTCTCTGCCATCTTGGCCAGATGTCAATTTTAATTTTTGTTTTAATGTTAAGCTTTAAGCTAGTTTTTTATGCCAACTTGTGTCAACCTCATTGAGAGTTTTCTTAATTCTTTTTCCATGTTTTGCCATCATAGTGGTATCATATGCATTTCTGAGAGTGTTGATATTTCTCCTCTTTAATTCTGACTTTTGGTTTAACCAACCTGAATTTCACATGATGTACTATGCCAGGGAGAAGAATATTTTTTCTACTTTGGGACCTTTGAATATTTATAGCATCATTCATGGGTCATAGAAAATTATCACCTTGAAAATAAGCCTGGTATATTTGGTAAAATGTTAAATTAATTCATCCTTAAAAAGCTCTTAGATATAATGAATTTTGAATCCTACCTATGGTTGTCTTGGCAGCACTAGACCAAATGATTAGGTAGGCATTTTAAGGTCTTTAGACAAGATATTCCCTGTCCCTGTACTATGCATGTAAATTATTTTATTCCCAATTTCTTATTACAACTATCAGTGATAGTGTCGTTTTAAGAAAGGTAGAGTGGCTCTAACCAGTTACTACATCCACCTTCAGCAACCTATTTTTTTATCATATTGTTGTGATACATCATATCAAGGCATTGTCAAGTTATTTTCTAAGGCATAGACAACTTTTAATTTCTAAGGAATAGACATTTTCCCTAAGGCACTTATTTGTCACCCTGCTATAATGATGAATAGAATCTTTTCATTCAACAAATCATAGGTCTAATATAGACTAGTTTCCAGTACCAGCAACTGAGTAGCCATTATAAACTTGAATAATGCATGGCTGTTCACAAACTTTAACAACAGGTCTTATGCAAAATTATTTTTCATGTTCTAACATTAGATTTGTACTTTTGGTTATTTATGAATTCTGTTATTGAATTATCCTATCCTGAATTAGGTTATCATGGAACCTGTGAATAAGATACAATTATGGAGTAGAAATAAGAATGAAAATGAACAAAATTGGGGTGGCTAGGTTGCGCAGTGTATAGAGCACTGGCCCTGGAGTCAGGAGTACCTGAGTTGACATCTGGCCTCAGAAACTTAATTACCTATCTGTATGGCCTTGGGCAAGCCACTTAACTCCATTTCCTTACAAAAAAACTAAAAAAGAAACAAAAGAAACAAAATTATCTGATGCTAGATGATAGAATTTCTATGCCAATTTCTGATATTCCTTTCTATGAATATGGAATGACGTATTCTCTCAAGTTTGTTCTAGTGGCACATACATTTTACATTTTTGAATTTTTAAGCAAAATATAAACTAAGCAAGTAGAGTTTTGGTTGCAGTAGATTATCATTAAATAAGTGAAAATGTGACTTTGTTTACATCCTTTAGTGTTCTTAACTGGTGATGAGAATTATTAATGTCTTAATACTAGCAATTAATTTCTGTGAAATGTGACAATATAATTTTATTGGAAATGGTCTTATCTTGAAAGGTCACAAATTTAAATTTTTATTGAATTGAGAGTCACAATTAGAAAACCTCATCACAAAGACCATATTGAAAAGCAATTTCAGATATCTTCTAAAAATTCATTATTTCAGGAGCAGCTAGATGGCACAGTGGATAGAGCACCAGCCCTGGAGTCAGGAGTGCCTGAGTTCAAATCCCAGCTCAGACACTTAATAATTACCTAGCTGTGTGGTCTTGAGTGAAGCACTTAACCCCATTGCCTTGCCAAAAAAACTGAAAAAAAAAAAGAACAAAAAAGTTCATCATTTCAGAATGCCCATACCCAGCAGTTTCCGTAAGCTGCAATGCCCTCATATGACTGTTGATTTCTTTTGTGAAAGATCTGAAAAGTATCTCATGATTTTGGTGATATATATATTCTTTCAAGAATAACACTTTCATCTAAAGTTCTTAAATTAAATAGGGATATTTAAGATTGTTATTTTGGGATATATTTGGGTTCCCATAGAAATTAAGAAATATAGTATTTTTCTGTTTAAAAGTCTTGACTTTAATGCAAATCAGAAGGACAACTTCCCCTTTTAAGAATCCTGTCCTAGTCTTTCTAAACTATTATATTTTTATCAGTTAAGTCCTCTGGTTTTTTTTTTGGGGGGGGGGGCGGGAGATCTCCTTGTTTTCTTCCTCCCCTGGCCCAGAGTTAAGCAATAGGGAAACAGTCCTTGAGAATATGTCGCCTTTGATTCCTTTGATTACTTAGCCTTATCAGGATGTCATTTTGTAAGTTAAGTATTGTTAAGTAAAACAGGAAAGAAAGTCTAAGTTCTTTAATAAGTTAGTTCTTTACTGCCACAGAAAAAAAACAAAAAGATCTGTGCTAAGGTCTATCATTGTACTGAAATGACTCCAGTTTACTATCTACAAAAATTCAAATAGAAATAAAACACTAAGCCAGTACAATGGTGCCTCTTGACATATAGGAATATTGCTATTAATATAGCTATTGATTGAATTCTAATACTTTTTAGTATTAGAAAAAATGGGTATAAAATCTTTCCTTTGGCATTGCTGATTTTGTACGTATAACATGTAAATTTATTTTTCATTCTGCATTTCTGAGATATCCTTTGGACCTGAATGGAATTTGTTTCTACTAAAAAAAAAATCACTGTTTTATTCTGCTGAGTAGTTTGAGTTTTGAAACTGTAGCACAACTCCTCAGTCTGACTTTTCAATGCAGGTCTAGGAAATGCATGGAATTTCCACTTCTACAATTAACTCATGCAAATACTTGGATTTTATCAGTAAGCCTGGAGTATGCCAACTGCTTCTTAGGGTAGATATCCAAGAAAGTTAAGAGTTGGATACTTTAATGAATGACAGAATTGATAGCATACCTTACTACTTATGGGCAACTAAAGTAAGCCTAACTTAAATATTTATGGAATTCATGGAAATAAAAAAGATTCTATAATAGAACCAGATAGGTTTATTATACTACTTGAATATCAACAAAGAGAAAATGAAGTCGAGGATAGAGAGTTGGTCTATGAACCAGGAAGACCTGAGATGATTCCAAGTGCTGATCAATGTTGACTGAACACATCACAAAATATTTGGATTTTATAGAAAATTCCAGAACACTAAAACCTGCAGAGAAATTACCAACTGGGATGGACTGTGCAAATGACTTCATATAGGTCACATCCCTCTCTCCAGGGATTATATATACTCTCTGAAATGTTAGATTACAAGATTATTGCATCATAGACATATAAAGAAGATGTGGCAAAAGCAGTTGATTTGAGGTAAGAAGTCTCGCATTCAGACTCTAGGGAAACTACTGATTCCCTTAGTCTCACTTAGACTTTGAGAAATCTTTTAACCTATATGAGCCTTCATTTCTTTGTCTATAAATGAGAATATAAACATTTATTCCATGTAATTTATTGATATCTTATGAAAATCAAATTGGAATTTATAAGTGAATTGTGTATACAACTATGTCTTTATTCATACATGCTTATATGCATACACAGATGTAAGTATAAAATGTTTGTCCTTCATTTTCTTTTTTTTTAGGTTTTTTGCAAGACAATGGGGTTAAGGGGTTAATGTGACCCAAGGCTACACAGATATGTAATTATTAATTGTCTAAGACCAGATTTAAACTCAGGTACTCCTGACTCCAGGGCTGGTGCTCTATCCACTGTGCAACCTAGCCTCCCCTTGTCCTTCATTTTCAAAGAAGACCATAACATCAGGGAGGTGATGCTATGACAAGCATGTGAATTGGATTTTAGTGAGAAGGTAGTATATAAGATCACCAGCCTTACTTTCTCCTCCAGAGTCATCTGGGTCCAGTGTCCAGAATCAGGACAACTCAAGATGTGAGGCAATCAGGGTTAAGTGACTTGTTCAAAGTCACAAAGCTAGTAAGTGGAATGTTGTCTGAGGCTGGATTCAAACTCCTGTCCTCCTGACTCCAAGATCAGTGATTTATCCACTGTGCCATCTAGTTAAATATAAGTATATTGTTTGTGTGTATACATGTAAAGTAGACAAAATATTTGTATATACATACATATGAACATGCACCTACATGAGTTTCTGTTTGTGTGTGTGTGTGTGTGTGTGTGTGTGTGTGTGTGTGTACATCTGTATATAAGTATATGTGTGAATACACTAGGATTTGGAGTCTTACACTCCTGTAAGGGCAAGGCAAGTTACCTGAGGAAAGAAAGGCTTTTATCAAACATGCTGGGGATCTTCTACTAGCTCTATCATTTCCATATGTAAAAGTACAAGGTATCCTGAAGCCCAATCTCCCAACTTGTAATGTGGAGAACTGGTGATGTTAGGCCTCCTATTACCTGTTATGCTTATCCTTTGAGGCTACAGAAGAAATACCCTCCATTCCACAATGAACATTTTGTTACTATACATACATTTCACATCCCAGTGTTTCTAAATTCCTGTAGATAATTATCTAATTTCCATCATTAACCACTCAATTCTTCATTTCCATTCCCTTCAACCCTTTAACATCAAAGTTTCATCCCAACTTCATCTAGCATTCATTACACTATGTCCTCTGGAATGTTTATTCTGTAGGCAACATTATCCTTTAATCTTAAATCTGCTCTCTTCTTATTCCTTTCCATCTTCTAGTTCTTAGCGTAAGCTGCCTTTTTCCTAATAACATAGTTTCTTTGACCTTTCTTTCTAGGACTGGCTATATCTTTACTCTTCTCAGCTCACTGATCAAGGAAGGTGATTTGGAATACACCTTGCTCCTCATTGCTACTTCCAGGTTATCCCCCTTTCTCCATCACTCATACAGTAAATAGCCTTTCTGCCTTTAAGGTTCATCCTGATTATATCTAAAACCCAATCAAAATCCTGGGAGTTATTGTGTATAGAACCAAAGCTCTCCTTCCTTCCTCTGTAACTTTGATAGCTGGTTTATAATTTTTCTTTTTACCCTAAATCTTGTCCTCATACTAGGTGAACTCACTATCCATATTGATTTTCTCTCAAATATTTAAACCATACAGTTCCTCAACCTACTCATCTTCCATGAATTACTTATTCATTGCACCTTGGCCACATGCAATAATGATCATATTCTTGATCTTGCCATCACCTACAAATGAACTATCTCCATCTCAGGATTATGAAACCCAATAATCTATTACTAGTGTTTCACCATTTTGTTTCACTCCCCCTATATAACCTTATTTTTCTTTTGTACCACAACCTCCTATTTCTTGATTTTTCAATTCTCTCCCAAGGCTTCTCTAAAACTGGACTTTGTTGTGAGATAATTTAATTCTGCATTGTCTTTCTCTCTCAAATCCCTATTCATATTGCCAATTGCACCCTGCTAAGTAAATCCTGACCTTAGATCACTCGTACACAATTACTGCCAAATAAGGGTGGCAAAAATAATTCTAGTGTCATTTCCATTATGCACTTAACTTAGCAATTAATCAATAGTCAATGAGTAAAAAAATTAAGAATCTGCTTGACTACTGTCAAGGAACTATGTATGTTTCCCAGAGAAACATTAAGAAACAGATATGTCCCTTGATCTTATAACTCATTGAACAGATATATGTGAAAAAGAATTGACACCGAATGTGATAAGAAGGAACACATTGAGCCTATGGGAAGAACATTGAATTTGGATTCAAATGACCTATATTTAAATTTTAATTCTGATACTTGTTGCCTATATAACTTTGAGAAAAATAATTTTCTTTTCCTGGGAATGGAGGTTTGTTTTCAGGAAAATAAGGGTACTGCATGTCTTCCAGTTCTAAATGCTGAGATCCTATGAAGTACCTATATGACAGCAGATGGTAGAAGTAACTCTTGATGTGAGATTTTAGAAGAGAGATTGAACATATTAAACAATGCAGCTTTCTTAGAAGACAAAATTTGAACTAACTAATAAAGGAATTGAATAGGTAAATGAAGTGGGTAGGCATCTTAGGAGAACAGGATGAGCAAAGTCATGAACCTGCAAAAGTTTAAATCACATTTACAGAAAAGGAAGTAGATAAATTTAATTGGATGAGAAGTTCATAGGAGTAGGGATGAACCCATGCAAACAAGTTGAAATAATATTGTGGATGCTTGAGTATAAATCTGGTCTCCAAATTTGGTCTTTATCATTATACTGCTATGAATAGCTAAGTTTATTGTAGTTAATTATCACGCAGTTTCTATTATTCTGTATAGTGTTTTCCTGGTTCTGCTCACTTCATTCAGTATCAGTTCATGTAAGACTTTCCAGGTTTTTCTGAAATCTACCTGCTCATGATTTTTTTCAAGAAGAATAGGATCCCATTTCATTCATATACTGCAATTTCTTCAGCCATTCCCCAAATGATGGGCAAACTCTCAATTTCTAATATGTTGTCATGAAAAGAAGAGCTGCTATAAATAGTTTTGTTCAAGTGAGTATTTTTCCTTTTTTATGATCTTTTTAATATAGTTTGATCTTTATTATTAAAATTATAGATTCATTTTATACCAGTCTTTGATTTAATTGGTATAAGGAATTCTGAGTATGGGAAATTCCTCTACAAATGAATTAAAGTAATTTTTCTGTAAATTAAAATCTTAGAGGGTTGTCTTGACACAGAGAGGTGAATTTCCCTTGATCATACAAACCATACAAAAGTCAAATCTTGAACCTGGACATCTTCTGGTGTATAAGAATAAGCCTATTACTCTGTCTCTCTGATGATAAGGATAATTGACTGTAGAAATTTTAGGCTTTAGAATTGCTTTACAAGCTATCATTTGAATCTCATAACTACATAAGAAGATGCTGCAGAAATTTGCCTTCTTCCCTCTTTTTACAATAAATAAATTAAAGCATTTTGGTAACTTTCCTAGGGTCATATATCTAGTAATATCTGCAAAATGGTAAATTTGACTGAGGTCTTTATGAGTCGAAATTCAGAAATATTTCTTACTAATTTATACTACCTTTTTTGGTGATGTTAAGTGAAAAGACTAGAAATAGGTGAAGATTTTTAGGCATTCCTCCTTAAAAAATCAGTTCTACTCCACACTGAAGAAAACAGCCTAGAGTATATTAATAGATCAGCCTGGATTTTCTACATCAATTGTGAAGTGTTGGCAGCAAAATAAAATCAATACTAGAAGTCAGCCAAAAACCCAAATACTGTATCTTAAATATTCAAGGACACGAGAGGAAAGAATAATGAGAAGCCAAACATGCTACTATAGTGAAATTTGCAAAATTGACCTACAATTTGTTGGCAACTGGTTTGTCATTAAAGTATAAGAGAAAAGGAGGAAAACACCTATTTACAAAAAATACAAGTTTTCTAACTTTAAATTCTTAATGCAAAAATCTTTTAATAGCAACAGAAAATACCAATCACATCTACAACATTGTCAACAATATGCCATCCAGCCCCCTGTTCAAAGGTTTTCAGTGAAAGGGAATACACTACCTTCTGAGACAGTACTTTCAGTTTTTATATGACTCTGTTTGATTTTTAAAAAAAGATCCCCTATGCCTCACTGTGATCCAACCATTCCTTAAAGGTCAAAGAGAATAAATTCCATCTTTTAACTTAAAAACCATTCAAATACTTGGACTGTAGTCATTCCCATTCCCCTTTTCATTTTCAGTATAAATAATTTTATTTATGATATGTAATTCTCTCATCTCAGTTATCCTTTACTTCTACAATTGCCTGCCAGTATTCCTTCTGAAGCTTAATGTTTAGAACAAGGCTTGATTTTTTTAGATATTGCTGTTCAGGTATTGGATCTCCATGTTAGACAAAAGATCCATCTTTACTACCATTCTGTACTGCATATACTTTTTTTTCTTTAGAATTTATTTAAAGGGCAATGGAGTTAAGTGACTTACCCCGGAACACATAGCTAGGCAATTATTTTTTTAGGTTTTTGTAAGGCAAACAGGGTTAAGTGGCTTGCTGGACGCCACACAACTAGGTAATTATTAAGTGTCTGAAACCAGATTTGAACCCAGGTACTCCTGACTCCAGGGCCGGTGCTTTATCCACTACGCCACCGAGCCTCCCCCTAGCTAGGCAATTATTAAGAGTCTGAGGTCAAATTTGAAATCAGGTCCTCCTGATTCCAGAGCCATTGGTCTATCCACCGCACCAACTCGCTGCCCCTCCATATACTTCTAATAATAGAATCTAAATTTACATGAACTTTTTTGAACTGTCTTACCACACCCACAACCTAACACTAAGCATATTGAGCCTAGAGATATTGAGATATCTAATAAAGAGAACAGCCAGTCAAAAGGCCCAGATAATTGGAAAACACTTCGCTCATGCAGGAGTGAGAAAAGAAACTATCTTTTTTAGTCATAAAGACTGGAAACATAAAATCAGAATATTTTTTAAAGAATAATACATTTTTTATACTTAAATAGTGGAAATATGAATCCAATCAGGATAGATATGAAGTAATAACCAAAAGTGTATTAGAATTTGATGAAAAACTTAGATCTTACTATATTAACTGATTTCTAGGCAGATCTCCTCTATCTTAAAAATATACAGTGGATAGAGCACTGGCCCTGGAGTCAGGAGTACCTGGGTTCAAATCCAGACTCAGACACTCAATAATTACTTAATTGTGTGGTCTTGGGCAAGCCACTTGACCCCACTACCTTACAAAAATATATACAATTGATTCTTTGAACCTAAACTCAGGATTTTTTCATTTATCTTAATTAAATTTTATCTTACTTCAACTCACCATTCTAGTAAAAGATCTCACATTCTATTGAAGAAGCTTCCTGACAGTGGTTATAGTCTTTCCTTCTTCAATTCCTCTGGCATGCGCACCAAAATAAGATTCCTAATCATTTTATTTCCTTTGTAAAACATTATACTTGTTCCACCCCCTATATCATAGAATCTGTCCCTCCCATCTATCTCTCTCTGTGTCTCTGTGTGTTGATGTATCTCTCTCTCCTCTGTCTCTCTCTCAGTTTCTGTCTGTCTTGCTCTTTCTTACATATACATGAAGTTTATGGAGGAAATGTCAACTAATTTAGACAAATTTTAAAGACTGACCAGTAATGTGGGGTGGGGGAGGGGAAGAAATAAATATTTAATAAGTCTCTACTATATATCAAATGTTTGTTAAGCACATTTTACAAATGCTATCACATTTGATACTCATAACAAATCTAAAAAGTCGATGCTACTATTATCCCCATTTTTAATTAAGGAAACTGAGGCAGATAATGGTTAAGTGATTTTTTCCAGTCACACAGTCAGTGTCCAGTTTCTGTTCATCATGTCATCTGACTTCTTAAGACCAGACAAGTATAGGAGCTTGGGTTCATTTGTTGATTATGAATAAATAAGCCATTCAGAGTCTATAAAGGAATAAGAGTTTGTGTACATGGTTCATATGTTATAGAAAAATATAATTTATGGATAGAGAAAAAAATCACATTCCATGGTCTCAGTAAGAGGCAACAAAATCAAGAATCAGACCAGTGATCAAAGGAAGCATCTAAGCAATATAAAAACAGACCTCAAGTTGTTAAACTCGGGGCAGCTAGGTGGCACAGAGGATAGAGCATTGACCCTGGAGTCAGGAGGACCTGAGTTCCAATTTGGTCTTAGACACTTAATAATTACCTAGTTGTTTTACCTTGGGCATTACCCAAAGTATAACCTTAATGCCATTGCCTTAAAAAAATTTAAAAAAAGTTGTTAAACTTGCTGAGCTTGGACCTTGGGGTATATACTGACTTTTAAGTCTTATATGAGTAGATAGTTCTGGTCCCTTGATCTTCTGAGTTAGAGCTCCATTAAAAAGGGATTAGTAATTCACAATATTGCTTCTGTCATGATTATTTACCCCACCTCTATATCTTTACCTGTTGAAATATTATAGGCCAAACTTGTGTTCTGTCTTCTAAGAATCTTTCTTAATCCTTGCAACTATGTTACATGGTATATTGTATGGTTTTAGTTATTCATGTTCTTCAAAATTTTTTTTCTACCTACATTGTTTGCTATCTAAATATATTAAAAACATATTTGTTCTATTTGTAGCACAGAGCTTGTATGATGAAGGTAGGGGGTCACATATACATATCTAACATTTATTGGAACTTTTTCAAATTATGATTAATATACATAGCCTCCCTAAATTTTTCATCACCCATTTAAAAATTAAAATCTTCTCATCAACCTTAAGAACCTGTACTTGATCTTTTCATTATTTTGGATAATGCCATAATAGAATGATTATTTGTTTTTTTCTCAAAAGATATTTTATTTTATCTTTTCAATTACATTCTATGAAAGTTTTTCAACATTCATCCACATGCAAATGCATATTTTTGTTACATAATTTCCTTTCAAACTCCCTTCCCACTTTCTTCCCCTCAACAGAGAACAGTCTGGTGGAAATTGCAGATATACATTTGTGTTTAACATGTTTATTGATTAGTCATTTTCTGTATGAGGACTTATGACTACGGGAAAAGAAAGTAAGCTATGAGATAAAGAAAAGAATAAGAGATAAATTTTTAAAAAGTGAATAAAGTGTTCATTCAGATTCTTTAGGGTATTTATTTTGTTTTATTTTTTCTTCCCCTGGATGTGATAGCATTGCCCAAAACAGGTCTCCCAGAGTTGTTTTAGCTCTCTGAACTGTTGAGAGGAATTGCATCCATCAAGATTGGGGCATCTAGGTGATGCAGTAGATAGAACACCGGCCCTGGAGTCAGGAGTGCCTGAGTTCAAATCAGTCCTCCAACACTTAATAATTACCTAACTGTGTGATCCTGGGCAAATCACTTAACCCCATTGCCCCGCCAAAAAAAAGGGGAAAAAAAAAGATTGATCAACTCACAATGTTGTTGTTAATTTGTACAATTTTATCTTTGTGGGGCAGCTAGGTGGTGTAGTAGATAAAGCACCGGCCTTGGAGTCAGGAGTACCTGGGTTCAAATCCGGTCTCAGACATATAATAATTACCTAGCTGTGTGGCCTTGGACAAGCCACTGAACCCCATTTGCCTTGCAAAAAAACAAAACAAAACAAAATGATTTTATCTTTGTTATGCTCCCTTTCTCAGTATCAGTTCCTTAAATTCATTCAGTGCTTCTCTAGAGTGTGACCATTCATGATTTCTTCTAATATTCTGTAATGTTCATATACCATAACTTGTACAGTCATTACCCAATTGATTGATATCTCCTCAATTTCCATTTATTTGCCATTACAAAAAGAGCTGCTTTGAATATTTTGAAAGGTGGGATTTTTCCCATTTTTTATAATTTCTTCTTGATATTTCTGGGTCAAAGGGTATGATCAGTTTTATTGCTGTTTAGGCATATTTCCATATTGCTCTCCAGAATGGTCAGATCATTATAAAGTGAATGTTTCCAATAAAAAAACAACCCTGAGTCAATCCCTTGAGCAAACTGACAGTATTATTTCTTACCCTTTTTATCCTTATAGAATTTCCCAAATTTCCTTCCTCTTGTCCAATTACTTTGCTATTTTCTGATCTTTGGACACAGTCATCTCTTAAATTATCTGTGGTAGTACCAACTCCTTCAATTCTCGTCCTTTATATCCTTTTTTAATTGTTTCTTTTTCAACTGTCCCATATTTCTTTCTCATTATCAGTATTAGTATCCTCTACTCTGTTTCAAAGTTTTCAGAAAGTTAGTGGGGGCTAATAGATTTAAAACATTCCATCTTTCACCTGCCACAAAAGGGTCTTAGAAAAAGATACTAGTCCAGTCTCATTTTATAAATGAGAAAGTTGAGACAGAGAGGAGTTAAATTACTTTCCTAAAGTGAAAGAGGTAGTAATTAAAAAAAAAAAAAAGATTGGATTTCAGTCCAGGTCTTCTAACTCTAAATTCTTCCCCCCCCCCAAAATGAAATGGTTCTTTCTTTCCAATTCTTTAGGTCATCTAAAATAAATGTATTCCAAGTCCCCTTTATGTAAGCATGTCTTCCCATCTTTGAGCACATATCTCTAAATTTCCATTTCTCATAGCCCTAAACCTAAGCTTTCCCCTAATCTTGATGAAGCCAGTGGCAGAATGAATAGACCATCAAGATGACCCAAGTTAAAATCTGGTCTCAAACACATGCTATTTGCCCTCCTTTTCATGAGAGAATTGGAATTAAATGAGGCAGAGTTGCACAAAGTCCTCATTCTCACTCTCTCTTCCAGAGTCATCAAGTCAAGTGCCAAGACAGAATGAGTGACAGTGGCCCAAAATGTAGGCAATGACCTTGGCATCTTCAGTTTTTGATGAAGCTCTAAGCACTCCACAATGCTTGCTTTAGCTTCATGGCTATTAGAACAAATTGTTTTCATCTTCCCATTCCTGTGTGAAGTTTTCAATGTGTTTGGGGTAAATATTCTCTTAACTAACCAACAGGTTTGAGGCCTATATGTTACCCTAATATTGGTTTATCTCATTTGCTGAAATAATTTTACTTCAGTGTGGTTACTCTACAGGCTACAGTTTCTTGGAGCCAAAGGTGAGTGTTAGTTGATGGGAGGGGTATGGAGAGATAGGAGAGAGGGGAACACCAAATGTGAATGAGCAACCCTGGAAAGAGCTCACTAAGCCCTCACACCAGTGTCCTCACTCAATAATAGTCCTCAATAACTTTGAGACCCATACTAAGTTGAATTTTTTCATCAATGAGAAGATAATCTTCATAGAAGTTATTAATCTGGCATCTACAGACTACAATATGAGAGTCTACTGAAAGATTGGGAGGGGTTCTGTGACTATGGCTGGTTAAAAAAATCTTAATTTTTACTTATATTTGACTGAAATTTACCAGATTCTTCAACTGTGAATGTGGCAGCAAACAGTATTCTGAGATGGACTGCATATGTTCCAACAAATGACCAAAATGGTCCTTAATACAAACTATAAAGATAAAGAACCCCTAACTACACTTTCTCAATTTTTCCTTTAAGAGATGCTGTTCAATGAAGAGGTGTAAATTACAGGTCAATATGACTTGTGTTCAAATGCCACTTCTAGCACTTACCATGTGATCATGACTAAGGGCAAATCATGAAATCTCACTGAGTTACAATTTTCCTATGCCTATCTCACATGGTTATTCAGAGGATTAAATAAAATAATTTCTATAAAGTGTTTTATAGGACATTTTTTCTAAGAGTTCATTTGTACAATAGCTGCAGTTAACAAACACATTCTGACATATATATATATATATATATATATATATTCATGGTAATAAACATTTTAGCTAAATAACTAACCTCTATGAAAAGAGAAGCATGTATTTTGAGGTTCATCTGATTCATAGTCTATAAGATTCTCTTGATTTTTAATTGAAGTAATTATTTTCCTAGATGATTCTGCAATAAGATACTTAGCAAACCATTTATCTACTTTTAAAAGAAACATTAATAATTTTAGAGAGCAAAAATACTTAATTTTGGATGTTATCACTAGCGGTATTCTCGTTGCCAGAAATTGACTTTCTAAATCAGAGTTCTGTTTTTACGTTAGGTAATTTCTCTAATGCTTTTAATTGAACAATCAATTTAGTATTTGTAGCTACGCATTTTTGGCAACTTGAAACAGTCATAATCATGTTCTTATACAGCATCAATAGTATTTCTGTCTGACAATGAACTCCAGAGTCAGAACATAAAATTATTTAGTTTTATACTAACCTGCTTTTTAAAACAATTGAATTATGTGATCTTCTTTGTATTATCCTTTCATTATAAAAATAGGATAATGATTGGTGCACTATCAGATGCATGTATATATACATATATATACATACATACACACAAAAACACACACACACACACACACAAGCATCTCAATTTAGGACCTTGATATTTATTTCTTTAAGAAAGATGAGTTAGACCTTTAAAATGAAAATTCCTCAAAATTTGGATGAGAACAAAGTAATGGCAATAAGTCACAAATTGAATAGAAAAGACAGAGAACTGGAAATCAAATATGCTGGGTAAGAGTATATATTTTCTAGGTTCTAAGATAGAAGCAGGATCTTGCCATTGAAATTTGCTGTCTCAAGATTTGTCAGTAATCTTTATCACCTTTCCTCTGGAAAAAGTGAATAATGACTCTCCCTTTGAAGTCTATTGGCATCTTTTAAGTAAAGAAGGAATCTATGTATATCCCTCTGCTCCCTAATGAAAACCCTCTTAAATTAGGCCATTAGATCCAAACCCTTACCTCCTCATAAATATCATTTCTCTAAAAGTTTATTCTTTCAATTAATATATATTTAACAACTATAGAATGCTGAGTTGTTCTAAGAAATAATGAAAGGTACAGTAATGAGATAACTAAAGTTTATATAGTGGTTTAAGTTTGGCAAGACACTTTTACATTTGATAACCACATAAAGAAGTTCCATTATTTTCCCATTTTATAATTAAGGAGCCTAAGGTTCAGAGAAATTTTATCCTTTTCAAGTGTAAATTTATAAATACCTGATGATGGTGAATACCATGTCCTTACAAGTTCAGGTACTGTGGTATAATGGATAAACACTAGGTTATTAATAAGAAAGATTGGGTTCACTATCTCAAATACTTAATAACTGTGTAACCCTTGGAAAGTCACTTAAATTCTCAATCTTAATTTCCTTATCTATAAAATTGGGATAATACTTGCAGTTCCTATTTCACAGGTTTGCTCTAAGAGAAGGACACTGCACTGTGCTACGCTAGGTAAATATGACTTGTTACTATCATCATCATCATCATCATTATAAAAAAATTGAAATAGTACTGTGGCTCACCACTCATTCAGCAATCTGATTTATGGAAGCTTCTACCATCTGGAACATACATACATGCATACATAAATATAGACATGTGTTTGTATGTGTATATAAACTTGATTGATGAATCATGGATTACCCAAAATAGAAGGAGAGTGAGTTGCTCTGAGATCTAACGACCAAAAAAACCACAGTTAAAGGAAAGGTAGTTGCCAAGTGAGTGATAAGAAAAGTAAGGGGCTATAGGAAACTAAAAGTACCAAAGATTTCAGGGGAAAAAAAAAGAAAAGTCACATGTTTTGAACATAGAGAAATCAACAAGACAAATAACCTTTAGAGCTAGTAAATTAGTTCATGTAATTATGAATGAATATTGAAAATAAAGGGAAACATTCCAATACTTTGTTAGATAGAGGACAATGAGGAATTTGAGGAGTACATTGAAGGACAAATTGATGTTCTTGAATGGTTTAAAGAGAAATTAGAATTATGATAGTGGAATTGATATCCTATAAAATAATAATTATGAACAAATTGGAAAAATTTGAATCTGCAAAGGCATGCCTTATCAAAGAAAGAAAAGAATGAACAATAAATTGGGAATCCAAATACACAGAAGAGAATGACAATCTAGAAGAGAAAGAAGAATACATTAAAGGAAAATATATTCATTATGCAAACAAAATATATTGAAGTTGAAGAGAGGGTAAACAGAGATAATATAAGGATCATAGGTTTCCCAGAAGAACACCTTATGACAGGAAGCCTTAACATTTATTTAAGGAAATAAAAAATAGAAGAGAATTTCCCAGAAGTTTTGCATATAGAAAATGAATTTCCATTTGAAAAACCTGAAAAAATTTCATAGATTTCCCACAGAAAAAAGTTTTCAATTCCAAGACAAATAATAATTAAATTTCATAATTTATTTCAGAAACCACAACTTGTTCAAGTCACTAAGAAAAAGTCTTTTAAGTGAAAGAAAGGACATTTGGATAATGCTCCCATCAACACAGTAGGAGAGAATGGAATAATGTGTTCTCAAAAGCAAAGGAGTTCAAAATATAACCATGCAATCCTGCAAATCTGTGCTTAGCCATAGAAGACAAAAGATAGGTGTCAATAATAAAGGTAGAGAAACATTACAAAATAGAACTGAAGAGATTTTTTGTCTTTCAAGTATTTCAAACAGTTGAAATGAAGGGGGAATAAATGTAGATACTAATAGCAATCTAGAGACATAATTTTTTTTTTAATGTTTTTGTCCTTTATTTTTGAAGAGGAACACGACATTAGGGAGGAGATGTCATGACAAGCACATGAATTGGATTTGAGTTGGAGGCGGAGGGGGGGGGGGGCAGAACTGTGTTAAGTCACCAGTCTCACTTTCTCCTCCAGAGTCATCTGGGTCCAGTGACCAGATATATGAAGCAGCACTATGGATTGGAGACAATCAGTATTAAGTGACTTGTCACTTAACCCTGATTGCCTTGTATTCAGTGTCATCTCCAGTGATCCTGATTCGTCTCTGGCCACTGGACCTGGATGGCTCTGGAAGAGAAAGTGAAGCTGGTTAGCATAGCCCCGGGCATTCAAATCCAATTCATGTGCTTATCATGGCATCACCTCCCTGATATGTTCTTCTTGGAGGATGAAGATCAAACATTAGAAAGAAATTTCTTTGTAAAGGTATATAAAAAGATAAGGAAGACATAAATATGGTAGCAATAACAGTGAAGAGGTGGATAGAATCTATCAACACTACTTCTTTTGTGGAGGTAAATTATTACATTTGAGATTATAAGAAAAGGGGAGAGGAGGGATGCATAGCATCAAATCAAAGGCTATAAGTAAGGGGAAGACAACCTCAGTGATCTCAAAAAGATGAATCTATAAGGAAATAAGCGAAAAGCAGGGAAAGGGGGAAAGCTGTAAAGAACTCACAGCCACATGAACTTTTTTTTCTCTAGATATGAGAAATACAAATCAAAGCAACCCAAAGATCCTACCTCTTACCCAGAATGACAGAAATGACAAAAAAAAATAACAACAATAAATATTGGTGAGAATGTGGAAAGAGAGCCATACTTTGTCAATGTTGTGAAATTACAAAATGGCCAATCATTTCAGAAAGAAATTTGGAAATACACAGAGGGAAAAGAAGGAGAACTTAGTTTGATTGTGAGAGGAAGTTCCTCTTGCAAATGCTACTCTGACTGAAGAGAGATGAATGATGAAAGGAAATTTTTGATAGAAATGAAGTTCTTGATGTTAAAAAACTTGTCTTGGACATAGAGAATTGAAACATTTTGGGAGAAATGGCTTTTGAAAGAGTGGGAGACCATGAACACAGGGAAATTTCCAGAACAATGTAAAAAAAAGATAAAGGCGGGAGTTGCATAGCAGGGACTGGATGGGGGAGGGGACTTAACATAGGGCATGGTCCTCTCTGTTACAGGAAATAATTGTCAGTTTTCTAGAAATGAGATATAAGGAAAAAAAGATGGTCAATGGAGCAAAGCCAAAAAGGAAATGGCAGAATGTAGCTGGAGGGGAAAACCCAGGATTGATATCTTGAAGTCTTTGATATCTTGAAGAATACATGAAGAATACAGATAATATAGGAGTCAGGAGTCAGAGAATGAAAGTCTAGAAGAAAGAAGAGATATATAATAAATGGATTGAAAGGAATATTTTTTTGGAAAGGGATATGAAAATAAAATTTAAAAACTAAGAAACAGAATAAGCCTAAGGGAAGAATAAAAACAGGTCTTTTTTTAATTAGTGGCTTCCATGATATAGAAACTCAGTAATGGCATCTCTGATTCCAAAGGCATAAAAAATGCAATCACTTTATTTTAATATTTCCAAATATCATTCCAAAACATTCACCATTTTATAACTCCAACAACAATGAATTTGTATTTTTATCTTTCCACATTTATTCCAATATTGATTGTTGCCATTTTGTCATTTTTGCATTTTAAAAGTATGAGATAGAAAGTTTGAGTTGTTTTGATTTGCATTTCTCATATTAGTAATCTGGAGAAAAAAATTTCATGTAGTTGTGAATACTTTACAACATTTTTTCTCTTCTGTATTATTTTGCTTGTGATATCATCAGTTCCCATTGATTCTATTATTTTATTCATGAAGATGATTTTTAAGTCAATTTCTCTGGACCCAATTTCTTTCTATATCTCCAGGTTCGCTATTCTAATTTACTATTGGACACCTCAAATTGATTATTTCATAGATATCTTAACTTTTTTTAAAATCTCAACTTATCATTTTCCCCTACACTCTCCCTTCTTCTGGAATGGTACCACCATTTTCTATTATCCAATTACAAAATGATAAACTAGGTGTTATCCTATGTCTTCACATTTTGCACCCTTCCATATCCAATTTGGTAACATATACTTTTGATTTTGCCTTTGTAACATCTCTCATTCACAGCTGGGCGGTGATAGTTATCTCTAATGGCTTACAAGAACCAGTTGTTAAATTTTTATTGAAAGCATCTATACATTAGAAAATGGCAAGCCATAAATTAGGGCTTAATTTATTGCTTTTTGAATGTTTAGACTTAATAAAGTGATAGAAAAATATTAATAATGGAGAGTAATATTAAAAACGTCTGACTCATACTTTTTTTTAAGAGAATCAGTTATAATTTACCAACACTTTCCTGTAAAAACTCATTTCTCTCATACCACTGACCAAGTATAAGGGGCAGCTAAGTGGTGCAGTAGATAGAACACTGGCCTTGGGGTCAGGAGGATGGTAGTTAGAATTCAGCCTCAGGCCCTTGACCTTGGGTAAATTAATTAAACCTGAGTGTCTCAAATTCAGGCCTATCTCCAGGTGTCCTGATCATCTCTGGCTACTGATATGACTCTGGAAGCAAAAGTAAGGTTGATGATTTCATAGAGTACCCCTCCCTCAAATCCAATTCATGTGCTTGTCATGACATCAACTCCCTGATATCATGGTCTTCTTTAAGAATGAGGGACAGGGGCGGCTAGGTGGTGCAGTGGATAGAGCACTGGTCCTGGAGCCAGGAGTACCTGAGTTCAAATCCAGCCTCAGACATTTAATAATTACGTAGCTGTGTGGCCTTGGGCAAACCACTCAACCCCATTGCCTTGCAAAAAGAAAAAGAAAAAAGAGAAGAATGAAGGACAAACATCATCATCAACCTAGAAAAAGTCTTTATCATCTTATGTCTGGGCTATTGAAATAGCCCACTGCTTGATCTCTTTGCTTCAAAGCTCAAACAGCTTCAGTAACTTTCTTCATTCAGCTGCCAAATTCCTAAAGTACAGATCTGACTCTGCCATGAGTTTACTCAATCAAACCTAGATAAATTCTTATCTAAAGAATCAACAATAAAATACTTTAGTTGGTATCTGAAGTCCTTCATAATCTGACACTTCCCTACCTTTCTTGTATCTTCACTCCTTCTTCTCTCCTATGTATTCTGCAATGCAGAAATACTAAGCCCTGTTGGTATCCCTCCCATATGACCCTCCATTTCTTGACTTGCTGTTCTCCATGTTGTGAATTCTCTCCTTCTTTCTCTCTACCTCATGACTTCCCTGACTTAATTCTAGACTCATCTAAACTTCTCTAAGGAGCTTTTCCCTATCCCCTTTAGTTATCTCCTTTCTCTGATAATTATCTATGATTTATCTTTTACATATATTGTTTATGCTTAGCTATATCCATATTGAATCCCCTAGTATACTGTGAACTCATTTAGAATAGATGGCATTTTGCCTTTCTCTGTAATCCCAGCACAGTGACTAGAACATAGTTGGTGCTTATATATATATATATATATGCTGACTGGGTTGATGATTAACTTGAGTCAATCACTTTGTTTTCTTTGCTCTCTGCTTCCTCATCTGCCAAATGAGAAAATTGGATCAACATCCCTTTCAGATCTAAATTCTATGATCATAAGTGTTAGTGTAGTTACTCCTTAATTCACTTCAAACTGATCTCTGATTAAGCTAACAATTTCATAAAAGTTTCCAGAGTGTACTGAATTTGTCTCTTTCTATATTTTTTCTCAGCCTATGAGTGTAATTGTGCTCTATTTCCATAATTCTCACTGGTACACAGGGCAAGAAACCTCAGAACTATTTCTAACTCCCTCCTTGTTGTATGCTCTTCTACAATGAATTCTGTTCATTCTTCCTCCACGTTTCAAAACTATTTCTGCCTTTTCATTCTCATTCTTCTTGTGCCCTCACTACATTTACTCTAAAATTATAATCTAATGGGTTTACCAGTCTATTTTCCCTTTCTTCAGTTTATTGTTTAGATTGGCATCATTTTTCCAATGTGAAGATCTGATCATATAAAGTCTCTTACATGAAAAAAATCCTCAAAAAGTTCATCATCATAATTCCTTTTAAATAATAAACAAAAGTCTTTTCCTGTCATTCAAACTCTTTCAGGTCTTGACTTACTTTTTTTGAATTTATCTCAGATTACTTGTTTCCTTTATTGAAATAAGCCTGATCTATTCACTTTTCATAAACTGCATTTCACATTTTCTGATTTCATTCCTTTGTATAAACAGTAAAAATGTTATTCCTGGTTCTGTCACTTTTCAAGGTCTAACTCAATTGTCCATCTAGTCTATGTAGTTGTCCATGATTTCTTAAGGCAGAAGTTATGCTTTACTCTGGAATTCTCAGGAATAACTTTTACTTTTGTGTGTGTGTGTGTGTGTGTGTGTGTGTGTGTGTGTGTGTATGTGTAAATTTACTTTTATTTTTCATATATCATTAAATATTTATATATGAATAAATATATAAGCAAATATATAAATGAAAATAAATATAAATATGTAAAGTTTTACTTTTCCTATATAATATATATTTTAAATTTACATAGTTTAATATTTACTGGTCTGTACATCATATTCTATCCTGAATATTTTATGAGTCATAAAGATTTTTATAAAGATTTTATCTTTCTGTTCACTTTAACACCTTGCACAGTGGTACATACTTGGCAAGGATTGGATGGATTTTATAGAATTGGATAGAATTGAATTTTGGGTCATCATGAAAAATACTTTCACAATTCCCATAACTTGTGCATAGAAATAGATATATATGAAATGTTCACACACACACACACACAGATATTCATTAATGACCAATAGCCATTATTATGAAACCATAATGTAGGAAAACAGGCCCTGTTTCCAATAAGCCAGATTCTTTCTTCCCAGGTCTTCTTAATGCCATGACCTTCAACTTGACATAGAGATCAAATCATCTAATCTGACCAAAGTCCCTTTGCTTCCTAATTAAAGACTTCAAAGTCACTGGAATTATGTCATTTCCTTTTCTTTTTATCATTTTTTTTCTACTTTTGCAAGATATATAGCCATTTTGTTATTTTCTTAGCATAAGGTGTGAGTTGTTGATCTATGCCTAATTTATGACATATGATTTTCCATAATTCCCAGCAGTTTTTGTCAGAAAGTGAGTTCTTAACATACAAGTTAGAGTTTGGGGGGTGGGGTTAATCAAACAGTAAATTTTCATAGTTATTACTGCTTCTTTTATACTAATCTAATCCACTGATTAACTTCTCTATTTCTTAGCTATGCAGTTTTAATGACTTCTGCTCTATAAAGTGATTGTAGATCTAGTATAGCTAAGTAACTTGCTTTCCTTTTCTTTCATTAATTCTCTTGATAATCTTGATTTTTTATTCCTGTAGATGGATTTTTTTTACCTTTTTTTTAGCTCTAAAAATAGTTTTTGGTAGTTTGGTATGGCATTGAAAAAGTATGCTAAATTAGGTAGAATTATCATTTTCATTATCTTAGCTCTACCAATCTTTGAGCAGTTGATATTTTTCCAGTTATTTAGATCTGATTTTATTTTTTGTAGAAAGTATTTTGAAATTGTTTTCATATAGTTTCTAGGCTTGTCTTGGCAGATAGACTCCTAAACATTTTTATGGTGTCTACAGTTATTTTAAATGAAATTTCTCTATCTCTTGTTGCTCTGTTGGTGTGATATATACATATATATATATATATATATATATATATATATGTATATATATATATAAATGCTGATGATTTACATGCGTTTATTTGGTATCCTGTAATTTTACTAAAGTTGTTATTATTTCAAATAGTTTTCAGTTGATTTTCTAGAACTCTCTAAGAATAACATCATATCATCTGCAAAGAGAGCTTTGTTTCTTCCTTGTCTACTCTAATTCCTTTAATTCTTTTTCTTCTCTTTCCTAAAACTAACACTTCTAATACAATAATGAATAATAGAAAAGATAATGGGTGTCCTTGTTTCACTTCTGATCTTATTGAGAAAGCTTCTAATATCCTTATTACTCAAAATGATTGCTAATGGTTTTACATAAATAAATCTTATAATCTTGTGAAAAACTCCATTTATTCCTATGCCCTCTATTGTGTTTTTATAGGAATAGATGCTGTATTTTGTCAAAGGTTTTTTTTAGCATCTATTGAAATAATCATATATTTTTTGCTAGATTTGTTATTGATATAGTCAATTATGCTGATAGTTTTCCTAATATTGAAATAGCCCCTGCTTTCATTATATAAATCCTACCTGATCATGACATATTATCCTAGGCATAACTTGCTGTAATTGCTTTACTAATATTTTATGCTAAAATGTTGCATCAATGTTCATTAGGGAAATTGGTCTAAATTTTTCTTTTTCTGTTTTGACTCTTTCTGCTTTGGGTATCAGAACCATATTGTTGTCACAGAAGTAATTTAGCAGAATTCCTTCTTTACCTTATTTACAAATAGTTTATATAGAATTTGAATTAATTGTTCATTCAATGTTTGATAGAATTCACTTGTAAGGGACAACTAGGTGGCACAGTATAGAGCACCATCTTGGAGATTTTTTTTTCTAAGGAAATCCATTGATGGCTTGTTCAAATTCTTTTTTCTGAAATGGAGATATTTGAGGATTTTTTTTCTGCTGCTCTGGGTAATTTATATTTTTGTAAATATTATTCCATTTCCTATATTCATCCATTTCACTTATATTGTCAGATTTATTGGCATAAAGTTGGGCAAAAAGTGTTAGGTAAAATAAGTCTGTACTATTACTTTAATTTTTATCCTCATTGTTGGTGAATTCAACTTTTTGACTTTTGATATTGACTATTTGATTTTCTTCCTCCTTTTTCATCAAACTAACCAAAGGTCCATCTATTTTATTCATTTTTTTTAGTAAAAGTAATTCTTAGTTTCATTTATTCATTTGATTTTATTAATCTGTCCATTGAGTTTAAGAATTTCTAATTTGGTATTTAATTGGGGACTTTTAATTTGCTCTTTTTCTAGCTTTTTAAATTGCATGTCTAATTCTTTGGTCTTCTCCTCTAAACTGCTTTCAAAAGATATAATCTTTCTCAATAATTAGCTCTTCTTTAGGCTGCTATGTAGTTGGTGACCTTTTTTTTTTTTAAGTATGGTTGATCTTCCACATACCAAGGAGACAAACCTCCTTTCTAATCCATGAAACATAATCAAGGGAGTCTTTATACCTCATGAAATATAGACTTTTTTTTCCTGTTACTTTATTTGCCCTTTACTTTTCAGGAAGTATTTCAATGGATCTGGGAGGAATGACTTAATTCTCTCAACACTGACACATATTTATTGAAACCATCAAAAATACATTATTTTCCTTAGAATGGAAGTTGCTCAAATACAAACATTTTTGTCTTTGTATTTCTAGTGACTTATATACAATATTAGCTTAATAATACTTTCTGAATGATTGAGTGATTGATTTATGGCTCAAGGAAGTTCTGTGGAACAAATTCCTTCCACTGTGCAAATCTGCACAGTACTGTTCCAATTTCTAGTCTGAGACAGTTGCCTGGAGCACCATGAGGTGTTGTCATCAGCGGGGTCACCCATTTTTTAACAGAATTTTACTGAGGTCGTTTGGGTTATAAAGCCAGTCCTAAATATACTTAACCACAAGACTTGTAAAGAAAGCAAAAGATATCAAGCACTTCAGAAAGAACCCTAGATTTGGACTCAAGAATATCTTATTCTGCATCATAGTTTCACTACGTATTAATCTTTGTGACCTTAGGTAAGTCCTTTTACCTTTTAAATTCCTTTTCCTTTTTTAAATTATTATGGGATAGCACTAGATGGCATCTTGATACAATTAGGACTCAAGTTCTATGATCCTGTGATGTACGCAAAAATATAAACTGCTATTTTTGAAGATGTAAAAGAATCCTAAAACACATTAAATGACAATAGTGAGTCAAAATACAATTTGGTACAGGGTATAAAGTTGAAATCAGAACAAGTTAGCACAGTCTTTTGGATGTGTGACACACATGAGACATTTAACCTTTGTGAGGTTAAATTTCTTTTTATTTTATTTTATTTCATTTCATTTTATTTTATTTTTATTAAGGCCATGGGCTTAAAGTGACTTTCCCAAGTTTGGCAATTATTAAGTGTGAGGTATGATTTAAACTCAGATCCTCCTGACTCCAGGGCCAGTGATCTATCCACTGCAATGACTAGCTGCCCCTGAAGTTAAATTTCTTAATCTGTAAAGGGAAAGTATTGAACCCAATGTAAATTAAAGAGAGCAGAACCAGGAGAACATTATACAAAGAAATACCATTGAACCTAATTTCTCTAAGATCTCTCCCAGATATAAATCTGTAACCCTCTCATCAATCTCAGTTTTATAATAAGGGACATCAATGAGTAATGTCCATTTTCCAGCAGGATATTTCCTGTAAAAATTTGAGATAAAAAGGAAATATACAATAGTATTTTATTTTAAAATGATGTTTTCATCCATAGATAATCATAGTGTACTGGAGTAGTAAATTTGATTCCATAATCACAGGGCATTTTCAATAACAATTCCATGACTGGTTAAGTCACTTAGTATGATCTTCTTTGGTCAATATCATGTAACTATGTAAATGCTGCAAAACATTCACTTAAATGCATCACATTTTGAATCAACCTAAATTTTTGAAGGGAGAAACTTCGCTATATATGTCATGATCTGCTTTATCATGCATAAATGACATGTGAATTGTCTTTCCTCACTTTGCAATTTAATAGGTTAGAAATGTTTCTTTCCTGTAAAACAATATAGAGATGACCTCAGGATTATTTATGTTAAGCATACAGAACTTAAGCTTTGGTAGATCCTATCAAAGTGAAAATTTCCTACATCTACATGCAGTGATTATGGATTGTCCTCCTGAGGACCCTGTCATGAGAAAACAGGACCAAGAGCTATGATGTTCTGTGGCCACAGCACCTGCTCATGGTGACAGAAAAATCTTGGAAGCCTAATATGAACTGATGTAAATTGAAGAAAGCAGAACCAGGAGAACATTGAACAAAGTAATATGATTATTGAAAGGATGATCAACTGAGAAAGATTAAATTACTTTGATTAAGAAAATAATACAAGACAATTTCAGAAGAACCATGATGAAAAATGCTATCCACTTCCAGTAAGAAACCAATGGAGTCTCAGTGCAAATTGAAGCATACTTCTAAATTTTCTTTACTTTACTGTGTGTGTTGTTTCTTTTTTATGTTATTCTCTCTTTTTTAAAATTTTATTTTTAATTTTTTATTTATTTATTTATTTAAGGCAATGGACTTGTCCAAGGTTACACAGGCAATTGAAAACTGTCCGAAGTCAAATCTGAACTCAGGTCCTCCTGACTCCAGAGTCGGTACTCTATCCATTGACTATGTGTGTTATCTCTCTTAGTAAATGGCTAATACGTAAATTTATTTTTTCCTGACTTCACATGTATAATTCATATCATATTACCTGCTTTCTGGAAAGGTGGGGAGGGACAAGAGAAAAGAAAAGAACTTAGAACTCAAAATTTTCAAAAGTAATTGTTAATTTTTACATGGAACTGGGAAATATTTAATGAAATAAAGAAGTTTTATTTTATTTTTTAGATTTTTTAAGGCAATGTGGTTAAGTGGCTTGCCCAAGGTCACACAGCTGGGTAATTGTTAAGTGTCTGAGCTTGGATTTGAACTCAGGTACTCCTGATTCGAAGGCTGGTGCTCTATCCACTGTGCCACCTAGTCACCCTGATAAAGCATTTTTAACAAATATTTTGTAGATCACCTGCTAAGGCCTAATGGGATACTGATCAGTTAGCAGAGAAAATAGATGGAATGTCATAGCTTTAAAATATGAGAATGACCCATATAGATTGATGAGTATATTATAAAACATTGTTAAAAATATTATGTTTGTGCAATACCAAAATATCTCACAAACCTCCCATTTTTAACTCTTACATATTGGAAGCATATTTGTTATATTTCTTCTACCTTTAAATTGGCCTTGACCTCTATACCTCACAAATGAACCAAAAAGTTATAAATCACATTTTATATCCTCTGAAAAAAGTCACAAAATATTTATTATTCTAATAAGAAAATTTTCACCAAGTATATTTATCCAATCTCTAAGTAATATCATGAAAGCAGTAAATTTGAGTTAATTCCTTATACAATTACCACCCTTGATAAAAATTCATTTGACTATTTTGGCCTTTGGGAAGGGAAACAAGACCAAACAAATTTTCAGTTACATCACATTTATACATGATATAATTACTATACCAAGGTAAGAGAGGGTATTAAAACAGAAAGAAGAAGCTATTAACTGAAAGAAAGGACTTTAGAGAATTCTTAATACTACTCTTGGCATTACGTATATTGACTTATAACTAAATAAATAGTTATTAACAAATTATACTCTACCATGTCTCAACGAGATATGATGAATGTAAAGAGAAAGTTTTGAGGAAATTATTGATATATGAAATTGATATGAAGATAAGACTATAATTGCTTGTGAATTATCTTGATAGTACTTTACTTGCTAAATGAAATTTACATTTGTTTCTAGTTTTACACTATAGAACTCTGTGAACTAATACAGACTAATAATGCTTTGTAGTGATGTTAAAATTATTGAAAATATTCCTGAAAAATGAAAATTCCCCTAAATTATTGATTCTATCTGGTTCACATCTGACATTGGTAATTGACTTTTAAGACTCTAGTAGTAAATCATACATTTAAAAATGTCATTTGGGTTACAGAAGACTGTGTAAATCTTTATTTTAACCTTGTCATTCTGACCCTATACCCAGTGTGTGGCAAGCTCTGACTTCATCTAGTCATTTATTTTAGCTAAAAGGTTCCACTTTGGCTATCAACTCAGAATCTATCTAATCTTAGAATGGACTTAGATTTCTAAATTTCAGTCATCTTGTTTTATTTTCTAGATTTCACTAACTCAGTACTTGACTATTTGATTTCATTCTTGGCTAATAACTCATTGTCACCTAAAACCTAAAAATCATTCGCTTGGAGATTCAATAGACATTTTTCAGGGAACTTAAATATTCATTTTCAAGCAACCAAAGGAATTTGTGAGCTGGAGCATGATATTCATTTTCTTCACAAACATTTTATACATGCCTACTATGCCCAAGGTCCCATTTTAAATAACAACAAAAAAAGGAATTTAATGAACAAAAACCTATATGCGTCTATAATGTAAGTGGACTTTTTTTCACCCACTACACTAATATTCATGATATGTGTGTCTTTAGGTGGACAATTTATTAATAAAAAAGGAAGAAGGTACGTAAAAAATTAAGATGCTGTAAAATCTTGCCAGTGTGCAAGATAAGGCTTTTCCCAAGACAATTCCTTTAAATGCTCATCATTTTTTTCCTTTTAATTATTTCTAAAATCCTTTGAAAAAAATCTTCAAAAATCTTATTTCCAATCTTGGGCCACTGTGAATTCTTCTATCCCCAGAAATCTTAATGTGTTAACTATAGCTTTGCTTATACATAGAAGAGATTCAGTCAGTCAATGAAAAATATTGCTTTCCTTTGATGGGCCTCTCTGTAAGTTGAAAGTTTCACTAGCCTGGCTGGAACAAAATATTCTATTTGAACCCTCTTATCTCACAAAGTTGTCAAAGCTGGGAAGCAATGACAGTGCTATTACAGAGAAAGCCTTTAAAATCAATGGAGAATAAATTGTTAAATGTAAACTGAGCACAAACCATCAACCATGTCCCCAAAAATATTCTGTTTCTGCAGTGCTTGAAATATTATTGGCAAAGAGACAAAACTGGTGGGGAAAAGCATGCAGAGTCAAAAAAGGTCATTAAATTTTAATGTGGAAAATTAAGTGCATGACTCAGACTTCAGGCAAAACCACATTTGGCCTTTAGCTTAGTATAGTATACAATGACATGACATCTGTAGTTTTTCTTAACTACCTAGAGAATCAGTCAATGTGACCTTGAAAGTAAATATTAAAAAATTATTATGAATGCTTTCATTTAGAGAAGAAAGTATGCACAAATTTGCCTACATGTGAACACAATTTGGCATTTCAAATACCACTTTCTAAAATTGACAAATTTCACATGATGCAAATCAAGAAAGTTCCAACTGCAGTGAAATCAAAGAACCCAGGCATTGATGACAAGGTGCTGAGTTTTGTGCCCTGTAGACACATCTGCAGATTTTAAAAAGAAGAAAAATGAAGCTCTAAATAAATACTGATGAAAGAGAGGAATGTATCGGTGATGACAACTTTTCCTTGGCTCTAGTCTCGCAGTGTGGTTTCTCATGTTGGTATTTTATCACAAACTACTTTTTCTGACTGTGATTATAACATCCCACCAAAATGAAAAGTTTGCTGATCTGAATAAGAGGCAATTTAAAGTTCAATTATGTTTGTGTTTGGAACATATATTCACACTTTTATTTGAAGTTGAGAGTGGTCCAATATTTTGGTAATTCGCTTTAGATTAAATAAGAGCAGCATTAGGAAACTATTACTTAGGAGGAGAGGGGAACCTGGACATATTAATCTACTCAATTCCTTTTAGTAGTAAACCAGTAAATCATCGGAATGTATAATTCTTTTTTCCTACTATTTTTCTCCTCCAGCCAGAACAAAAATCTCTCTTACAAACCTTCCCTGAAAAAGGTACATAACTGGGATAATAATTTTCAAAAAGTTTCCCTGCTTGTAAATCGATCAAATATCACTAGAATAAATAACTAATGGAGTAGATGCCAAATTAAGAATTGCAAAAGACAATTGCAATTAGTCTTAAATAATAATCATAAGAATAATTGGTATTCAGGTAGCATTTTAAAGTTGACAAAGTATGTTAAATAAATCACCTTCAAACTGGATACCCCGTGAAGGAATTTCTATTATTATTCCCATTTTACAGAAGAAACTCACTTGAAGGTGCCAACAAAGCTATTAAAGCTAAACAGAGACAATATTTAATTAAAAGTCTCTCCTGACTCCAAGTGCAGAAATTGTTCTACTGAAAATATGTCAAAATATAGTTATTTTCTATGTAGGTGATTTAACTGTAGATAATGAAAAGTTTATTGTAATACTATGTATCTAGTTGTCAATTACTTTTATTCTGTTTTGTATCAAAAAGTTTTAGAGTCAATCTTCCAAGCTCACAAGTATCTGCTTTCCTTCTGATTAAATAGAAGAAAGCTTCAATTCTTTTAGTCAATTTACTATTTTGTGATGCAAAAAAAAGGGTGGATATTAAAAGCATTCAGTACCTTATTTGCCAAATGAGTAAATTCAGACAAATAGTCTTGGAAGAAATGATTCATGAATATAAGGTTAAGTCTTATATCCTGGGATGACCAGTTGCTAATTCCTATTGTACAACTAAAGGTGGGCAAAAGCATTTGCCAAGAATGGTTTCATTAATCAAGAACAAAAGTCAGAAGTTACAATACCATCGCATTTCTGACCATAACTGATGCTGACTAGTGATAGAATAATGTTAATTTTTATGCCCCAGTAGATAACTTCCAGAAAATCAAAGTCTTTGAGTTCCAGGGGGAATATAGATACAGAATTTAGTGGCATAGACCATTAAATGACAGACTTGCTTTGTCACTGTGGAAGTCTTGTTGCCAGATATTACCAAAATGATGATTTATTCCATCCGGAGACAGCTTAGCTCATCACCATAAAATTACCACACTAATGATTAGAACCATCCAGTGCAAGCTTAGTTCAATCCTGCTGTTGAAAGAATATCACCAGGGGCAGCTAGGTGGTGCAGTGGATAGAGCACTGGCCTTGGAGTCAGGAGTATGTGAGTTCAAATCCTGCCTCAGACACTTAATAATTACCTAGCCGTGTGGCCTTGGACAAGCCACTTAACCCCCTTGCCTTGCAAAAACTAAAAAAAAAAAAAAAAAACCACAGAAACCACGAAAATGACTATTCAAACTATATAGATAGCTTAGTTTCAAAAAAAGTCATCAAATTTGTCATCAAAAATAACATAATGTCCCTCTGCCCTACATTACAGCTATGAATCCTAAATTACACAGGAAGAACCACATCTAAATAGCTAAGGTCTCCTATATATCCAGACCATGAAAGAAAGTCCTCTATCCTATACTAACTGGCTACTGAGTATAGACTGTTCTGGAGAAGGCAATTAGAGGGATGTATTTGTACTGCATTCCCCCTCACTTTAATCAGTATAATGTGCATATCATGCCATCATTCATTTGATTTCATGGTTTTCTTCATTTATGAAGGTCAACAATCAATCAATCTGAGGTCCCAGACAGAAATGCCATGAGTTTTCAGCAATAAAGTCATGAATTAGACAGGCTATGCATAGATATGCACATCTGCTAAATGCTACTAGAGACATTAAATTAAGTTCCCACCTTTACTGAGAATATGATATTGCAAGGGCATATGTCCCATTCACAGATACTTAAGATATAAAACATGTAACAGAATACAAAGCATGCTAACAGCAGAAAGACCTTGATTCAAATTCAGACTCTAGCACCTGTATTAGTGGTGCCAGTCATTTAAACTCCCTGTGTAATAGTTTTATGAGGGGGTTAGGGTAGGTTGCATCTAAGGTTCTTTCCATGCATAACTCAATTATTTAAGTGGAACTCACGAGACAAATCAAATGTCATTTAAATTTCAGGATAGGTGTGAGAATAAATAATTATTGCTAGTTGAGTTTACATTAGGAAAGACTTTGTGAAGGATTGATATTTTGAACTAGTCCTTAAAGGATGGGTAAAATGGGAGATGTGTGTTAAAGATAGAGGATATTCTAGGAATAAGAAACTCTTACAAAAGGTCTCATGACCTCTAAAAAAGACATGTCTCAGAATAGGAAGTGAATTAACCAAATAATTTTGATGGTAAAGATAGTAATGAACTTTATGACTGATTATTAATTGCTCAAAAATGATATAGGTAACTTAAAGCCTAGTCAAGCACATGAGCCAAACCGGGATAATCACAAGCGCAGAGGAAAAACTATCCAGGAACGTCAGGAAAACATACTACTTCACTCAATTCAATGCAATTTTTTTAAAAAGAATATCTCACATATATGCTTCTATCCATTTCTCCCTATTTTGCAAATAATCTGCTCTGCCAGAAGTCTTTCTTCTTTAAATGGCCATGTTCTACCTTCAGGCAACCCCAGCATGGGCTGGTACCCTCAAGGTTTTTTTTTTTTTTAATTATAAAATATTTTATTTGTTTTCCAATGATATAGAATAGTATTTCTACCTATGATTGTTTTATAAGGTTTTGAATTTTACAATTTTCCCCCACCCTCCCTTCCCTTCCCTCTCCCCACCAATGAGGACAATCTGATAATCTTTACATTGCTTCCATGCTATCCATTGATCAAAACTAAATATGATGAGAGAAAAAGCCTATCTTAAGGGAAAAATAAAACATTAGAGATAGTAAAATTATGTAGTACATAATTTTTAAAAGTTTAGTCTTTGTTTAAACTCCAGAATTTTTCTCTGGGTATAGATGGTATTCTCCATCACCGATACCCTAAAATTGTCCCTGATAACTGCATTGATGGAATGAGCAAGTTAATTCAAGTTGATCATCCTCCCATGTAGCTCTTAGGGTGTACAATGTTCTTCTGGTTATGCTCATCTCACTCAGCATTAATTCATGCAAATCTTTACAGACTTCTCTGAAATCTCATCACTCTTGATTCCTAATAGAACAGTAGCATTCCATCACCATTCCCCAATTGATGGACATTCCCTCAATTTCCAATTCTTTGCCACTACAAACAGAGCTGTTATGAATATTTTTTGTATAAGTGATGTTTTTGCCTTTTTTTCTCGATGTCTTCAGGGTATAGAACAAATAGAGGCATTGCTGGATCAAAAGGTATAATTTTTTTTTCGCATTTTGGATGTAATTCCACATTTCTCTCCAGAGTGGTTGGATCAGTTCACAACTCTACCAACAAGGCATTAGTTTTCCGGATTTCCCTCATCCTTCCAACACTAATCATTTTCCTTTCTGGTTATATTGGTCAGTCTGAGAGGTGTGAGGTGGTACCATAGAGATGTTTTAATTTGCATTTCTCTAACCAGTAATGATTTAGAAAAAATTTTCATATGACTATAGATTGCTTTCATTTCCCCATTTGCAAATGGCCTTTGCATCTCCTTTGACCATTTGTCAATTGGGAAAAGGCTTGATTTTTTTTTATAAATTTATACTGACAGTTTTTCTTATGGTGAACCAACTCAGCATTCCTTGAATGAATCCTGTTCAGTCTTAGTGTATTATCCTAGTGATAACTTGCTGTAGATGCTTTGCTAAAATTCTATTTAAGATTCTTGCATCTATGTTCATTATGGAAATTGGTCTATAATTTTCATCCTCTGTTTTGACTCTTTCTAGTTTAGGTATAAGCACCATATCGGTGTCATAGAAGGAATTAGATAGATTTCTGTCTTCACCTGATTTTCCAAAGAGAAAATATAAAATATAGAATTGGAACCAATTATTCCTTAAATCTTTGATAGAATTCACTTGTGAACCCATCTGGCCCTGAGAGTTCATTGATAGCCTGTTAAATTTCTTCTGAGATAGGATTATTTAGGTTTTTGATTAATTTGATTAAACAAAAAGAAAGAAAATGCAAATTATTAGTACCAAAAATGAAAAAGATGAACTCACCACCACAAGGAGGAAATTAAAATAATGATTTAGAACTATTTTGCTCAACTGTATGTCAATAAATTTGATAATCCAAGTGAAATTGATGAATATTTAAAAAAATATAAGTTGCCCAGGTTAAATGAAGAGGAAATCAAAATTGTCAAAATTATTGTCATATAGTTGGACAAAATATTGCTGCTTTTTTTCACTTCAGCAGAAGCAAAGTATATTTTGCTCCAATCTTTTACCTGTACTCTATATGTATCTCTCTGCTTCAGATGAGTCTCTTGGAAACAGCATATTGTAGGATTCCGGTTTTTAATCCCCTCTTCTATTCACTTACTTTTTAAGGAAGAATTCATCCCATTCACAGGTAAAGTTATAATTGATAACTCTTTATTGCCCTCTTTTCACTTTATCCATATTTCCAATTACTTCATTTCTGAATGCCAGCACCTTTGGTTTCCCCCCCTCATATCCACCCTCCTCCACTTTCTTTCCCCTTTCCCTTTTCCTCTTCTTCCTTCCCTTCTTTCTGTTAGTTCCTCTTTTCCTACCCCTCCCCCCTTTCCCCTTTTGAGACTTGAAAGGTGAGATACGTTTCTTAACTTAACTGAGTGAATGTATGTTAACTTAAAAATTAAATCAGATTAGAGTAAGATTCAGGCAGTTCTCACCTCATCCCTTCTTCACCTCTATTGCAATAAGTCCTTTGTACCTCCTGATGTAATGTGATTTACCTCATTCAATCTCCTTCATCCTCCTATCTCTTTACTCTTCCCCTTTTTTAAGGAGGTATTGTTTTTAAATCATTTTCTCAGAGTCATGGTTAAGGCATTACTGTCCATTATTTCTGGCTAACTATATTCTCTCTGATAGAGTTACAATTCTTGAGAGTTATGAGAGTCTAGCTCCCAAGTGGGTATATAGGCAGTTTTATCTTATTGGTTAGAAGTTTTTATCTTTGCCCTTCTTTTTAAACTTTAAATTTCCTATTTTCCCATGAGTTTCCTATTTAAAGTCCAAATTGTCTATTTAATTCTGATATTTTCATCAGGAAAAGCTGGAGGTCTCCTACATCATTAAATGTCCATCTTTTCCCCTGGAAAGGAAAGCTCAGTTTTTCTGAATAGTAAATTATTGGGTGCATTCCAAGATCCCTTCCTCTTCAGAATATTACATTTTGGGATCTTCTATCCCTTAATATTGATGCAGCTAAGTACTCTGTAATAGTTACTGCATCTAAATTGGTATATAAATTTCTTCTTTCTGACTGCTTGAAAGATTTTCTCTTTTATCTGATAGTTCTGGAATTTGGCCACAATAATCCTTTGTATTTTCATTTTGGCATCTCTTTCCAGAGGGGATTGATGTATTCCATGATGTCAGGGCAATGTTCCATCTCTAAATCCTGTAATATTAAGTATCTTCAATATTTATCTCTTCAATATTTTCTGGAATCTCAGTGATTCTTAGGTTGTCTCTCCTGGTTCTTTTCTTGAGATCAGTGGTTTTACTGATGAACTATTTTACATTTTCTTCTATTTTTTTGATTTTTTGTTTTTGTTTGACAGATTCTTTTTGTCTCATGAAGTCATTAGGTTCCACAGGCTCCATTTTTTTATACAGAAGAATTTTCTTCATTTACCTTTTGCAACTACTTTTCCAATTGGTTGATTCTATTTTCAAAGGAGTTTTCCGTTTGTCCAATTGAGGTTTTGAGAGAATTATTTTCTTTTTGTATTGTACTTTCAATTGTATTTTCCATGGATTTGTTTTCTTCTGGCAATGTGTTGATTTTCTCTTGGATTTCTTTTCCCATATTTTCCAATTGATTTTTAAACTCCTTCCTGATTTCTTCAAGGGAGTCTTTCTGGACTGGAGGCCAAATCATATTCTCATCAGAAGTTTTAGATGTCTCTGAGTTAGCATTGTTGCCTTCTAGGTAGTTTTCTATTGATCCCTCATTCTGATGGTCTTTCTTCATTTTCCTAAGATCTTTTGTTAGAGGAGGGGTTGGTTCACAAAAAGTTTAGATCCCTAAAAGCTTTGCTCACTGGGTTTAGTAACTCCAAGTGGGCCAGCCAATAAAGTGTACTAGAGGGTTTGCTCACTTGGCTTAGTAACTCCAAGTGGTCTGGGATGCTGGTTGCTTTCTCTGGTGTGTCTGTGATCTTTATTTGAGGCCCTCTCCCAAGGCCTGGAGGGGGTGGGCGGTGTTGCTGGATACTGTTATGCTTGAACAATTTGGACTATTCTTGGAACAGGGTAATTAATCTCCCTGTTCAGGTGAGGGATCTCTGCTGCCCACACCTGAGTCTGGGGGTGATGGAGGGGTCTGTTACTGTGTTTGTTATGGGAAGCCCTGCAGG
Organism: Macrotis lagotis; assembly: GCF_037893015.1. Classification (NCBI taxonomy): domain Eukaryota; kingdom Metazoa; phylum Chordata; class Mammalia; order Peramelemorphia; family Peramelidae; genus Macrotis; species Macrotis lagotis. Next base: position 715,493,828 of record NC_133658.1, read on the forward strand.
AGTGCCCCAGACAGCTGCTCCTACATCCAAAGCCTCCACAGCCTAGTTGGCTTTCCAACCGCTGTTCCCACAGTCAAAGTCTCCAAGGCTGATCTTATGTTAGTTTGACTCTCACCCCACCCCTGCTAGGTCTCTGGTCTCTGCCCCAGCTCACCAATCATCCCTGAAGATAGACCTTATTCATAGACATTCCTCTCCAAGCTTCTTTTTCAATTCTATCAGTTGAATTTATTTTAAGAGTTTTGTTTCATATTATATATGAGGAAAGACCAGGAGACCTTAGCACAGTGCCTGCCTTCTCTCTGCCATTTTGCCCAGAAGTGCCAAGCCCTCCCCTTTCTTTCCTCTTTCCCTTTGCTCCTTCTTTCTCTTCCTTCTGTCAATTCCTCTTTTCTTCCAACTGCTCCTTTCCCTTCTTAATACTTGAAAGGTAAGGTACATTTCTAAACTTAATTATATGTGTGATAATCCTTCTTTGAGTTAATTCTAATGGGAGTAAGATTCAGGCAGTTGTATCTCCTTCCTTCTTCCCCTCTATTGCAGAAAATCCTTTGCACTTCATGTGATGTAATTTACCCCATTCATTCTCCTCCATCCTCCTGTCTCTTTACTGTCCCCACTTTTTAAGAAGATATTATTTTTAAATCATTCTAGTAGAGTCACAGACAAGTCATGAGTGTCCATTATTTCTGGCTAAGTATATATATACATATATATATATATATATATATATATGCATATATATGCATATATATATGTGTATATGTATATGTATATGTATATGTATATGTATATATATATTTAGGTTTTTGCAAGGCAAATGGGGTTAATTAGCTTGCCCAAGGCCACACAGCTAGGTTATTATTAAGTGTCTGAGACCAGATTTAAACTCAGGTACTCCTGACTCCAGGGCCGGTGCTTTATCCACTGCGCCACCTAGCCGCCCCATTATATTTTCTCTAATAGAGTTACAATTCTCAAGAGTTATGAGAATCTTTCTCCCAGATGGTGACATAGCCAGTTTTATCTTATTGGATAACAGTATTTTTTTTCCTTTTCTCTTTTTTACCTTTTCAGGTATCTCTTGAGTTTCCTGTTTGAAGTCCAAATTTTCTATTTAGCTCCAGTCTTCTCATAATAAAAAGTTGGATGTCTCCTATTTTGTTAAATGACTATCTTTTACCCTGGAAGAGAAGGCTCAGTTTTACCAGATAGTGAATACTTGGCTGCATTGCAAACTCCCTTGCTCTTTGGAATATCATATACCAGGATGTTTGATTCCTTAATGTTAAGGCAACCAGGTCCTGTGTAATCCTTACTGTGACCCTTTGGTATTTAAATTGTTTCTTCTTGATTTCTTGCAAGATTTTCTCCTTTATCTGATAGTTCTACAGTTTGGCCACAATATTTCTTGGTGTTTTCATTTTATGATCCCTTTCAAGAATGGATTAAATTCTTTCAATAACTATTTTGCACTTTTGTCTATGTTAGGGCAATTCTCTTTCACCATAACCTGAAGCATCATGGGCAGTCTTTTTTTTTTACATCAATGTTCCCACTAAGTCCAGTGATTCTTTAATTCTTAAAGTCTCTCCTAGATCTATTCTGCAGGTCAGTTGTTTTGCCTATGAGATATTTTACATTTTGTTCTATTTCTTCATTTTTTGGTTTTGTATAATTGTTTCTTGTTGGCTCATGAAGTCATTAGTTTGCACAGATTCCAATCTCTTTTTTAGAGAAGAATTTTTTCATTTGTCTTTTGCAACACCTTTTCCATTTGGTCAATTCTGTTTTTGAAAGAGTTTTCCATTTGCCAGATTATGGTTTTAATAGAATTATTTCCTTTTTGCACTTGTCCAATTGTATTTTCAAAGGATTTGTTTTCTTGTTGCAAGATGTTAATTTTCTCTATTTCATTTCCCAGCTTTTTCAATTGATTTTTAAACTCCTTCCTGATCTCTTCTAAGTCTTTCTAGGCTAAAGAACAATTTATATTCTCTTCTGAAGCTATAGTTCTCTCTGAGTTAAGATCCTTGGCTTCAAGGAAATGTTCACTGGACCCTATTTGCTTCTGGCCTTCATTTTGTTAGTATCTTGTGTTGGGGGAGGGGCTGTTTCACAGATCTTTGATGTTGAGATCCCTAGAGGCTTTGCTCACTGGGCTTAGTAACTCCAAGTGGACCAGTCAGGAGGGAATGCTAGAAGCTTTCTCTGGAGTGTCTGTGATTTTGATTGGTGGCCCACTCCTTAGGCCTGGTAGGGGGGTAGCAATAGGATGCAGGTTTTCCTTGGATAATGAGCGCTGGGCCCTCAGGTTATATAGTTAATCTCCTTGATCCTCAATAAGCACTGAGGGGGGGATCTGCTGCTCACACCCAAATCTGGGGGGTTGGGATGATGTTACTGTGTTTGTTCAGGGGACAGTCACTTTCTCCCACAGGAATGGCAGAGAGGAGACTCAAATGGAAACATGAGAACTTAACTGAAAACATGGAGGCTCTCAGCCCTGGTCTTCCAGACTAGCCAAGTTGAACAGAGTGATATCTAGGCTACTCTGTTGGAGTCTCCACCCTCATGCATACACAGCCAAAGTTTCTTCCCATATTCTCAGGTCAGTCCCTGGACCTCACCCTTCCATCCCTGTGTTGGCTGTCTGATCTTTGCCCCCATTTGCCAAGGGACAGACCTTGCCAGGAGATGATATCCTAGGTTCTTCTCTGAGATGTGTGGATCTAAATTAAGAGATTTGGTTCATGTTAGTTCTGAAGGAAATCCAAGAGAACTTAAGACAGTGTCTGGCTTCTCTCTGCCACCTTTTCTGGGAGTCCCCTCTTTGGGTTTATTGAAAAAGTTATTCTTTTTTTGTGGCACCTGCATGCTTATATGTTCTGGCTTCCTTAGTGTGATAAGAAAAACCATATTAATGTGATTGCCTGACTAAATTGCCCTCCCCCTCTGACCCATATTCTTCCCTGTCTCCAGAGTTGAGCTAGAAAATTATATGTAAGATGTATCTCTTTCTGTGTGTTGCTTATGTAGATTACATATTTTTGCATGGTTTTATCAAGATGTGGCTTGCAGGAAGATGAGAATAGATATTTCTAGCCTTCTCCAAGTGAGATTTTGATTCCTTCCAGATGAGGCATAGAAGATTGAAACCACAAAGCTGGCTTCTCTCTTCTCTTCAAAATAGGGATACCAGAAGAGATTTTTAAAGAATTTACAGAAATATAATTTTAGATTGAAGATCATCTCTTGATCATTATCCCTTAATGATCCAGTGGTTTTATCTAAATACTTAACTTCATTCACACATAAATCATTACACATAATAGTAGTGATAAATAAATCTTTTTATTAAAGATGATAACACAAAAACTACAATTCTCAAATTAGATATACACCAGACAATAGTAAATAAATCACCTGATAAAAAAGTAGACATTTTTTCCATTCCTCTCAACTTCTCAAGCTTCCACAAAGAAGAAAAAAATGTATCAAAATAAAGTAACTCCAGCTATCAGCATTAAATAGCCCACTCAGAATCAAAAAGAAGGTAAAACAAGCAATCATGAATTATAATCAATGAACTAACTTTTTCAATGATCGTAATCAACACCTTTCCCCAACAACTCATGCTGTTGAAGTAACTCTATTAAATTTCTATGTGCTTGCAACAGAACCCAAACCTCACATCCCTTCTTCCCTCCCTTTTTGCAGTGCCATCCCAGTTCCAGACTGAGGAAGTATTCTCAGGCAAGGACTAGTATTCAGGAAGAGTTCTACAGGACTCATAACTATGGAAGCTGGGGAAAACACACTCTATCTCTAAAGTGAAAAATAACATTCTAAGGGGCAAATTTTCTTTATCTGAAGGTCAAGAACTGAGGGAAAGGGACAGAGCATATGTTGAATCAAGTTAAAATAGAACTCAATGCCACATTATACTCTGTCGTCTATGTAGAACCTCAAAACCCAACTATAATAATTAACCCAGTAACATCAGATTAACAGCTCCCTAAATTGCCTATGATAACTCAGAGTGCTGAGGAGCATAGGGAGAAGATTAGGATAGAAGGAAACAAAGGTAGCTCTGAGTGTGTGTGTGTGTGTGTGTGTGTGTGTGTGTGTGTGTGTGTGTGCGCATGCATGTATGTATGTGTGTGTGTGTCTTCAGCCTGTAGGCCAGTTATATCTACTCAAAAGTTACTTGGATTAAATTATTTTAGCTCGTGTACTCATAAATGCCTAGTTTGGAAAGAGTTTCAGATGCACTGAGATTCAGCTCTCAAGAAAACCATCATCAGAGAGGAGCAAGTTAGAGACTCATAAAATGCATAATAGGGGAAAATAAGAAGAGACGAGTCTGAAATTATCTAAATCTCAGGACAATGAAAATTCAAAAACCTTGAACACAGATAAATCAACAAGAAAATAATTAATAGTGTGAAATATGATTTCTGCATCTAGTACTGTAAATGAGTTCAGACATGAACAAATGCTGGAAATCAAAAGAAAATGATTCAGTTATTGATGACAATGGACCTTTGCCTTGTGGAATGTAAGAACTTGAAACTCTGATACCTTGTTCCTGAATGGTTCAAAAGGGAAAATAGAATTATTAGCGTAGATTTTCTAATTTATACAGCAGGAAATGAGGCAGAATAAATTTCTGAAATCTATGATGGCAAGTATCATTGAAGAAACGAAAGAACAATATTCTGGAAATGTAGTTATTCAAAAGTAAAGGATAACTGAGAGGAAGAGAAATAAAAATAGAAATATTAAAAGAAATATTCTCACTATGGATAGTAAATTCATATCCTCATTTTGAAGGTAGGACAGTCTACCTTGCATAAAAACAGACTAAAGTCTATATGTTTTCCAGAAGAATGTGATAGAACAAAGAACCTTAACACTATACAGCAGGACAAAATAAAAGAGAACAGCCTAGAACTTCTGATCATAGAATATGAAATGGTAGTTGAAATAGTTCATATGTCACCTTTTGAAGAAATAAATGAGTCTTCAAACTCCAAGATAGACAGTGATTAAATTTATCAATTCAATTCCAAAACAATAAGTTATACTGCCAATACAAAAGAAATAACATTTGAATAAAGCAAGATCATTCTGCCCTCAGAAGAAAAGGTGAGAAGGAATGGAATGTGTTTTGAAAAGCAATGGAGCTCAGATTGCAGCTCAGGGTGACAGTACAAATATGAATTTATTTATAAAGGAAAAAAGATAAGATGAGAAAACAAAAGAAAAGAAAATTCAGTAGTAAAGAAGCATTTGAAACATTTTAGAAAGAAAATCAGAATTGAAGAGATTATTTACTTCTTGAATACCTAAATATAAATGAAGAAGGGAATTGGTAAATGCAGAATGAAATGACATTCACAACATGAAACAGCAGAGTATTAAGAGACATTTCTAAAGGTATACAACAATGTGGGGTAAAAGTGAAGGTCTAGTAGGGGTAATAGTGAAGAGTCTAGCTGGGAAAATATGACCAAAATAAGGTCACACAATTTACAGGTAAATCAATCTTTTGTGGCACTTCATTGCATATGAGAAAAGGAGAGCAGACTGATAGAGATTAAAGTATGATTTGCCTAGGTCAAATTGAGAAATAAGAGAAGATAGTCGATGAAACCTAGAAGATAAAAGCCAATCAGGGAGTACATAAGGAAAAAATTTGAAAAGAGGATAGACATTTTGTTTTGGTGGTAGAAAGGGGTTTCATGGATGTATTTTCCAAAGGGTGAAGAGAATTGATCTTTGAAGGCAGATGGAGACCATGTGCTGGATGTAGTGAGCAATATTCAGTGCTTGAAAAGTTCATTCATTCTATCTCAGGAGGGGGTGGGAATTGACACCTAGGAAAGCAGGAGGGCATGGATCCAGAAGGAAGCTTTGTGGCAAATGTTAAATTAAAATAATAATCAAAAAAGGTTCTAGATCAGGAGTATGTTGAATAGAAGTCTAAAAGGGTAGGGATTTTATCATAGGACGGTGCCCTCTGGACTCTGTGCAAGAATAATCAAAAGAGGTGCAGCTAGGTGGTGAGTGGTTAGAGGACCAGTCCTGGAGTCAGGAGGACCTGAGTTCAAATGTGACCTTAGACACTTAAGATTTGTCTAGCTGTGTGACCTTGGGCAAGTCACTTAACCCCATTGCTTTGAATAATTTTTTTGGTTAACCAAACCAAGAACACTAAAGAAATAGAATATTTCTATCAGAAAACCAAATATAGAAAATATCTAAGCTATCAGAAAACCAGATGGAGAGTTAAATAATCCAATCTCAGAAAAGGAAATAAATTTAACTATAAAAAAAACTACAGGCAGCTATGTAGCACAGTGACTAGAGTACTCAGTCTTATTCAAGAAGACATCTGATTTCTGAGTTCAAATAACCTCAGACTCTCTTTGTGTGATCCTAAGCAAGTCACTTAATGCTGTCTAACCCAGTTTCTTTACCTGTGAAATGAACTAGAGAAATAAATCACAGTTTTGCCAGGAATACTCCAAATGAGGTCATGAAGAATCAGACATGATTGAAACAACTGAAACTTGACAAAGAACAATGAAAGCACCAAGGTGGGTAGGGGACTGAAAACTCCAATTCCTGGGAGAATCAAGAGTATTAACATAAACTCTTGAGGGAAGAATTGCTTTATTATTAGCAGCAGGACCTCTAGCATCCCAGCAGAGCACCTGGTCTTAAGAGTGATCTTAAGCACCTGGTCTTAAGATCAAAGTCTGAAGAAAATGATAGAGGGGACCTCACAGTGTATTAGTAAAAGTTCAGCTTTCAAAAGGACTTCCACACAGATACAGACTGAAAAAGAACAAATGGGGCAGGGGAGAGTGGAACATGCCTGGCGCCTAGATTCCTTCAGTAACTGAACCTCAGTTTGATAGAAGACTCAAGAGACCTGGGTTCAGATCCCAGTTCCATCTTTAATGTCTGGGGACTAGTCATTTCTCACTTTCTTCACCAGTAAAGGAATAGGAACTGAATCTCTGACTTCAGTGATGAAAGGGAACTCTCCAATGAATAAACTCCCTCTACCAATGCAAGTCTACAGCTTAGTCTGAAGGAGATTCTTAGAGGAAATAGGTTCCATGACTTGCCCAGAGTCACAACAGCTAGTATGCATTAGAGAATTGAACCAGGGTCTTCTTGGCTCCACAGTCAGCTCTGATGACTCTAGTAGACCCAGTGCCTCTCTGTCATCTATAAAATGGGACTACTCTTTGCTCTACCCATATCAAAGGAAAGCAGTTAACCAATCAACAAGGAGAGAAGCATTGTGCTACCCCCTGAGGCTATGAAGAAAGATAAAAAACATTTTCCCTATTCCCAAGGTGTGCTATGGAGACCTCAAAGACCATCCAATCTACTTCAGCTATCACTCATACAGGAATTGTATCACCAACAAGTAGACATTGACTCTTGGAAATCCTTCAGTGAAGGGGAACCTCATAACATGAGCATTTGGCTCCTGAAATCACTGTTGGATTATCAATACTCTGTCTTAAATAGGCTATAAATTCCTCAAAGAAGGCAGTACAAATTGATTTCTAGACTTCTCTGTACTTCTCCAGTATTATTATGAGCATTTGATAAACCCTACATAAAAAGGAGATGGGGAGAGACATATTTCCTTGGAGAAGCTTTTGGATAAGAACTTTCTAGATAGGTAACCTAATTATTAACTTTACTGTCAAGTAGGTACAGTGAACCTTTTCTACAAATGAAACAACAAATCAAGGCCCTTAGTAGCTTACAAGGACTCTGAGATAATAGATTAATCAAAAGGCAGAAAAACCTTTGGCTCTGCAGCTCTCAGCTTCTCTTCTTGTGTCAGGTTCCCCTATCAAATGCTGTTAATATGTTGCATGGAATCTACTGAGCAATCTTAGCAGGCTAGATAGCCCTTGGTGCCCCCATTCCAGGGTCAGCCTAGAAGGAAGAGAAAACTTGGCACTCTCAGTGTCTGATGACTGTTGTGGTGATCATCTTGGGGAAGGAATTGTAAGGCATTCCTCAGGCCACTACTGGGAGGTCCATCAAAGCAGTGCTGATATTCTTATTCCTGAAACCTGCCTCCACCAGGGCAGTAATATGGGTCTCCTAAAACTTTTTTTGATATCTGTGTACTTGGTCTTCTGTAGTTCTCCCCAGAACATGAGACTGCAGTAAGTGAGGTCACCTCCAGGCTTGAACATATGAAAAGCATGAGCCTTGATGAAGTTGAATTTGTGGAGACAAGTGACATACAGAATTCCATCAAAATGTCCATCAGGCAGGTTGGACACCATCTCTTCCCACAAGCCTTTCAAGTGGATGACCTTGTGGTGCTGATGCCAAAGGTCCATTCCTGCTACTGTTGAAAGAAGCATCATTGCACTCAAGGATCCAGTGATCTTGAGTGAATTCCTGCACTTTTGCTGACCAAAATGGCAATCTCAAAACCAATCTCTAGGACCCTTTCTCCTCAGCAGGAGGCCATAGCAGCAAACAAGTGCATATAAGAGATCTCCCAGTGCTCCATTATCAACTTACCCAGGATATGCAGGTGTGTGGTCTGGCCCATCATGGGCCAGAAGGCCTGTCTTTCCATGAGGGTTGGCTTTCCTATCCCATCTGGAAGATGGGTACTGGGGCAGTCTCTGTATCCCAGGAGACAGTTCTGCCTCTGGAAGTCAAAAACAGACCAAGCTGACTTTATACCATGGGGTAGGGAGGCCAACACAGGCACCCAACCAGAATGCTGGGGGAATGGGGGAAGGTTGGAAGCCCTTGCCCAGCTGGACCCGGCTCTACATAAACATTTTTTTTTGTTTGGGTTTTTTTTTTTTGTTTTTAGGGTTTTTTCAAGGCAAATGGGGTTAAGTGGCTTGCCCAAGGCCAAACAGCTAGGTAATTATTAAGTGTCTGAGGCCAGATTTGAACTCAAGTACTCCTGACCCCAGGGCTGTTGCTCTATCCACTGCACCACCTAGCCGCCACCTAGCCACCCCCTCTACATAAACTTTTAAAAAACAATTAGAACACATATTTTACAATTTTTTTCTCAAAAACTGAAAATGAAAGTACCTGAAAAGAAAAATTTTTTATGGAATAAGTGAAGTTCTAATAATAAACTGAAAGAAAATAATAGACCAATCCAATTAATGAATACTGGCTAATTTTTTTAAAAAACTAAAGCCAGTCAGATTCATCCAAGAAATCATTCGTTATGACAAAGTAGGATTTATATTAGGGATACAAAGATAGTTCAATATTAGAAAAACAATCAGCATAATTAACCATATAAATATCAAAATGTCCAAAACTATGACAATATCAATAAATGTAAAAAAAAATGTTTTTGACAAAGTACAACAATTTTTTTTTATACTGTAAAACCTATAAAGTATGGTCACAGAGTGATTTTTTCAAATATAAAAAGAATACAAAAAAGGAAGCATCATACGTGTAAGAGATAAACTAGAAGTTTTCCACACAATACGGAAGAGAAACAAATATATCCACTCCCCACACTATTATTTGATATAGCTCTGGAAATACTAGAAACAGCAATAAAACAAGAGAAAAAATATAAAGTATAGTAATATTTAAGATGCATGTAAACCTACCCCTTCTTGCTGATGATATGATGGTATACTTAAAAATTCCTAGGGAATCAGCAAAGATACTCATTGAGATGGTGGTTTGAGCAAAGTTGCAGACCATAAAATAAATCCTCAGAAATCAATAGCATTTCTATAAAATAATAAATAATAATGAAACCAAGAAACAATAACAGAAAGGTAATATCTACAAAATACATGAAATATTTGAGGCAACCTATGAAAGCAAGACAAAAGACTTGTTTAAATTTAATTCTAAATTGTTCCTTCAAGAAATAAATTTGAATTTGTGTGAAGATTATGAAATGTTCGTGCCCAGGGCATGCTAATATAATAAAATGCCAAAACTACTAAACTTATTTGTTTATTTCTTTACCAATCAAATTAATAAGGGAATATGTTAGGGACATTGATAAATTATAATAAAATTTATTGGAAAAAGAAAATATATAGACAAAGAAAAATGGTAAAACGTGATAGGGGTGTTGTTCTGTAAGAAATCATGAATACATGAATTTCAGAAAAACTTGTAATGACTAAGATGAATTGATGTTAAGTGAAGTGAGTAAAGCCATGAGAATTGTGCACATTACTAGAAATATTGTGTGATGATCAACTATGATAGATTTACCTCTTCTCAGAAGGTCAGTGAGAAAGGATAATGGTAAAAGACGAGAGATAGGGGCAGCTAGGTGGTGCAGTGGATAGAGTACAATCCTGGAGTCAGGAGTACCTGAGTTCAAATCCAGCCTCAGACACTTAATAATTACCTAGCTGTGTGGCCTAGGGCACATTTGCCTTGCAAAAACCTAAAACACAAAACAAAACATAAAAGACTAGAGATAGAAAATACCATCCACACCCAAAGAAAAAACTATGAGTCTGAATGTAGATCAAAACATATTTTCATTTTTAAAAATTTGCTTTATGCTGTTGTTTTTTTCTTGTTTCTTTTTTCCTCTTATCAACTGTTCTTCAACCCTTTCTGAAGCCATGCTAACTTTCAGGTAAGTGACTAATATTCCAGAAGGAGGATCAGTCCATTAAAGAGAACTCTGATAATAATCTTACCAGCAAGACTGAGAAACAATCCCATGGTCGTTGTCATAGACAATCCATTTCCTTTACCTTTATAGGGATGGACAATGGAGGCATCCATGAACACCTAGTGGATAAACTCCTCATGATATATAACCCAGATATTTTCAGTTAACTCTTTTTTTGGTTTATTTTTTATTTTTTTCTTTATTTTTTCTTTAATATTTATTCTCATTTTGTACAAATAATGTCTTTTTTACATTAATAAAATATTCTTGTTTAAGAGTAAATGAAATATCCCCTTCCCCCATAAATATAGACTTGCTGTCCATCAGTTAACTCTTTTTTTTTTAGGTTTTTGCAAGGCAGATGGGGTTAAGTGGCTTGCCCAAGGCCACACAGCTAGGTAATTATTAAGTGTCTGAGGCCGGATTTGAACCAAGGTACTCCTGACTCCAGTACCCATGCTCTATCCACTGTGCCACCTAGCCACCCCATCAGTTATCTCTTGTATGAGCAATGGACCACCCCTGCTTGTAAACCTCAACTGGAACAGAATTAGTACCATCTGCTTTGCCACATGAAAGGAACCCAGTGACTTTAAAAACCTCTTCTTCAGTTGAAGCTTTCATTGATTGATGATAGTGTTAGAACCACTATGGAAGTGTTCAATCCATCTCTCTAGGATCATCATCATCTTCAGACCATAAATAGTCTTCAGGGTATCATAAAAGCACTTTGAATTGTTACTATCTTCATAAAACTGAATTTCATTTGCCTTCTTACTGAGTTAAAAATCCTGCATCGCTCCAAAATTATACTTTACTTTTGATGGAATTAAAAGCTGCCTTCCTGGAAATGGAACTATCCTGCTGGTAAACCCTCTGTACTTCTCAATTTTCATTTAGCAACTACTCTACGTTCCCATCATTTGAATCAAAAGTTTACAAGTGTTCTGAACCAGATGAGTAAAGGCAGTGCTATACACCAAACTTCTGAAAGCTGCCAACTCCTTTGCTGCTCCACAGTTGCTAACTGTATTGACTTGACTTTCCCTCCAAGTTAGCAAAAAATTGTTCCAGCTCAGAGAAGCACTCTAAGGTCTTTGTATTAATTCTTCTGGAAGTCATTTTGCTTTGGGTTCACCACTTCAGTTGAATGCTTTGTTTTGTTTTGTTTTGTTTTAGGTTTATGCAAGGCAATGAGTTTAAATGCCTTGCCCAAGGCCACACAGCTAGGTAATTATTAAGTGTGTCTGAGGCCAGATTTGAACTTGGATACTCCTGATTCCAGGGCCTGTGCTCTATCCACTGTGCCACCTAGGCACCCCCACTGGGTCACCTAGCCACCCCATAGTTGAATGTTACCTTGGAAGAGGATGAGTTTGTGATCAGTTCATCACTTTATACCACACATTCTTTTTTTTAAGGTGCTATATGGTTTTATTTGCTCTTTTTAGAAAGATTTTATTTTGAGTTTTACAATTGTCCCCCCATTCTTGCTTCCCTCCCCCCACCCCCCACAGAAGGCACTCTGTTAGTCTCTACATTGTTTCCATGGTATACACTGATCTCAGATGAATGTGGTGACAGAGAATGACAGACATATCCTTAAGGAAGCAAAATAAAGTATGAGATAGCAAAATTACATAATAAGCTAATGGGGTTTTTTCTAATTTGAAGGTAATAGTCTTTGGTCTTTGTTCAAAGTCCAAAGCTATCCAAAGCTATATCAAATTCCAAAGTCTGGATACAGAAGGTATTCTCTATTACAGATGGCCAAAATTGTCCTGGGCTGTTGCACTGATAGAATGAGCAAGTCCATCAAGGTTGATCATCACACCCATATTGCTGTTAGGGTGTACAATGTTTTTCTGTTTCTGCTCATCTTGCATAGCATCAGTTCATGCAAATCCTTCTAGGCTTCCCTGAATTCCCATCCCTCCTGGGTTATAATAAAACAATAGTGTTCTATGACATACATATACCACAGTTTCTTAAGCCATTCACCAACTGAAGGACATTCACTTAATTTCCAATTCTTTGCCACCACAAATAGGGTTGCTATAAATATTTTTGTATGAGAGAAATTTTTACCCTTTTTTATAATCTCTTCAGGGTATAGACCCAGTAGTGGTATTGCTGGATCAAAGGGTATGCACATTTTTGTTGCCCTTTGGGCATAATTCCAAATTTTTCTCCAGAAAGTTTGGATAAATTCACAGCACCACCAACAATGTGTTAGTGTCCCAGATTTCCTGCATCTTGTGTTGGTGTGGGGGGAGCTGGCTCTCAGAGATTTCCTTCTGAATATCCTAGAGGCTTTGTTCACTTGGCTTAATAATTCCAAGGGCCAGTCAGTAAGGGACACTCCTTGTTTTCTCTGGAGTGTTTGAAGTCCTCAGCAGCAGGGTCTGAGTTGGGAGGGGGATTGTTTATTGTTTGTTCTGGGCAAAGGGCTCTGCTGAAAGTATGGAACTCAGGTCCTCCTCCCAGCTGATTGTTCTCCAGGCATGCTCTGAGACTCTATGCTGGAACTCAACCTCCAGTAGCTCTTCTTCCCCTGGTCAAAGACTCTGCAGCTTAAGTAGGATCTCACACTGGCCACTCACTGAAGTCTCTAGGCTTAGGCTGGCCCTCTGGCTTCCCCCAGCTGCTGCTGTCCTTGTGCTGATCCTTTGCTCTTGTCTCCTGGTCCTCTGAGACCGGGAGGTGTTCTTCTCCTAGCTTCTCTTTCTGGGTTTTGTTGATTGAATTTCTGTTAAGAGGTTTCTCCCAAGTTGTTTTCGAGGGGAAAGAGGAGCACTTATCACAGAGTCTTTCTTCTCTCCACCATCTTGGCCATAAATCCCTATATCCACACATTTTTCTTAATCACTCTCATAACCTTTCTGTTTCTTCTTACAATCAGAAATTCTATTAGATACCAATGTTTGCTGCAAGGGATGCATCCTGAAATTTCTGTTGCCTTTAGGCAAAGGGAAGGATATTTGTACTGATAAGTTCATGAGATGCACTAGTCTTCAATGGTAAGTGGCCAGTGCTGTTGCTGTTTCCAACCTTATTCCTCTCAAGGACTCTGCTATGTTTGGTAGTCTGAGACTACTCTAGCATTAAAGTCACCCAGAATCATAAGCTTATCCTCTTCAGGTACATTGATTCAGGATTTCATAAAGAACACAGGTATTAGTGATGATGGCGTGGTATTTTCCTGCATGTGATAAATCATATTGTCATGAGCTTGTCATTCATTCCTTTTGGTAGGCAAACTAGTTTGTTAAGTAGATTCATTTTGACAGTCAAATGTACCCCAACTTCATGGCACTCCTCTTCACTATGGTCACTCCAGAAAATGTGTACCAGCTTCAACTTCAGTAAGTTGACCTTCATTTGACTGACTTATTTAACTCAGGACTGCAATTTGAACATGATACCTGCCAAGTTCATTTGCAACAAGACCTGTTCATCTTTCAGATCTACTGGATTTTGTGTTGTCTATGAGTGTGTGCTCATTCCATGCACCAATAATGAATGAAGTCTTCTTGGAAGTTTTTGTGCATTTTTTGAATTTCAATCACAAGGTTGGAACCCTACCTACTCCCATAATCAGTTTAGGATTAGATAAGCAGGCAATTGTTAGGGATCATTCTAGCCCCTTCCTCACACCAGGAAGTGTGATCCTTAAAAGGCTGTTCAGACACCCCAGGAGCTGCCAAATTCTACTGTTGCTTCCAGTAAGGAGAGGACTGATGACCTAGACTGCCTGTGTGCAGAGTTGTGACTATAGCTTCCAGGGTTTCTATACCTGCTGCTTCATCATTTGCTTGTCTCCAAGGGATAGGAATGGTAAAATGATATGGGTGATGTCTCTTGATTCATGCATAACTTAGATTTAAGTGAGCCCGAGTTGCATGAAGTCATCATCTTCACTCTCTTCTAACATCATCACTGGGCAAGACAAGACAACTGGTAATGACTTGAGATGCAATGGATGACCTTTGTGTCTTCTATGAATAACCAAGCTCTAATAGCAGCTTATCATCTTCTTCAGTTGCCTTCATGAACCCTGGATCAAATTGCTCTCATCCATCCATTCAACCAGAGAAAATCTTCACCTGCTTGGATAGACACTCCCTAATTCACCTAATTCAGTAGTTTTGATATTCCCTCAATTACCCTCAATCTGGTTTAGCTGATCTGCTGAAACTGTTTACCAGGGCATGGTTGCTAAGTATGCTACAGGCTCTTGGAATTGATGAAAATTGACTCAGGTGGACACCAAAGGGGGAAAGCAGCCCTGAAAAGTGCTCAGTAACTCTCATACCATTCATGTATATATAATAACCATTTCTTAATAGATAAGTGTCTCATAGATGTTTACAATTTTCAAATGAAGAATTGGAAATTATTCACAGCTACATGAGAGAATTTATAAAATTTCTAATAACAATAATCAAAATAATGCTGAGGTTTCATCTCATACAATGAACAAAAAATGACAACAGTCAAGTTTGGAAGGATATACATAGTAATATATTATTGGTGGTCATACAAAATTATAATATTTTGGAGAGCAATTTGTAAAGCCAATATTTATGCTAAGAAAGTGACTAAAATTTCAATACCCTTTGAATCAAATACTATATCATAGGACTTATACCTAAAATAAGCTATCAGTATGAAAGGCTCTATATGCACCAAAAGCTTTATAATAGCACTTTGGAAATAGCAAAGCTTTGGAAACAAAATAGATGGTAAAGAGTGGCTAAATAAATTTTAGTTTATAAATAGAATATTGTGTGTGATGAATACAGAGAGGCATGGAAAGATCTATATGAACTGAAGCAAAGTAAATTAAAAAGAGCTTAGAAAACAATATAAATGGGAAGAATTATAAATCAAAAAAAATCAAAGCTGAATATAACAAAATTATAAAGATCAAGCAGTACTCAAATGAAGAAATATGAAAATAACCCCAAAACACTCCTTTGTAAATGTGGGAGGTCCATTGATATCATACATTGCAGATATTTTTGGATGTTTACAATATATATTTTGTGCTAATTTTTTCCTTTCTAAAAATACTACTTGTTATATTAGATGTCTCTTTGGATGGGAGAGGGAAAAGGATAGTCAGGATAACTATGACAATGTAAAATACAAAAGACAAGAATAAGTTTTTTGTCTGTATTTGTGTATATGGTATGTGTGTGTAAGGCAGAGAGGGGTGGACAGAGACAGAGTCAGAGACAGAAATAGAGAAAGAGACAGAGAAAGATAGAGAAACAGATAGTCCTCAGTCTTATTGATGGCTGGCTCCTCTACATGTTGGTGTCTTTTCTCTCCCAAGTTCTAATTAAATATACCCTTGAGGGATTTATACAAATGCATAATATTCCTGAACTTCACCATCCTTTATCAATGCCAGGATGATGGTTAACAGGAAAATGTAGTCCCTATTTTCTTGTTTTCATTGGGCCTGCTTTTCTATTAGATATTATCTAGCCACATAAATTGCATTCATCATATTAAAAAAAACCTTTAAAGATGAACTAGTCCAGTACATAAAAAATGGTAAATAAATATTTATTACATCCTAATCTCTTATTTTACAGTGAAGTATAATGGGATATGTATATATGTATAGTAATATATTATTGGTGGTCATGCAAAATGATAATATTTTGGAGAGTAATTTGGAAAGCAAATATTTATGATAATAAAGTGACTAAAATTTCAAAACTTTATGAATCAAATATTATATCATAGGACTTAGACCAAAAATAAGCTATCAATATAAAAGGTCATATATATATGTATATATATACATATATATATGTATATGCAAATATTGGAGCCAGAATTGGAATCCTGATGTCCTGAAACCCATTCCAGGTGTGCTGGCATTAAACAATATTGTCAAATGTAAGAAACAACTTACAAAACAAAAAAGAACAATCTCCAGAAGGGGATACCTGTACATCAAATTGAGGTGTCAGAGAGCAACTTTATTACAATGAAATCAGTTCTCAAATTGTATCAAAACATTTATTCTTCTTTCTCACTAGATATCATGATGTCTTTGCTGTTCTTATAATATCAAAAGTCTGCCCCAACTGGTGCCTAGGTATACATTTATCTTCAAGGTATAGATTCAAGAATAATGATTACAGTCAATGCTTTAGGGTGTGCAAAGTGTCTTACAAATTATCCTCACAACTTTGGGAGGTAAGTGCTATAGTTTCTCCCATTTTAAGATGAGAAAACTGAGGAGACTAAGGTTAAATGACTTGTGCAAGGTCACATAGCTACTGTCTGAGGTAGAGTTTGAACTTGGGTCTTTCAGATTCCAAATCCTTTGCTTTTATCTATTGTGTCTGCTATATGGATAGTGTATCCAAAATTCCTTACAGATTCAGGGGCTAGTACTTTTTGAATTATAGAAGAGTGCCACAACCTTGTCAGCTGTTTCAACCACTTTGGCCCTTCCTTTGCTAGGGGGGAAAAGGGTAGAAAATGAATTGTGGTTAGTAAGCTTTTCTCTAGGGTGGGAGGATTACAACCTTTAGTCAGCTCTTCCAGCTCCACCCAAGCCTCAATTATAGCTGTCAACTGAAGGACTGCCTTTTGTTTCTGCTCTCAGTGACTTCATATTCTAATGAAGGAGATAGCTTGCCAATAAGATATATGCAGGATATTTTAGAGATAATCTCTGAGGACCAGAATTTAGTCAAGGATGACTGGGAAAGACCTTTTTTTTTTTTTGCAGAAGTTGGGAATTGAACTGAGATTTGAAGAAAGACAGGAAAGAGACAGAGAAGATAAGAAAGAGAGAGTACCAGGATTGGGTAGAACCATGAAAATGTCCAGAAGTAGGTCCTGTGGGAAGAAGAGTAATGAGGTCAATATCACTTTATTGTAGATTAAGTTGGAAAGAGAAAGTTTCAGGAATCCTGGGAGAAAGATTGAGGTTCTGAGGGACTTTAAAGGCTAGAGGATTTCATATTTGATCTTGAATTTAATGTGAAGCCACCAGTTCTGGTAGAATGAAAAGTGTGTGTGTGTGTGTGTGTGTGTGTGTGTGTGTGTGTGTGTGTGTGTGTGTGTGTGTGTGTGATAATTACACAAGCTTTAGGAAGATCAATTAACAGATAAGTGAAGAATGGACTTGACTGTGGAGAGACAATAAGCCATTGCAATAGATCATGTTAGAGTGAAGAGGACTAGTACAGGGAAGCTGTCAGTGCCAGAGAAAAGGGATTTATTTGAGAAATATTAAAAGTTAGAAATATGATGCCTTAACAACATCAGACATAAGAGATCAGAGAGAATAAAAATTAAAAGATAAAAACTAGTTTGCAAACCTGAGTGATTGTGAGGATAATAGTACTTGTAAAACTAACAGGGAAGTTAGGAGGAGAAGACTTGCTTTGTAGTTGTATTTTTGTTTTTGTTTTTTGTTTTGAAGGCAGATAATGAATTCAGCTTTGTACATATTGAGTCTAAAATATCATAAAACATTATTTATTTTGAGGTATCCAATAATTAGCTGGAGATTAGAGATCAGGAAGGAAGTGGGACCTATTAAAAACAGATCTCAAAAATCATTTACTTAGGATTAATAATGGAAACCATGGAATCTGATGAGATCACCACCAAAATAAAGAAAAGAAAAGAAGACCTAGGACTGGGAGATACCCATGGTAGCAAACTGAATATGATAAACATTCAACAATGGAAAGTAAAAAATGGTTAGAAAGGTAGAAGAAGAACCAGGACAGACTAATGCCAAAAAAATCTAGAGAAAAGAGAATATCAAGGAGACAAATTGATTAACAATGTCAAAGACTACAGAGAGGTCAAAAAGGATGGGAAATAAGAAAAAAACATGATAAATAGCAGTTAAGGTTTACTGATAACTTTATAGAGAATGGTTTGATTTGAATGATGAGGTCACAGTTAATAAGAAAGCAAAAAGGAAATAGAGATATCGATTATAAATAGCCTTTTCAAAAAGATTCACCATGAAAAGACAGAATGATAGGACAATAGGTAAGAAGCATGAATATATAAAACAAGAATCTTTGGAGGATGGATGAGGCACATATAGATTTGTAAACTACCATGAAGCAAGTCAATAGAGAGACAGATTCAAGGCAAGTGAGAAAAGAGTGATAATAAAGTGGCAATCTGTTGGGGAAAATATGCGATGAAATAGGCTCACTTGGGTAAATTAATGGGATAACACTGACAAGAAGAGTCATATCTTTATGGGTGCCAGAAGGTGCAGAAGGAGTTAGTAGTTGAAAGCAAGTGAATACTATGATGAGGAGGAAAAAGAGAGCTCTCAGCAAATGACCTCAAATTTTTAAGTGAAATATGAAACACAGTTATGAGTTAAGAGATATGATAAGTTTGAAAAGGAATGAAAGGCTTGGGAAAACTGTTGTGATGAGTAGGATAGTGAATCAATTAGAGATCTACCAAAAAAGAGTGCTTTGTTTCAGTGAAGGTCCAATTGAGATTATGCAACATAAATCTCTAGTAGTCAACATACTTTTGTGATTTTTCTTGAGCTTTTTTGAGCAGAAAAGGCAGCAATTAGTACGAATAATAAAAGACTGAGACTTGGCAGAATAAGTAGAATAAAGGGATAGGAACCTCAAGAAAAAAGAACAGTATGGAATTGAATTTCCCCAATTGAGGAAGGGAAGAAAATACAATCTGTGAGGAGATTATGACCTGAGAAAGAATGAGGGGTGGATTTATAACCAAAGTTGGAATTATGAGGCAGAGAGAGGGAGAGGTGAAATGACAACAGCTTGGGATCTGATAGAGGAATTTCAGAATTCATGAACATGAAAGTAGGGCTCTTGTGAGCAATAGTTAAATAAACAGTATGATTTACATTGTATATAGCTGAGATTGTTAGAAGAGTAGATCACTTTAAATGAGTAAAGAAATTCAGTTTAGTTCTTATTTATCTCAATAACCCCAAAGGTAAATCTCCCAGGGCTAAATTTCTTCAAATGGAAAAGCAGACATGAAATTTTATTGAGAATTTCTTTTAACTATTACATATAGCCGTATCATCATGCTCTCTGGTTTCTCTATATATGAGAGAAAAATCTATGCCAAACTATATGGTGTTGCTCTGATGCTGAAAAACTGAAATAAGATGAGTAGTAACTATTTCCTCTTATGGGAAGTCTCCCACTTACGAAAAGAATATAGTGCCAATAATCCATTTAATTCAGTTGTTTCTAATTCAATAAGTATTTTTCCTTCAGGGAGGGAAAATATTTTTATTTTGGTTAGGATCAAAAGATAGGTCATTTTTCTCAAAATGTATATTTAATATAATATTAACAATACTATAGACTCTAACTTAACACTTTAACAATTCTTTTCTTTTTTTTTTTAGATTTTTTCAAGGCAGTGGGGTTAAGTGGCTTGCCCAAGGCAGCACGGCTAAGTAATTATTAAGTGTCTGAGGTCAGATTTGAACCCACCTACTCCTGACTCCAAGGCCGGTGCTCTATTCACTGAGCCACCTAGCCGCCCCCACTTTAACAATTCTTAAAAGTTATTAAGCATTTTTCCTGCTATTAACAAAGAATATAGCCAAGTCTCAATATTTTTGCCTCTGCTGCCTCATCTTCCACTTTATCTTTGTTCCTATGAAATACCTAATTTTGTTATACCTATTTATATTGGTACTAAAGGGTAGTAGATAAATAGATCATACCCATGTGAGTGCACTTAGATATGTGTGCATGCAAATAAATTAATATGTAAAAATAGGGATATATTGATTATCTGTATATAGTCATATATGTAACACAGTGTGAATATGTATATTATATGTATATGGGATCATCTTGATTCAAATCATCTTTCAGACACTTGCTAGCTCTGTCATTGTGAATAAATCCCTTAATTTCTCCATACCTATATAATGTTACTTTCTTTAATTCTTTAATTCATATATATTCATATGTAATTAGATTAGAAATCTTCATTGCCTTCTACATGTACCATATTCAGTCCCATTTCCATTAGTATATTTATTTATTCATGCTCTACTACATTTATTTCCCAGAATTATTCAACCTTTAAGTCTGAGCTCAAGTACCATTATTTCTATGAGGTCATTGTTGACAACTCCAAGTCTCAGTGATCTCTTTGAACTATCCAGTACTATCATATTTCCCCCCAAATAAGCTCTACCATGATTTTTTTGGAATGCTTGTAATATAAACCTTACCCTAAAAATAGGTCCCAGTGAAATTCACTAGTCAGACAGATGCATTTAGTATGTCTAATGCAGCAATGATCATATTGAATTATAAAATAATTATATTGATATATAATTGAATATAAATGAATATTTATCACTTAATTTAAAAATTAATACTCAAAATAAATTATACTATAAATTATAATTAGTATTTATAAATATCCAAGTGGTAACCTTAGGATAAGAAGTAAATGTCTATGTAAATGAAACTTATTGCCCAATGATCAATCGGTGTTCAATCAATTAAAAAAATTAAAAAGACATCCCCAGAAAATAAGCCCTATTGTGCCTTTTGGAGCAAAAATCAGTATAAGACCCTGTCTTATTTGGGGGAAAATATAAGTATAGTCTATATTATACTTTAGGCATTTAATTGTTTTTAATCATTTTGCTACATGCATTTTTATTTTGTTCACTTTTATCCCTTATCAAGGAGAATTTATCAAGGACCTATCACCCCCCCAAAAACTGTTAATGTTTCCCCATATAACTTTATAACTTTATATATTTATTTTGTATATATTATATATTAACCTTTCCATATTGTTACTCTCTGGGAACTAGAGTTTGTATCCTTCCTCTCCAATATAATAGAAACTTCTCAAGGAGCATTTGTCTTGTAATTACAGAACCTAGCAGAGTGTGGTATAACATATATTTAATAAATTTTGAATGGATGAATAAATGATCAAATTAATCTTACCAAGTGCTTCCTGCCTTTAAAAAGCAATTCTGTCCTCCTTACTCAAGCCTGCCACCTAGAGAAATGATTCATTCACTGATAGAATGAGATGCTATTTGGAAATAATTTAAAAGAAGAGAACAAGAGTTAGGTAATCCTTACTTTGTACAAACAGGGGGTTCCTGACTTACCCCTAAGGTGAATGTAGTTAATTAAAGATGATGAGGTAGGTTATGATTTCTTGAACTTCCATCCGGTCAGAATATTAACTCCAGTGGAATTAGGTCATGTCAGACTTCAAAGGAAATTAACACATCATAGAGATATCTTAAATACAGGAGAATTCCACATTTTTTAAAAATAACAATTCAATATCTGAATGTAACATACTGCAGGCTGCATAGGCACTAGATCTTTTTAAGCTTAATATAATCATAGAATCCTAGGAATTCAAGAAACATAGGGAAAGAATTTATTTAGTGTATGCTTTTGCCTCCAAACACGATTAACAAGGAGAGGAGAGACCATCTTTATTTGGAGAGACAGTCAAAGGGATGGAGGCAGGAAAAACTAGTCAAAAAGCAACAAATAGACAGACTTAATGGTTACCACTGTTTCTTTCCTTTCAGCAAAGTTGTATCCACATGTAATCACTTATTCTTTTATTACAGTAAAAACCATTTCCTGTTAGTTACCTAAAAGCCTTTATGAAGTGTCTTTCACCTTCTCTTTTTGAGTACAATATCTAGTTTCTTTAGCTATTGCTGTCTTGTAGTTGTTTTAAGTTTTATTTTTTGGTGACTTGCACATCTGTTGGCATTTCTTCTAATTCCTTTACAAGTTATAGACATTCCTCAAAATTCTGAAACTGGCATGATAGATTATCATTAATCTGAATATTCCAGATTTTTTGTGGTCACTGTGAATAGAATTAATGTTGTCCATGTTATGAAAGCCTACATGAGGTTTGAAAGATGTCAAACCAACCGAGAGAATACAAATTACATTTTTAAAACAGATGATGAACTATTACTAATAAAAAGTCTCTTCAATGAGACATATTTAATATTTTAAATTGTATATTCTGTTGTTCCCAGTTTTGTTATTCACTATAATAGGGATCAGAGGGGAATGTAAAATAAATTACTAGGTAGCTGGTCTTCTCAATATAAATTCCTTTTCCATTCAAAATGTTACTGCATCATGAATGTGTGGAAATAAACATAAATGCCTGCATATTCAGCAGGGTGCAGAGGGAATTAGACACAAAATCCTCCTACATAATGACTATTTTGTGCCTGATTTCCTTCACAGCATGCTGAAAATATTATCATCAGAGGTGACACAGAAATCTATGGTATATGGACCACCCCTCCACTTCGCAATCCCTTCCTCCTCCTTCCCTTCCCTTCTACTCCCCCCCTTCCTCACTCTCTCATCCCTTTAGCCTCCCCCTTCCTATTCCTTCTCTACTTTTCCTCCTCCTCCTTTCTTTCTTTCTTTCTTTCTTTCTTTTTCTTTCTTTCTTTCTTTTTCTTTCTTTCTTTCTTTCTTTCTTTTTCTTCTTCTTTGCTCTCTCTCTCTCTCTCTCTCTCTCTCTCTCTCACACACACACACACACACACACACACACACACACACAAACACAAAATTTGGGTATTTGATTTTCATTTCTTAGCTCCAAATTGTAACATTTCACCTTTGAACAATTTTCATTTCCTATGATATCTGAAATGGAAAATCCTTACCTTTTCCAAACAGATATATAGAAATTGGGTACTGGATATTGGAAATTAAATCCTTAAATGAATCCCTAATGTTTTAAAGTACATCTATTTAAAGCCTTTGAGTAATAAGCAGCCATTGTAATCTCCAATATCCTATTCACCTTGCCAAAATTAGTAAGGAGTATGATGCAGCTCAGTCAGGGATGCAGTATCTATGAGAAGTAGGAATTCATGATGTCACATGCAGGTCTCACCAGATTATTTATGGCATTGGAATAAAAGGGAAATTTGACAAAATTTCTATGACATCATAATCCTACCTTGTGCCTTTATGTTCAACATCTTGAGGTAAATCAAGATAATACTGGATTTTTTCTTCTGTCTTCTTTCTTTTAAATTTCATCTTTCAATGAATTGAAACTTTGAGAAAGTTATAGAGGTTATAGAATTTATTCCAAGCGCACTTTGACAATCAGTAAATAAACATTTATTAAGCAGTCAATATGTGCCAGGAACTTTTCTAAGATACAAACATTAATAAATACATATGTATTTATACCATATCTGTATCTTAGCAGTATATAATTTTACTTTGCTCCCTCAAATCTCTTTGGGAAATCATGTTCTATTGACAGCATCTGTAAGACAAATAATTCAGTCATGGAGCAGAATAAAACAAGTATAAGCTTTATTATCCCTATCTAATATATAATGTTGTGATTGGTCTGCTTCCATTTTTATCTCACTACTCATACTAAATCATCCCCTTAAGTCATTCTGTCTAATTTCTATTCTGTTCAATAGACTAGATATAACATAATTTTAATAGATCAAATTATGAATTTATAGATTTCCTCTTTCATAAAATCCTTCCTAATGATTCTACCCTGTATATCCTGAGATAAAAGTGTTTTTTCCTTTAATTTTTTTTTAACAGAACTTTTCCTGGACCTCTCTTGCATAGTTATTTCAATTTTCCTTGCATTATAGTTGATTTTGAATTTGTACTTCTCCCCATTGGATTATAATCTCTCTGAAAATAAGACCTATGTTTGAATTATTTTTGTATCCCCAAGGTCTAACATACTGTCTTGGACACAATAGGAAGTTTATAATAGTTTAGTGAATTGGATTTGTTTGTTGAAATTGTTTTCACTGATAGGTCAAAGTTCTTAGATTTCAAAGTCATGTTGGTAATAGAGTCCTCATTTATCACTTTTTTCTGAATAGGGAACCTATTATTTCCTTTAATTTTTAATATCTTTTTAGACTTGTTAACATATTGAATCATGGACAATAGCTCTTTTCTGTACAACCTCTGATGAAAGAATTGATGAGCTTGCATAGATTATCTTTTTCCTTATATCCAGTTGTCAATTCAGTACTATTCTATCAGTTTACCAACCCCTAATTTTCAGAACAAATGATGAAGTTTTGAAAGTGGTAATTTAAAAATGAGTAAATAACTCACTTTAGGGGTGTAGTAAATTTATGGAAGAAACTAGTTCTAGCCAACTTTATAAAATAGTCTCTGAAGCCTCTCACCACCATTTTCTCCTTTTTTTCCTTTTTGTACTTTTTTTTCTTTTACTAAGGCAATGGGGGTTAAGTGACTTGCCCAAAGCTAGTAATTACCAAATTAGCAATTACCGAAGCTAGGTAATTAGCAGTTGTCTGAAGTCATATTTGAACTCAGGTCCTCCTTACTCGAGGCCAGTGCTCTATCCACTACACCACCCAGGTGCCCCCACCATTTTCCATAACAATTTACTTTTATTCCTTTTCATATAGTCAAAACCTAAAAATTGTTTAACCAGTCCTACTAAGCTATTTTTAACTAATATATTATTTCTCTAAGTGTATTAATATAAAAAAAAAGAGAGGTACTGGGGCAGCTAGGTGGAGGAGTAGATAGAGCACCAGCCCTGGAGGCAGGAGGCAGGAGGAACTGAGTTCAAATCAGGTCTCAGACACTTATTAATTACCTACCTATGTGATCTTGGGCAAGTCACTTGACCTCACTGCCTTGCAAAGCCCCCCCCCCAAAAAAAAGAGGGACTGGTAGAAAAGGATATTCAAGGGGATATTGTTACAATTTTAAGTTTTAAGTTAATAAGATATTATAGATAAATATCTTATAGAGGGCTTTACCAAGCTCTCAAATCACATATTAGTTGTCACCTGCTCTACCTATATAAGGTAGATTGTCATATATGGAGCATATTTCTCCTAAGAGATTCTTTAGACTGGAAACTCAATAGATTTTAATATGTTTAGGTAAATACATATATATTATTCCTTATTAAAAGAAAGTAAGGATGATTGGAAATTATCCATAAGCTTTTTAAAGGCTGCATCATACAGAATCACAAAATTTCTAATGGTGCCACTGCCAGAGAAGATTCTTAAATGGATCGTGGCTCTAATTCTTGTGATCCTTTGATCATGAGGGTCAAATTTATCAAAAATTATGATTCCATTTTTCTGTAGTTATGTGTTATATTGTCATGTTTACTAGTACACAATTTACTTCCAGCTAGTTATTAATATTCATTTATTCTCATGCTCAACCCAGAATTTATTTGAAATAAAATCATGAAACTCAAAAGATATGTCTGATCTTTTTATATTGAACTGTTCAGGACCCTTGGACTAGTCAAGGCAAATGTAACTTACTCTCATTTTCTTGACAGCTTGTCACACAAAATTATGAAAATTCTTTTACATTAAATCTGACATCTGTCAGCAAGATGATAGAAAATCATGATCTTTAAGTAAACAGCACTCAAAGAGTAACTAATTAGATTGTTAAATCTTTAGGGTCTAGAACATTTAAAAGTCAGGCATCAAAACTTATTAGAAGAAAGGAGATTGACATTTCTTTCCCTGAACTTAATTGATCACAATGAAAAATGTATAATTCCTCCACTCTGCAGTGTCAAAATATGATGGGATACACTGTTATGATGGATGTGGGGGTGTCTTACAGGAAATTTTATGGAAATGTTAAAGGCTCTTGTAGAGTTATTCAACTTCTAACAGGACTACTGGGAAAATCTGAGTATTCATAATGAATTATGAACTATTATATAAAGTGCTCACTGGGTGCATTAATAGAATTCTTTTAGTGAGCATAACCCCTCATACTGACTTATAAAGAGTTAAATCAGAATGGTTTGGTAAACACCAGATCCATCAGAGTTGGAAGATAATATATAGATAATGAAAATTTTATAGTAATAAATATAGAAAAATAATAAGCATTCTTTTTCCTAGGAATGAACAAACAAAGAATGAATCCATGAAAAAAATGTTGAGCACTTATTATATGGCAGTTATTCTACTAGATGCTTGAGATACAAATATAAAAACTGAAATAATTCCTTTATTCAAAGTGCCTACATTCTAAAAAGAAGAAATAACATAAATAGTGGAATTGTCAGGGAGATGAGTTTTGGTTCAGAGCCATGAAGCTCTACTGATTAGTTGTGGTGCTCTTTCCATAGCAATGGTAAAATTGATTTAATTGCCCTTCCCAAACAGAGGAGAAAGAGGTCTGTTGGAAGCAGGAGGAAGAAGGTGGCAGGTCAGATTACAAAATGTCTGCAAGGGTGATGGTGAGATGAAAGTGAATTTGTACACAAAATCAGGATGGTTTGGCCATAAGGTAGAATTCCCAAGCTGATTAGATGAACTCCAAAGAAAGTGGAGATGTTCTTTGGAGAGCTGATCCGGAGTGTACTACTACAGTTGGACAAAATGGTTGATGTCTGGCATATGTGAATAAAAAGAAGCTATTGTTCTAGCTCTTATAATAGCAGAAACAATTTTCAAGTAGTTTTTATCATGGAATCTCAGTTAAAATCTTAGGGTGAGTTGGTGAAAGAAAAACTCTCAGTTTTAATTCTGGTGGCTTATGAGTACCCATGCCACTATAGATGAGGGAGTAGTGTGATGAAGTGCATTGCAAAATTCTTAGATGAGATCATATTTTTTCCTACTATGATTTAGTTCCTTTTCCATACAAATAAAACAATATCACATGATAAGAAAAAGTAATTTTCTAATCCAACTCAGCTAATGATGTGACTTCTTTGTCACCTCTATCTTGCTGTGTTGGTCAGGATTCCTTCACTCTTCCACCAATGAGAGAATCTTTCCTTAATACTTCCATTTGAGTGAATGTCCCCATCAACCTGTCTCACTTCTAGCCTGGGTCATTGAGCACATAAAGTGTCTTTCTTTTTGCTTGTTAGGATGTCCTAAAGTCTTCTTTTAATTTTAAGCTATTATATCTTTAATATTCCTTGATTTTAGCACAGGGCTTGGCATATAATGAATATTTAGTAAATACTTTATCTTTTTTGCAATGTAACGTTGCATAGTGTCTAACTTTCCAGGTTTATGTGAACTGCTTTAACTTTTGGAGGCAGCCTTCAAAAATCATATTTCATAGCTTTTGCCCCAATCAAGATTTGTCTCTTATTTGAATGACTCCCCATTTCCAGGTCCCCACAGATATTTTTGCACAAACAGTCAAGGTAATAATGCATTCATTGGGTACAAGATTGTTATTTTAATCTTGAAATTCAGTTTAGCGTTTAAAGAAGTCATAATTCTCCTGCCTTTCCTATGAGAACCTCATGTTGTTCCTAAAATTCATAGCTCTACTTGTGCTATACAGGACAGATTTCATCTCTGATATGGAGGTGACATTTCTTCTGATACAGGAAAAATCTCATCTCTGATGTCAGTGACATTTCAATAGTTTTCCTTATTTTTCAGGGTTCTGAGAGAATGATGGACAAACAATATCATTTATAATTTCTATTCCCAGATCAACACATTTGGAATCTATAATTATTATAATTAGTTGTGGGGGCAAAAAAAATTGAAAAGAAAGTAGTGTAGAAAATTTGATTCTTACTATGACTGAATTTCAGGCCATCTACATTCATCTATTGGGCACTAATTATGTGTCAAATACTATGCTTAATATTGGGGATACAAAGAAAGGTTTTTTAAAAAATTCCCAGCCTTGAGAAGTTCACATGCTAACTTTGTATATTTATTGAGACAAATATTAACTTTCAAGAGTTAATCATCTCCATATGTGGTAAATAAGTTTACATTTTCTGAAAGTTTTTTGTCCAGTGCTTCATATATAAGAATATCTTGTATCTATTTGTGAGATAAATCAACAAGCAATCTACTTGGCCTAGAATAGACCCAATAACAGTAGGCCTTCCTTATTGAGAAGTCTGGGTCCGAGAATTCATGACCTTAGGGTTGCTAGAATTTATTAAGGTAATGGGTTTCAGAAACTCCCTCCATTTGGGCATGTTGTTGTCCTCTTTGTGGATATTATGTCTTAAGCAAAAGATTCCCACACCGCATCTTCTCTACGGACTGGATCAGGACTTTCCAAAACTTTCCTTTCAGGATTCATGCATGTGTGCTCATATACAAGCCATGTGTTTTTTCATCAATGCAACCATTAGTGACTATAAGGGGTTGGGGGAGATCCTTCCCAAGACTAAGGCTTACTGTTAAATCTGATGCTTTCTGGCTGATCCTCCACAAAGACAAAAAAAAAGACAAAAACATTATACTTCTGCAACTGTCCCTCTTTTATGAGCCAACATGAATTGGTGTCTCTGATTTACAACAGTCTCAACCAATCAATTCTTTCTCAGTTGTTAAGATACAAATCAAGACTGCATATGTTCATCAAGTTAAATAGAAATTCCCCTAATCTACTTCTTATGGAAATTTTCCTCAGGATACATAAAATTCTACAATGAAAAGAAAAAGTGATCTTTACTATGTTTTGTTTTTTTGTGGAAATCCAATTTAAAAATGGTGGGTAGTGTATGTAAAGACTTAGGTAAGGAGAATTGAGTTATAGACCTGGATATTACACTGATTGGCATAGGAAAAGTCTAAATTGGACTCTATGGGCTTCATGTACCTGATCTAAAAAATGAGAATCATGGAGATGATCTCTAAGGTCAATCAATCAACATCATTTATTAAACACTTATGTTCCAGGAACAATACTAGGAATACAAAAGCAAAAATGAAATAATTTCTTCCCTTATAGTATAGTTCTATATTTTTTCAACTAAATATTCTAAGAACCCTATGCCATTGAAAACAGAATCAGTATTTTGAGACTTTATATTTAAATTTGTGCTGTCAGAAAAGCCTGATGGATAAAGAATGTCAATTACATAGATTGTGACATTCATTTAGATGTATAACTTTTATAGGTTTTCTATTAGTAGTAGTAATTATCTGGAACAGACAATGGTATAAGTAGACATGTTGAGGTATGAATTAAACAGAAAGAAGTTGGATTGCTTCCAAAAAATTGTGAAGCTCTGTTAATAACTCCATATATCTCCCAGGAACAAAGAGTAATGATTTTATTACTAAAATTCCATTCATCCTGTTGGCAACTGTGAGTCATTGAACACTGTGTTTTCTGAGAATTGAAAATGAGTATCACACAGGGTGCAATGGAGAGGTGCAAAGATGGGTGTAAAGAACAGACTACATCATATTTCAGCTGTGGAATTTTGAAGTATCAGAATAAAAGATGTTATCCAGGAAATGTATGATTTTTTAAAAAATTGAATAATCATATGTTAAGAGTTAGGGAAAAGAAGAGATTAGACCATCTGCAAATTTAGGTGACAGTAAAGAAGTCCTATTATATACTGGGTAGTCATAAAACATAGAAAGATCATGTGTGAGGTTCAATAGACATCTTTAAAGTAGCTGCCAAACAAATCAAATCATAGAAAATTTGATTATCCGAGTATTCAATTCATTTAGCAAGGCAGAGCTAAAATTGGTTAAGGAAATGTTATTAGAGCGATCCTCCTGACAGTGGGAGTGGAGGGAGGGAAGGGAATAAAGATTTATATATCACCAGGCTCTAGGCTAAGTTCTTTACAAATATCTAATTTGATCTTCCCAACAAACTTTCAAGGTAGTTTATTTTGATTTATTTTGATTCCCATTTTAATTGAGGAAACGGAGGTTACATGACTTGTGCAGGGTTACATATCAAGTGTCTGAGGACAGTTTTTACCTCAGTTAAGACCCAATGCTCTATCCATTTTGCCATTCAGGTGCCTCAGGCCCTTGATGCCCTGAAAGAAAATACTTCAATAGCTTAGCTATGTTCAATAGTTCAAGAAACTCTCATTTAAAGGGATATACTAGTCCAATACCTTGCTGTCCTATGACTCCCTTTAAGTGAACGAAGGAGATTTGAAGTTTCCCCTCATCTCTGCTATGCTATTATTGTCTTGGAGTAAGCCTTTTTATATTATATGAGTAGGAGGCTATTAATTACTTTTGCTTCCTTTAGAAATACATTCATCTCATTCCACAGACTCCTCTCTAGCATATATGCATAGAATGGACATCTAGTCTTTCTATGAACTAATTGGGAAAAAAAAGCTTCTATGTTTTCTTACATACATTTCCTCACTGTAGGGAATATGAGGTGAACATTGGTTTAGGAAGTATCATCCTTCTCTAAGAAATTCCTAATGACATGGCCACCCTGGAAACAATCCAACTAATGAATTTCCTAAGACTCTAATCATCCATATGTGAATTAGGAGGAGTTCCTAGTCTGAAAATAAAGGTGAAACAAATATTGACAAATAGGATCATTTTCATTATTCATTATTTCATTATTTCATATTCATTATTCATCTCAGAGGTGCTTCCTAGGCTTTAATGAAGAATTTTAAATAGGTTACAATAAACTTTTATTTTCCTAAATATCTTACATCTTATCCTTAACCTTAACTTGAACATAGTTGTTAGTCATGGAAAAGAGAATACTTTTACTTTGAATAGTCCACTACTTCATCCTACTCTTCAGCTATCTTAGATCATGAAGTAGCTATAAGAACATGGGAGGAATCTAACTGTTAGGCTAGAGGAGCTTATCAAACTGAGAGAGAACCCAAAGAAACTCATATGTGAAATTTTCTCCCTATGGGGTCACTGCTCTTACAACACTGACATGCCTGTAACTTTGGCATTCCTTTATTTCCCTCTCTAATCTTGCTTATTAATGATTTTGTTCACCATCTTCCTGGTTCTTTCACTCTTGGTTTATAGGTTAATGATGATTTCTCATCTATACCTTTGGCTACACTCCCTGTAGTGTAGTTATTTGTGGATGATGAATCCTCTTGACCTTGCTGGTGAACTTGAAACTACAATGTAAGCAATGGGATTCTTAGGAGTTCAGAGTAAATGTACTGTTGATCAATGAAGTCCTTGACTAATCACTACCTCATGATATACCTATGTTAGGATGATCAGGGCTTTGCCTCAAGAGAACAAAATATTAAGAAGGACATAAAAATATACCAATTCATTTCTGCTATGTGGTAGCCAGGATAGTAGTTAATTTCTCCTTTTTAACTGAATTTGTTTAAATTACTTATTCTGTTATTTTTTGGACTAACTCAAGATGATTCTTTATACTTTATGTTCAACATTCAAAATAAGCCACTTGCAGATGATCCAACAGTTAATAAAAAGATTTTTGCTTAATCTTAACTGGAAAATGATATTTTACAAACATGTGTTTGGGGGACATCCCTAACTGAATTAGCTTGAGCAAATCCTTCCCTCTTCTGAATTATCCAAAGTATCCTCCCAAACTTCAAAGGGTTCCTTCTGCCTATTTTGTTTTTAGGCATACAGTGATCAAAACATACTGAGCCTTTAGTCTCTTAAGACAAATAAGGCTCAAGGATGTTAACAATACATTTTAAGGAAAAATTAGCCCAAATTTTATAGATTCAGGAGTTAGAACATTGCTCTTATGATATCTTGGAAGCTGAGATAATTAAACATG
The DNA here is from genome assembly GCF_037893015.1 of Macrotis lagotis. NCBI lineage: Eukaryota > Metazoa > Chordata > Mammalia > Peramelemorphia > Peramelidae > Macrotis > Macrotis lagotis. The sequence continues at coordinate 715,526,117 of NC_133658.1, forward strand.
AATATCAATATGGGGTGTAGGAAGGGAGTTGAAATCTAACTTCTATAGCTATCCACAAGTAAAAGAGGCTCTTTGGGATATGGTGGGGTTCCCTATCACTGAGATATCTTCAAGCAGATTTGAAATGATCATGTTTTAGGGTCTTTGTAGAAGGGTTTTTAGATCACCAAAGGTTGAACTATCTTGCCTCTAACATTATGCAGGAAAAAAGTGTTAGCTCTGAAGTCAGATAACTGGGATTCAAATTTGCATTCTAATACATCTAACTCACTGAATTTGGGCAACTCGTTTAATAACTCTGGCCCTCAGGTTACAAATCCATAAAATGATGTAGTAGATGGCCCATCATTCAATCTATGATACTAAAATACATAATTATCTAATTCTGTGGATAGTTTAATGGGAAAACATATATACTATTGACTCAGAATAAGAAGGCTTGGAGAGGAAATTTGCATCAATTAAAGGAGTACTTACACTGATGAAACCACAGACCTACCAATACAGTAATGTCATAGGATTTATTTTAGAACTGCTATGAAAAAAAAAGATCATTCCCAAGCTCCTTCTAATCAAAACTGTGATCTCTCTCTTTCTCTCTCTCTCTCTCTCTCTCTCCTTATGCTATATCCAATGTGCAGTTCATATATAATAAATAATGAAAATGATTAGCAAAAGAGTAGTAAAGGTCTTTGAATTTGCATTTCAGTTAGACTTTGGGGCTCCATTTAAAAGACAATTTATGATATATCTAGTCCATTGTTATGTCTGTAAAGCATTTCTATGGCACCAATCAGGACAGCACCTTGGCCCAAAGTCTTGACCATAAATTAAATATACAAATCATCTTTGTGTCACCTCAATCTTAATAAAGCTTGTTCTCTCCATTTCTAAAGGAATATCAAAAAAACCTGCTCTCATGACCATCTACAGAATTCCTTTGAATTCAAAAACTACTATTTCATAAGGTTTTAATGATGTCTTAAAAGCTTATTTTACTTAAGCCCTAATCTGCTTTCTAATTTTAAAATTAGTGTGACTCATTAATCAGTCAAAATCACTTAAGATCTTTGCAAATAACATCTTTTGAACATAAAGTATGTATGGGTGGAAAGGTGAGGGGTGAAGTATGACTTTTAAATAGTTGAACTGTTTTTTTAAAAAAGAAAATAATATATGAATCCAAATTAGTGTTTTCCTTCAAAGTAGTCACCTGAATAGGATATACATTTATTCTTAATATGCTTAAAACCTTTTTTGGAAGTTTTCTTTAGAAATTATTATCAGAATCCTGTTCAAAATAACCAAGAAAATATGACCTCAATATTTATAGCCATGTCTTTGTCAAGCTTTTTTTGCAATCAATATAATTCAGTATGGTTCTCCCAACTTATTAACCATAGTGGATTCTGTTTAATTGTAGAATTTTCTGTAAAATTTTTACTCTAAATTCAAAATCCAAATATTTGTTTCAACTAAGGAGATATGAAGGGATACTCACCATATGCTAAATAAAATATAAGTTCTAATACTGTTCTAAATCAATAGTAGCAACATTAAAATAAACATATGATTTCCCAACCAGATCACTCAAAGAGGAGAACATTTATTTGTCTATGTAACTTGGAGGATGTGTTTTTTTAAAATCACATTATATTTTATACTTCCTTTCTGAGAAATGACTTAGAAAGATTACTGAACTAGTTTTAAAAAGAGAAAAAAATTAATTTCTAAATATGGAGAGAATGGTATCTTATCTGATTGAGAAAATATAAAATAGAATTATGTAGAATCTAAATATCTTTTCTCTGACACACATTAATCCTAGGAGCTGTGCATGTCTTCAAGATACTTTTTTTTGCAATTTTTAGAACCCTGCCAGTTATCTCAAAAAAAAAAAATCAAAATGGACTGGAAACAATTGGACCAAGAGTGGAGTCTTCCCCTAACATTCCTAGATGCCTAGGGAGACCTATGGGGTCAGCAGCTGTGTGCTAGTGTCTTTCTTTAGTCTCCAAGGAGAACTAATAACTGTGAGGCAAGGTAATTGTGGTTAAAGGGAAATTCAGAGACTGGAGGAGGTCCTGATCTGGAATAGTTCAGTGAGCTAGCAATACTCTGTCCAGATGGGGACCACGAAAGGTTGATTAGAAGAAATCTGGGCAAGGGAATATCTGGTACCATTTTCTGTGAGCTAAATAAAACTACAAATATAAAGTTAGGAATGTTATGATCTCACAAAGAAGATAACATCTGACTTTCTATTCTAGGGATGCTATGAGAGCAGGTAATCTTATGTAGTTGGAGTATATCAGTCATAAAGAGGAGTAGCACCGAGGAGAACATTTCTTATAATTCTAGGAAAGTCAGCATTATACACAGGTGCTAACTAAAACTATCTAGGGTCCTGAGTAGAAAAAGTTGCTCTCTGATAGCTATTGTAATTTCCTTTGTACTCTGATGTGAGTTTGTAAACCTTAGTCTTTGAGTGATGTACAGCATAAGTCTCAAAGCCAGAAAGAGCTGGGTTTAGGATTCACCTTGAAAAAATTCTTATTATGAATTAATTGTAAGTCATTTAACTTCTCAATGCTCTGGGCAACCTCTTAAGATGATTAGTTACAAAGTGACAAACTTATATTGACATGGGAGGTTTCCTTACTTAGGCTTTCCCTATATCCACTGATTCATTAATTAACCCCTTACACTAATCCCTAAATAAACTTTTTCACATTTTGAGTTTTGCATGTCAATATGCTTTTAAATGGAAGTAATGACTATACTCTTGGCTCTGAAAATTATCAGATCAAGAAATTCCCAGATTTCTCAGTGGGGCTATACGCCAGAGAAGTTTCAATTCAGGTAGCATAAAAAGTTTCAATTCAGGTAGCATATAAAGCAAAAATTGTAAAATGTAATTTGGAAGTCAACATGTTTTGATCATACCTCCTTCATTAGTATAGTCCTAGAGTAGTCCTAAACTTGTTAATACATTGTTTAAAATAATTCACATTTCATTAATACTCTGATTTTGTCAAAAATTTCTATTGAAGAATAAGACTCATTTTTTCCAATCTCTCCTTACATATTATAAGATTTTATTATTTTTTCTAAACCTGGCAAGCCCATTGAACTTAATGAGTTCAAAAGGTAAAATAATATTGAAAGAAAAGATATATTTTATGTGAATCAACAAAATGTTTACCTCTGAAACATACCTGAAAACTACTCCAATTTTAAAGATAAGAAAGCTTTCTGAGGAAAACAAATCCTTCAGATGTAGAATGGAGCTAAAGGAATCTGATTAACTTTATTAGAAGTCAGGATACAATACTTCAACATCAAAAGAATGAAAAATTAAAAGAAAGTGTGAAATATCTCACTGAAAAACAACTGATCAGGAAAACAGATTCAGAAAAGATAATTTAAAAATTATTGGGATACGTGAAAGTCAGGATCAGGAAAAGAGACTTGACCTCATTGTTAAAGAATTCCTACAGGAAAATTGCCCTGATATCCTAGAAGCAGAGCGCAAAACAGAAATTGAGAGATTCTACCAATTTCCCTGAGAAAGAGATCCCCAAAAAACATCCCCTAGGAATATTATAGCCAAGTACCAGAACTCCCAAGTCAAAGAGAAAATATTACAAGCAGCCAGAAGGATACAATTCAAATATAATGGAATTGCACTTAGGATTACACAGGACTTAGCAGCAACTACATTAAGGGCTCATAGAGCTTGGAATATAATATTCTGGAAGGCAAAAGATCTTGGAATACAACCAAGAATCAACTACCCAGCAAAACTGAACACTCTATTCCAGGGGGAAAGATGGACTTTCAATGAACCAGGGGAATTTCAAATGTTTCTGTTGAAATGGGCAGAGCTGAACAGAAAGTCTGATCTTCAAATATAGGACTCAGGTGAAGCATAGACAGAGGAGGAGAAGGGTAAAATATGAGGGACTTAATGATAATGAACTGCATGTATTCTTGCATAGAAAAATGATACTGACAATACTCATATGAACCTTCTCAGTTAATACAGCAGGTAGAAGGAGCTTTTATAGATGAAGCACAGGAGAGAACTGAATTTGAAAATAAAATATGTTGTAAAACTAGAGTCAATGGCTTAAAGGGAAATGTACTGGGAGTAAGAGAAAGGAGAGTTGGAATAGGCTAAGATATTTTGTATAAAAGATTTTTTTTTGCAATGAGCTATTGCAATGATTTGGAAGGCAGAGAGGTGAGGGGTAATGAGGGAATCTTCACTCTCTTCAGAAATGTCTCAGAGAAGAAACAACATACACATTCAATAGTGTATAGACATCTAGAGTAAAAAGGAGGGAAGGGGGAAAGGGGGAAGGGGGGATGTGGGTGATAGAGGAGAGGGTAGATAATAGGAGAGAATAGTCAGATATAATACTTTTCCTGTCTGGGACCACAAGGCCGGTGGTTGCTGGGTCTCAGGGGTAGTATGTGGGCTTGGAGCCTCTTGGCCCCAGAGCCAGTGCTCTGTCTGTTGCTCCACTCAGTTACCCTATAGCACATTTTGGAAAAGGGACAGAGTGAAAGGAGAGAGAAAATATAATATATGGTAGTGGGGAGGAATGAATGGAGGGAACTACAATCAGCAACAACTGTGAAAAAATATGGAAGTAACTTCAGTGATAGACTTATGATAAAGAATGTGATCCACCCGAGACAGAGCTGATGGTATCAGAACACACACTGAAATACAATTTTTTTCTCTCTCTCTTTTAGTTTACTTCTTATGAGGTTTTATATTTGGGGTTGGGAGGGGTATTATGTTTATTGTTTTTTTTATTTTTTTTAAGTTTTCTTTTTTGCAAGGCAGTGGGTTAAGTGGCTTGCCCAAGGCCACACAGCTAGGTAATTATTAAGTGTCTGAGGCCAAATTTGAACTCAGGTACTCCTGACTCCAGGGTCAGTGCTCTGTTCACTGTGCCACCTAGCCACCCCTATGTTTATTCTTAAACAAGAACATTTTAGTAATGTAGAAAAAAATCACTTGTACATAAATATCCACAGCAGCTTTGTTTGTGGTAGTAAAGAATTGGAAATTCCTCATCAATTGTGGAATGGCTTAACAAAATGTGGTATATGTATGTGGTGAAACGCTATTGCTCTATTAGAAGCCAGGAGTGATGGGAATTCAGGGAAGCCTGGAAAGATCTGCATGAACTGATGCTGAGTGAGATGAGCAGAACCAGAGGAACATTGTACCCTCTAACAGCAAGAATAGGGGAAAATTGTAAAAAATTCAAAATAATTAAAAAATAAGATTTTTGAAAGATAAATATTCCTTTTACTAAATAATAAAAAGAAACAGATGGCAATAACTAGCACATCATCAATTAGTATAATGAAAACTAAGTATGTGAAATAATCAAGTGGCTAAGGACTACTATTAAAATAGGTTTTTATTAATATCTTTTATTTGACATCACTTAGATTTTTCTCCTACACCCAACCCAAGGATATGATGGAGAAATCCAGAGATTAGCCTGTTAGGAAAAGAAATCATGGCTCTCCTGAGATCTTTCTTTAATTGGAAGGTCTGAGAAAAGCCATCCAATCAGAGATAGACTTATCAGGAGGAGAGCATTTCCACAGTTTGAATGTCAGAGCTAGTTCATCTTCCTAAATAAAAGGAAAAGTCCTGATTGAGGTCTGTGGAGAAATGACATATAGAAAGGTGGAAATAAGGAATCAAACTTGCCACTTCTTATATTTAGAAAGGGTTAAAAAATATACAGGGTGGGGGAAAGGGTATCGGATGAACCTCACATTGCTTTCTAAGAGATATTTATTTCTTAACATAAACACCTATAAAAATATTCCTCCCAGCAAAACACATATAAAACTGTGAACAAAAATGAAGATGGATCATCATATGCCATGGGAAATGGATTATTAGTCTCTGTTTCTTCATGCCACGAAAAAGTGTCTGAGATTATTGGGGGGACTTTTAGAGGAAATATATTGGAGGAAGTGGTCAAAAGTGATACAAGACAGGCATACATAAATGTGTTGAAATCTGCTTTGCAGGACATTAATAAAGGGAAAATTCTCACTGAAGAGGTGGGAGGAAAGTAGATGGTTCAGCAAATAAGACTGAGGGGATTGGAAGCATGTAGATATGAATTTTTGGTGGGGAGGTTGCAAGGCAAATGGGGTTAAGTGGCTTGCCCAAGGCCACACAGCTAGGTAATTATTAAGTGTCTGAGACCAGATTTGAACCCAGGTACTCCTGACTCCAGGGCTGGTGATTTATCCACTGCACCACCTAGCCACCCCTAGATATGAATTTAAGTCCAGTCTCAGACAATTATTAACTATGTGACCCTGGGCAAGTCATTTAAGCTCTGTTTGCTTCAATCCACTATAGAAAGAAAAAAATACAAATCACTTCAGTATTTTTTTTTATGTTTTTGCAAGGCAATGGGGTTAAGTAGCTTTGCCCAAGGCCACACAGCTAGGTAATTATTAAGTGTCTGAGGTCAGATTTGAACTCAGGTACTCCTGACTCCAGGGCTGGTGCTCTATCCACTGCACCACCTAACTGCCCCAGTCCAGTATCTTTATCAAGAAAATCTTTTGGACGTTTTGGTCCTTGGGGTTATGAAATGGGCATTAAATAGATATGACTGTGTGACTAGACTAATTTAAAAAAGCCAACTCACTGAAAAACAAAGGCTGAAAACATGAAAAGGACACCTATATTCATTATTTCCTTTAGAGAAAGATCTATTTGGATTTTTAAAAAATTCTGGATTTAATTAAAATACAATACCCTGAGTTTTTTTATTATCCTAAAGTGATGAGAATACAAAAAAATACAAAAAGTCTTACTCCTCAAAAAATTTACAATCTAATTGGGGGTGGGGGGAACAAAAGGCAAACATATATATACCAAACAAACTATATATAGGATAAATAGGAAATAATTAACAGAAAGAAGGCACTAGAATTAAGAGGGTTTGGGAAAGGCCAGTAAAAATGAGATTTTAAATGGAATTTAAAGAGAAAAACAGAAAAGTCAGTAAGCAGAAACTAGAAAGGAAAACCTTGGAGAGACACACACTGAGAAAATATTGAGAGATATGAGCCTATCTTATTCATAGAACAGTCAGGAGGATAATGTCATTGAATTGTATGTGTAAGAAAACTGGAGAGGTATGGTTAGTTTCTGAAAAGCTTTAAATGCCAAATAGAGCATTTTGCATTTTTCCTGGAGATAACAGAGATCAACTAGAGTTGAGTGAGTAGGGGATTGAGTTCAGATTTGCTCTTTAAGGAAAATTACTTTGGTGACTGGAAGAAGGATGGATTAGAATGGAGAGATCTGAGGCAGATTGCAATAATCAAAGTATATGGTGATAAGGACCTGCACCAGAGGTAAATAAGGGATATATTTAAGAAATTTTTCAAAAGTCTTTTGCAAAAAGCCTTTGGAGATAAGAAGTGAGGTATCATGAGAAATCTAGCATAACTTTTAGTTGTGAACCTAAATACTTGGAGCATGGTGTTGACCTCTAAAGTAAGAAGGAAAGTAGGAGAGGCTATTGTTTAGGTAAAAAGATAATGAGTTCTTTTTAAAACATATTTAGTTGAAGCTGTCTGCTGGAGAACCAGTTTGAAATGTCTGAAACAGTTGGGCATTTGAGAGTTAAAGGTCAGCAGAGAATTTGGGGAAAGAAAAGTATATTTGAGAATCCTTATAGAGATAGTAATTAAATCCATGAGAGTTGATGAGATCATCCTGTGAAATAGTGAAGAGGAAGAAGAGAAGGCCAAGGACAGAACCCTGAGGGATAGCTAAACTAAGGAAGGCTTTAAATTTTTGATACAATTAACAAAGGGAGTTCTAGCCTGCATTATTTTCAATATCGCATAATCCTGTAAGACTGATGTGCTCTTTGTGTGGATTATTGGGGAACATAACAAGTCATAAAACAAGATTGACAAAAATCCTCAAGAAGATATCTATTCACTTCAATAATGTCAATAATGAAGATCTAGGATGGAAAATTATACCTGCCCTGTTCCTTCCAGTTTGAGCAGGTCTCTCTCCCTTTGAAATCACTCTTCTCACACTCACCACATGCTTGTTTGCAGCACCATATATAAATTGACTTGAGCTAAACTGCATTCACACCTTTTCTATTATCTGACTCTCCTAACTTTGCTGATGCAATAATGGGCCACATTTCAGTAGTTAAATGTAGCAAGTTCAGCTAAAAGACTGTAGTAGGTACTAAAGACAGTAATAATATCCAAATATTAAATATTCCTGTGTTTCAGTTTTCCCATTATTCCTATAATATTGACACTTAAAAGATTTTTAAAATATGATGCATCATCCATTAAATTCTTAATTACTTCTCAAGATAATGTCCTAATATCATAATTAGGAAGTTTTCTGAAAATTTAACTCTACCAAAATAATTTTGGATGAAAACTCTTTGATTTTAACAGAGAATTTTTTATTTTCTCAGTAAACATTTTCTTTTAGATTTCAAGTTTCTTGAGGGTAGGGATTGAAAGATTTTAATGCTTGTATCTTCTCTACTTCCCAAATTACCCACTTTCCTCAGTGCTTTATATAGCATTATACACAGAAGGCATTTAACAAATGGTTGTTTAATTGAATGCAATAATGTTGATGCTTATCTTTTGCTCTCTAAGAAGACCCTGACATCAGGGAGATGATGCCATGATAAACACATGAATTGCATTTGAGTAAGGATAGCTGTGCTAAGTCACCATCCTCACTTTCTCCTCCAGAACCATCTGGGCCCAATAGCCAGATATGAATCAAGACAACTGGAGATGGTGCAGCATGCAAGACAATCATGGTTAGTTGACTCACCCAAGGTCACACAGTTAGTAAGTGTCAAGTATCTGCATCTGGATTCAAACTCTAGTTCTCCTGACTCTAAGGCCTTCACTGTGCCACCTAGCTGCCCTATAATTTAATGAGTCATTAAAAGAAAATTATTTAAAAGATGCACAATCTAAAAAAATAAAAGAAAGCTTTTAGGAAGTTTTAAAGTGACAGTGATATGGCCTTACTCATTTATGAAGAGATAGTCTCTTTACTGTTTCATTTTGTTTTTCCTGTAAAATAACTTCTAGGCATAATATTTGAAGATTTGGTGAGCTAGTGATTCTAGTTATGTGACCTCATGAAGTATATAGTATCAGATAAATGATAAATGACCAGTATATCTGGCAAATGAAATAATTAAGCATGGCCTGATGAGACTCAAGGAACCACTAATAAGAAACCAACTTTGCCTCTCTTTTCTGTTTATTGTTTACAGGAAACTGTTTCTGGGAAAGTGTTTGCTTCAGGGAGGTGCTTGGGTCCCCAACCTTGTGCAGTTTTTCTCAAACTGTGAATGATAAACCGTTCCAGGGAATTCCTAAAAGAGAGTGAAGGACACAAAAGCCACAAACAGTAATCTAGTGATGGCACTTACAGTCAGCAAAGTTTGCAAGAAAGAGTGTGGGCCAATACTATCTGGTGGAAATGCCTTGAGGTCAAGAAGAACAACCAAACAAACAAAAAAATTAAGAAAGAGAAAGAAAAGAAAACCACTCTACAAAATAAGAATGAAAAATGTATTCCAGGAACAACTTTAGTCAAAATGTTCAGGTCTGAATCAGAATTGGACTTCCCCCAAAAGCAAACAAACAAAATCATGATCATTTTAAAGGAATGTATAAAGTGAAAATGAAGTGCATTTACTTTCTGCTTTTTAATCCACATCTATTGCTGCTGGTAATAAACAATTATAGAAGACAATTATGCTGCTTTGGTTAATCATTTTGGTAGAAAATGATGGCATCATAATGCAGACTATAAATTGCTAGAGAATATGCCAATATGATAAATTGGTACTTAGTAAAATTTGAGTAATTGCTGTATGAATTTTTGTTTGTTCTTTTTTGCTTTACTATAAACCAAAATTCACATTTTTTATTTAAAAGCATAATTCCAGACATATTGTGAAGTATCTTCATTGTCTTTGCCTAGGGGGTAGTTGCTCTGTCCAGAAAATACTATCTCATGGTAGTACCCTGAGGGAAATAACCATTTGCCCATTGTTAGTTTATAGCACTGTCACCATTTTTTAGTATCTCCTTATTAAAGAATTTATAATAACATTCATTCTATAAATACTTTGCAGAGTACCTGGTAATTAAAATATTAACAAAATATTATAGAGTTTAATGTTTCTTGATTTCATGGTGCAAAAATTATATCTATATGTAAAAAAATTCCAGAATTTTTGTAGATTTATCTTCATTGAACTCTTTATTGTTTTCCCAATATAAGAACTGACAATATGTATTTAGTCTTCATTAAAAAACTTCCCTTCACCCCACCTCCAAAACCATATCTGTACATCAGTATTTATAAAAAATATTTGAAAAGAGGCTGAATTAATTTTATACAATCCGGGAAGAGAGGCACACATAGACAACCAGAGAGTTCTGTAATTTTGAGGAAAGTCAAATTTAACTCAAGTTCATTCATGTAACTCAAATGAGAGCAAGACAGGATAGGGGACTACAGAGAAAGTGATCTGTCTGTTTAAATCACAACAAGTCAAGGGAAAAAATGGTGCCAAAAAAATCCATTTATCAAATATACTGTGCTCTCCCAAAGAGAAGGCTCATCATTAAGGAGAAGGGGGGGAAAAAGCCTTCTATTTTTATCTGAGTGCTAATAGCTCACCAAGGTACCCTGAAGCCATCGGTAATCTTAAAAGATACAGTACAATTTTAGGAGCAGGTATTATGGTCATGGATAATTGAATGGGCTAGATGAGCCTGCTTACCAAGGGAGAATTTAATTTTTGTCTGGAGTCAATCAAGAAGCTATTAGCAGCTCAGCATATAAAGCATATCTATTACTTGTTAACAGAAAGACAGAAGAAAATGAAAAGGATTTAGGATGAGCAGTAATAAAAAGTCATGGAAAAGCTACTTGTGATTTCATCAAATAGGAAACAAACTGATCACAAGAAATTTGTCTTTTTCTATTTTTTGAAGTATATCACTGATATAATGGGAGTCAACAGGGAACAGCAACAACCTGGGTAATCATCAAGTATGTACCCCTCACAGGGAATTGAATTTATGGTCAGACAATTCTCTGAACCCTCTTTACACAATGCGACCTGCTGATTGCTTTTCATTGTTCTTTTGTCACAAGTGAAAATATTCTAAATTGCAGATTTGAAGTTAGCTTGTGGGAATAAAGATCACTTGTCTGTACATCAGTGGTTTCCTAGAAAAGATTGTGGCAAAAAAAAGGTACCACAGGCCTGGAGAATATTGTTCTAATTTTCAAAAAAGGAAAGAGAATGAAATTTATCACTATCATCCAGTAAGTTTAAATTTAATTCCTATCAAAATTTAATAAAAGAGTTGACTAATAAACCTTAAGGAAAGGTTAACAGTGATAACAGAAAGTCAGAATATTTTGATCAAATTATAGCAATCATCTCATTTCCTAATATGAAAAAAATTACTATATTGCAAGGTCAGGAGAATGCTATAATATAGTTTTTTATTTAATCTAAAATGCTAAAATTTTATGCTATATTGTGGACAAAATTGAACTAGGCCATATGCAATTATGTGAATACAGAAATGGTTGAATGACAAGTTACAAAGTAGTTATAAATAGGTCAGATGTCACTTTGATTCAGTTCAATTTTGTCTCTTACAACCTGTGTGGCCTTGGGCAAGTCATTTATTCTCTCAGAGTCTTAGTTTGCTCATCCACAAAATGAGAGAGTCAGAGCATATTTCCTCTGAGGCCATTTCCAACTCTAGTTCTTGAATGATCTCTGAATTCAACAAGAAGTTGCTAAGCATCTTTTCCATGTCTGACACTATGTTAAGTGCTGGGAATACAAAGAAATAATGTAACAATCCCAGCCTTACAATCTTTTGGAGAAAATCACACCCACACAGAGACAGAGAAAAAGAGAGACAGACAGACAGACAGAGACAGAGACAGACAGAGACAGAGAAAAGAAAGCCAGAGATAAAGAGAGGAAGCCACACACACACAGAGAGAGAGAGAGAGAGAGAGAGAGAGAGAGAGAGAAGAGAGAGAGAGAGAGAAGAACATAGAATCACAGATCTGGGGCTACCCAAGAGACTTGCTCAAGGTCACACAGGTAAGAAACATTCTATCCAATATCCAAATGCAGATTCTCTGACTCCGAGGCCAGTGCTCTTTATAACATATAGTCTAGGCAGAGGAACACATGCTAATTTTGGAGTAGACCATTTCCAGTGTATAGGAAACAAGAAAAGCTTCTTGATGAATGAAAAATTTGACATGAACCATGAAAGGGACCAAGCAAAGTGGTAGAAGTGAAGAGAGAAAGCATCCCATCACATATGAAAAGCAACTTGTGTTCAGTTAGGGAGAAAAGAGATTGAATAGCATGTCCAGAGAACAAGAGGAACAATTTTTTTTGGAACACAGTTTGTGAGGAGGGGTAGTGTCTGGAAAGTCTGGAAAGATAGGTCAAAGTTACATTGTGAAGAATAATTCAGTTCCAAAAAGATGAGTTCTTATTTCATACTAATGGAAATAGAAAGATATTAAATAATCTCAAGCAGGAAAGTGTTGTGGTCACACCTGAGATTTCTGAATATCAGTTTTGTAGATGGATTGGAGAGGGTTCACATAGGGATGGATTATGAGGGGATTGGAAAAATATAGGTAGGAAATGATGAGGTTATGAACTATGGTGATTTTATTATAGAAGAGAGAGGAAATGAATTGGAAGTGAAATTCATTAGACTGATGGATGCAAAATTTGAAGGAATAGTTGATAGATGATTCCTAGGTTATGAAGACAGCTCTTCCCTCAAAAGAAATAGGGCATTTAGGAAGGATCCATTTAGGAGAAAAGATAATTTTATTTTGAGATATCAATAGACATAGCTATACATATATATATATATATAATATATATATATATATATATATATATATATTCACACACACATGTACACACATCTATGTCCAAAATGCATTGTAGATATAGTATAAAAATTCTGTAAAGAAAGGTATGATGGATATATAGATTTGAGAGTCAATGGGGATAGTTGAGTCCATGGGAACTGATGAGATAATAGAGTATAGTGAGAAGAGAGAAGAAATCCCAATGCATTGCCCTGAGGTACACCCACTCATTGATGATGATAAAACATAAAAGATTGAAGTTTCATCAAATAAGTAGGGAGATATCTAGGAGAAGTCAGTATAATAAAACTTATCAAACTTGCAGGTGATGCAAATTTGGATAAGGTAGTTAACACAGGGTAATACAGTTATCCCTTCCATACTGCAACTTTCCCCATTACGGTTTTGATATAAGGTAGATCAGCTATGGGAAATTAAGTACCAATTTGGGGAAGCTTTGAAGAACTCACAGATGACACAGGTGAAGCTCAGCAGATAACACAAAAAAAGTTTAGCAATATGTGTTATAGCATCGTATAATATAGACATATTTTCTTATTTAATTCCATAATAATTCAAGCTTCTTCTCTGGCCCAAAAATTTACACGAATTTTCCAAGTTCCTAACCCCTTTGATGTGGAGTAGACAAGATATAAAGTTACTTTGATAGGCTAAAACATTATAGCAAGTCTGAGAAAATTAAATTTAATAGCCACAAATGCAAAGTATTTTTACTAGGGATAAAAAATCAACTTCATATGTACATGTGAAGGAAACATGACTAGATAATATTTAGTACAAAAAGTTCTGGAAAGTTTATTGACTAAGTAGTACTCTTACTGTATTCTACCTTTGTCAAATTGCATTGGGAATATTTTGTCTAATTCTAGATATCATTTTATTTTAGAAAGTACACTGAAAAACTTGAGAACTTTCAGAAAAAGGATGTCACAATTATGAAAGGCCATGCCAATTAATGATTTCTTGAAGAAACTGGGGAAACTTAACCTGAAAGATTTAGAAAGGACATCATACTTGTCTTAAAAGACTTAAAGGGGAACAGCTAGGTGGCACAGGGGGTAGAGTACCAGCCCTGGAGTCAGGAGCACCTGAGTTCACATCTGGATACAGACATTTAATAATTACTTGTGTGACCTTGGGCAAGTCACCTAACCCCATTGCCTTGTTTAAAAAAAACAAAAATCAAAAATAAGATTAAAAAAAAAAAGACTTAAAGGGCTTCCACATGGAAAATAACTTAAATTTTCTCTATTTGGGCCCTAGATGGCAAAGGGCAAATGTTTCAGAGAGATAGGTTGTAATTCAAGGTAATGGAAAATTTATATAATTAAAGCTATTTGAAATCTGTTTAGCTTGCTTCTGGATATAGTATGTTATTCTTCACTTGATCTCTCACTTTGTGCCTTGAGCAAAGTCTAAGTAAATACATGGTTGGAATATTGGGAAGGCAAAGCTTGTATGAGTATGGATTAAACTAGAGACATCTGGGTTTCCTTTCAACTCTTGAGATGCCAACTACTCTGTGACCTCAGTTCTAGTTCTAATTCTGCTATTAACTAATTTTATGATCTTGGTCAAGTCAGTTCAAATGTGTGGGCCTCACTTTCCTCTTTTATAAAATTAAAGGTTGAAAATAGACAATATCCAAGATTCTTCCTTTTTAAAAATCCTATAAGAAAGACATGTATAATGTTAATTCATGCATATTTTTATGGATTAGAATAATGAATCAAAGAAGTAATCATACATTCTTGGAAAACTAAAGTGGCAAGTTACCTAACTAAAAAAAGCATTAAAAATAAAGTTATAAAAGAAGTCAAAATGTTCATCTTAATTGAGATAACATTTTAAAAGATTCAGTATAAATATACTAATGTAGGTACAACCAATATTTTCCTTTAGTCTTATTTGAATAAATATGCAGTCATTGAAGCTGACATATTTCAACTCATGCCATGTATTAAAAAAAAATTCGAGTTGATCCAGTATATGTGATCTTGGACAAGTCATTTAATCTATTTGCCTCTATTTCCTCAAGAGTAAAATGGTGATTAAAAATAGCATATGACTCCTAGGGTTATGGGGGGGACTGAATATAAATGTAAACCATTTTACAAACCTGAATTTACAAACCTGATTCTCAGTACTTGAGAATATTGATACTGAAAATGTCCAAAGACCTGCATATCTTATATATGAAAATAAAATATGATGGAGACTGGCAAAGACCAAGATGTTTGTCCTGAAATCACATCTTGGTGCAATAGAGAAAGAAGAATCACAAATAGTCTTAAATTTAATTTACATGTATACACATTAATCATCTCATCTACTTTTAAACTTTAAATTTTGGTAAAAACTTCAGATAAGGTTGCCATTAATGAACTTTGCTGTCTAAATTCCCTGAGTATGACAAGACACTGATTTAAGCAAAAGAAAGAAAAAAAGAAAGAAAGAAAGAAAGAAAGAAAGAAAGAAAGAAAGAATTAAAGAAAGAAAGGAAGGAAGGAAGGAAGGAAGGAAGGAAGGAAGGAAGGAAGGAAGGAAGGAAGGAAGAAGGAAAAACACAGATGGTAAGGAATGTAGAAGGGCAGGAAGGAAATGGAGCATACTGAAAAAGAGTCTATACACTGAGCACACTGTTTGTCCAGTTGCTGTTCTCTTGCTGATGCCTATTAAACTGCCCCATTACGAAGACAAAATGTAACAGAGAACTGCACAAAGTATACAATTGTATGTATGAGTTGACCAAGGGAGTATTCTCAGTGTTCAAAGTACAAGTTTGTCTTTCTCTGTAAAGAAAAAGCAGAGATGTTTAAGGAATACCTGTCAACTTTTCTGGTTGTCAGGGAGAATGAAGGTTACCTTTACAATAAAACTTGAAGTAGGGGAGAGAAAGACTTAAATGTGAATTTGGGGGTGGAGAAAAGAATATATTCAGGTTCATGGGGAATTCTGACTTGCATCAAAAGATTAGAGAGTAAAAGAATGTCACAGCAGAGAAAAGGAAGTGGGATCCCTAAGCAGTAGGAGCTGAGGAAAAAGGAAAAAGGGAATTCACTCTGAAAAGTAATCAATTACTTGTAACTGCAAGGACTTATATTTTGGATCTAGAAGTAGCACCATGAGAAAAATTAAGGAGAAAATATTATGAGATCATAAAATAAAGAAGTGATGTGGTAGAGTGATTAAAGTGATAGATGTGGAGTGAGGAAGACCTAAGTTTAAATCTGAACAAGACGCCGACTATGTGATGTTGGGCAAGTCACTTAATCTATTTGCCTCTATTTCCTCAAGAGTAAGATAGTGATAAAAATAGCATATACCTCCTAGGGTTATTGGGGGGATTGAATGAGAAAATATTTGTGAACCATTTCACAAACCTTAAAGCATTATATAAATTAGAATCTATCTTAGAGTTCATCTAATCTAACCTTTACATTTAAAGATGAGGAAATTGGAGCTCAGAATTACCCATCCAAGGTTACACTGGTTATAAATGACAAAATCAAAATTTGAACTCATGTCCTTGGTCTCCAATTGCTAGGTCCTTTCCACAAAGAGCCAGGATGAATGAGGAGTATTGAGGTCTGACACTAATTCTAAAAAAGGTTAGTTTTCTTCCCATCAATTATATTTATAGAGGGAATTCTTATTTTTGCCATTCATTTTTTAACTTTCTGAGACCCTTTCAACTCTGAGTGTCTCTGATTCTCTGACTGGACATAACTAAATTACCTGATTCTTGAGTGATGTTGATAGAGATTCCTGGAGTAAATACCCTAGTTTTTAATCAATAATCCAGAATCCAGAAAAAGAAAGGGATGAATAGTGTTTCTGAGAAAAGAGAAATATTGCTCAGAGTATATGAAACATAAAGAGTTCTTTTTACTTCAAATGTATTATGCAATCACTCATTCATGCATCAAAGTGGGGCTAAAAGTTAAAATAAATTTCTTCAGGTTGCATGGAAACTATTTTAAGATCTGAGCTTGGAATCCTTTAACAAAGAAGCTAGTTCATTCTACATCATGCTATATAATTTCATTTCAAGCTTTTGCTTTTTCAAATATTATTAAAATTAACTTAAACCTGACCTGGGGTTACAAAGACTCAATCAAATCTCACAAAGTGCAGAATTTTCTCTTTGAATAAAGGAAAGTTGAGGTCACATCCTCTTTACAGGGACACTGTGGTGACTCATGTGTTTGGATGTAAATCCATTTTTTTCTATATCAGTCATAGATCCATGACCTCTTTATTACTGAAAACTGAATGCTTAGTGCATAAAATGAAATTGTATCTTGTTTCCCAAAAGTACAGACTTTGTTTTCTTTATCTTGCTTCAAGAAATAACCTACTTACAATATCCTCCATTAAAAATACAACAAACAAACAAAAAAGTAAGCCAAATTGATTCATGGTACTGATTGCTTGTTTAATAATTACTGAATGGTAACAATGTGAGAGGCACCAGACATAAGGTAGTGGCACTAGTAATTTGCATATTTAGATAGTGACTGGAAAACAGCCCAGCTGTTCTTGTACCTCACAGTTTGGAGGTTCCCAGACTGTATAATGACTTACCAATATAATATTTACTAATAAATTGATTTCAAGATTTCCCAGGAATGGCCATCATTATTTTCCTTGGCAAATGAGACTATATTAAAAATAGTAGCTCTAAATATGGTAATACTATTTAAAAGAATAAATGCACAATTCAAGAACAGGAGAATAGATGTCTGAGAAACTTTCCCTGACACTGATCTTAAATATTCTCAAATATAACTATTTCTTAAATGTAATGGTGGAAAGATCCTTAATCCTCAACCCTACCTGAAGTCACTTGATGAAATGTTTACAGAAAGAAAAAAAGATTTGAATTACAATATTGTCATTGTCACTTGCTAATAGAGTGACCTTAAATCATGTCAGGTAACCTCTCTGTGTCTCAACTTTTCCTTTGTCAAATAAGAAAGTTGAACTGAAAGGTCTCTGAGATTCTTTTGGTTCTAAAGCATTTAATCTTAGTCTGAGGAAAATAATCTTTAAAACCAAGTTTGCCACCCTGCCCTTAAAAAAGGCAGATGCTTCTGACTCAGAATCTTCAGTGAGCATCTCAAAGAGGTTTATATGTCTTATTGTCTCTGGGCAAAAATGACAGTAGGCAAAGACTGTCTTCATTCCTACACTTTTCTCTACTAGCAGGCACACATGGTTGGATGTTGTTGTTCATTCATTACAATTCTTTGTGATCTCATTGGGGTTTTCTTGGTAAGAAAAGTAGAGTAGTGTGCCATATTCTTTTCTAGTCACTATTAGTGACTTGCCCAGTATCACATAGCTAACAAATATCAGAAGCCAGATTTGAACTCATGAAGGTGAATCAGTGGAAGCATAGTATTGTATAAGAATAATTTTGATCACTGGATATTGGATTAAAAAGTTTGTGTTCAAGCTTCAGGCTTGCCACTAACTCCACAAGTGAATTTAAAGAACCCTATGCAAATCCCAATAATCATTTTTCTTTTTACTAAAGGAATGAGTGGATGAAAAGAAATAGTGTTAATGTTTGTAAAGGGGGAAGAGATAGTTTCACTCTAAACTACCCTATTAAGACCCAAGTTGGAGATTAGTCTCAGTTCTAGGAGACATATTTTAGGGATGGCATTTACAAACTGGAAGGTCCAGAATAGAGTGAGAGTCAGAGGGAGAACTTGAAATGTTTAGCTTGAAAAAGAGAAGAGTTTAAGGATTGAAGGTGAACATGATAACTATCTTCAAATTCAAGAAATGTTATTTGTAGGAAGTAATAAGCTTGTTCTTGAAGGGTAGACTTAGTCACTTTAAATAGAAAGGCAGAATTTTGTTCTGTTGAAAAAATTCCTAACAATTAGAACTATTCCAAAAACCAAATGGATTTTCTGGGAAGTAGTAAGCCCACCATTACTAGAGGTCCTTCAACAAAAGTTAGATTAACAACTTAGGGAGATTGCAGAGAAGATTCTAGATGAACTGGATAGAACTCTGAGTACCTCTCTGACTCAGAGATTTGTGATTACTGTGTTTTCTAAAGTTCTTGGTTATTTCACTCTTACATTTATTCATCTACACTATATTTACAGTCTTTTTCTTTGACTTTCCATCTCATTCTCCTTCTTTTCTGACACTGTTTCCATTTCTCAAACCAGGAAGAATCAGTGAAAAAGACTGATTTTATTCTCCTCTCATATCTTCACTTTATCTGCTCATATGAGACTGGTAAAAAAGCATCTCTAGACTAGAAGCCTTCTTAAGTTCTTTTCTTTTGTGAATTTGTACTCAGTACTTTTTGGTACCTCCTATTCATAAAACAGAGCTTTTTTATATAGAATTATTAGCATAATATTTACTTTAAGAAACTAAGAAGATATACCATAAAGAGCATAAACTACACTAAATACTCCATAATTTGATCTAGCATTGTAATGAATGTCAAAAACTCTTAAGTAGTAAGAAATGTTATACTTTTTCATCAAATGGGGCAAAGAATCCATTTTTATTCCTTTGACAACTCTCAAATATTTCTTCTTTTTTCCTCTGTCAACACTAACACATAATCCTTTTTCACTTCATGTCAATTGCAATTTTCTCAAGCTGAACAAAGATAAACTCAACTTATTTGCACAATGTTGCTGCTGCTCAGTATTGTGATAAAGAGATGGACAAAAATGAAACAAGGGACAAGTGAACCACTAGTTCATTTTCAAAAGAAAATTAGTCATCTAAATGGCATCCAAATGCATTAAATCACTATAAAAAAGGTTTCAAATGATATATTTAATGTCTATTTGACTTTTGCTTTGCACATGAGTTCATAAGAACAATGTCCATAACTATGGTGAATATAGAAAAAAAAAACATTGCAAATGCCAAGAATCTAAAATGGAAGGGAATATATATTATGCACTCCAAAAAATCAAATTCAAAAGACTTTTAGGAAGAAAAGAAGGAAAAAGAAATTTAGCATGCTCTACACTGTGCTAAGCATTAAGCAGATATACAATTTGTTTAATCATTACCCATTCTCTTTTGTCAGATCCTCATTGAGATTACACCATCTAACTGTAGGTGTGGAACAGAGTTCTGTACTAGAACAAAAGCCATCCACTGAAGCTACTCTCTTCAAATTTACCAGTAATATCTTAGTTACCTAATCCAATGACCTGTTCTCAATCATATTCTCCTTGAGCTTTCTGTAGCTTCTGAAATTTCTGATCACTCTTCTCTTTTATATTCTTTCTAGGTTTTCAGGAAACTACTCTCTCCAGATTCTACTTCTACATGTCTAATTACTCCTCATTTTAATTTTCTGGATCCTTCAATAGCTCATGCCCTCTAACCATAGGTGAAATGGTTTCAGGATTCTGTTCTGAGTGCTCTTCTCCCTCTTCATTACTTCATTTGATGATCCCATCAATTCCCATGGATTCAATTACCAATGATTCTCAAATCTACTCTTCTTTCCTCAATCTCTCTGCTGACTTCTGACCTCACATCTCAATTTCCTTTCAGATATTTCAAACTGGATTCCAATAGACATTTTAAATCACTATGTCCAAAACAGAATTCATATTTCTCCATAAATGCATCCCCTTCTCAGTCCTATCTTCCTTATTACTATAGAGGGCAATACTAACCTCCTAATTCCTCAGGCTTACAACCTAGGGTTGTGATCCAACATCCTGGACTCCTATCTGTCTCCTACCTCCATATCTAAGCTGTTACCAAAGACTCTTAATTTCACCTTTGCAAAATCCCTTTCTTATATTTTTCACCACTCTGATACAGGATCTCACCATGTCCTACATGGAACATTCTAATATTCTGCTATGGCAAGACCAGCCTGCCTCAAATCTCTCCTCACTAGACTACATTTTCCAATCATTAAAGTCGTTTTCTTAAAGTGTTTTTCAGACCATATCAATCACATACTCAATACATTCTAGTGACTCCCTATTGCCTCCAGGATCAAATATGAAATTATCTGTTTGACATTCAAAATCCTTCATTAACTGCTCACACATACATACACACCCATACACACAAATAGAGGTCTAGTCTTATCACATCATATTCATCAGTAACTCTTTGATAAGGTGATAGAGAACTCCTAGATATTCCTTGAATAAGACATTTCATATCTCAGACTTGTGAATATTTTCTGGCTAAACATACATATACATGTATGTATACAACATATAAAACAGGCTGACATGTTCTCCCTCTTCATCTCCATTTACAGGGTTCTTTGGCTTCTTAAGTCCCAACTAAAATCCTATCTTATATAAGGAATCCATTTCCAAACATTCTAAATTCTAATACCTTCTTTCTGTTATTCTCTTAATTATATTCTCTTTGTAAATATCCTATTTTACCCTATCTTTAGCTTGTTTGTTCATGTTGTTTGTTGTTCATTTAGAAGGAGATCAGTGATATCGGTGATAGCTTGACCCCTGTATGAATTGCATTTAAATGAGGCAGAATTGTACAAAATCTTCAGTTTCACTTTCTTTTCCAGAGTCATCAAAATCCAGTAGCAAGACAAAAGCCAAGACAACTGGAGATGGTCTGGGATGCAATAGATGACTCTGATGTCTTTGATTGCTGATCTTAAGCATGCCATAGCACCCAATTCAATTGTTTTCATAATCATTGAAACAACTTGTTCTCCTCTGCTCATTCTACAAGGGGAAGTCTTCACTTGCTCAGGGAAGAACCTCTTCCCACAAGATACTAACAGATTTGAGGTCTGTCAGCCATCTTTAACCTGATTTAGCTCATTGGCTGAGATGGTTTACCGGGACATGGTCACTGTGCATGCTACAGTCATAGGTGAGAGCTGAGAGCCAGGAAGACATTAAAGGTGAGTCAGATGAAAAGGGCTCTGCAAACCTCACACCAGAGGTGCTCATCTTCCTTGAATGCCCCATATACCTCATAACACCACCCTGGAGAATGATGTTCATCATATACTTATTTAGATGCTGTCTCCCACATTGGAATATAAGCTCATTGAGGGACTGTCTTCTGTCTCTCTCTCTCTCTCACTTTTATTTTTATTCCTTAATATTTAGCACAATGTTTAACCCAATAAAAGCCACTTAAAAATGCTTATTGATTAGTTGAAAACAAACCTGAGAGGTAGATGGTATTATTATCACTATTCTACACTTGAGGAATTGAGACAAACAGAATTTAAGTGATTTGACCAGGACCAGATACTATCTGAGTCTAGATTTGAACTTACTATTCCAGCTGTTAGCTAATAGCTGTTCTATTAGTATATAACCAAAAAGTACATATGCTTCTTGGATAATTTTCCAAGATAATAGAAATTTGGATTCACAAAGGTTCTTAGAGGTCATTTAATCTTATCCACTCATTTTACAGGTGAGGAAAGTGAAACCAAGAAAAATTAATCATATGAATAAATGTGATTTTATATGATGACTCATTCATCCATGAATAATGTCTTTGTTTAGTAATATTAGTAAATTCTATAAGGAATAAATACTTAAAACTCTGTTTTGCATGTGTAGATGCAGAAAAAATATTTCTAGAAATGGTTTTTAAGATATGACTTCTTTACTCACATATTAATAAAACACATAACACATTGTTAAAAGCTGTGTGCCCATTATTCTTATTATTATATTATATTTATATATTATTACATATCATATATTATAGATTTTAAAGATAAATAGCATTAGATAATAGGAATTCTTGTTAACTTAGTAATATAAGAAGTTCATAAGAAGACTGGTAATTGTAAAATTTAGAATATTCCAATATAATAATATGAGACCATTGATTTAGAGTTGGAGATCATCTAGTACAATTCTCATTTTACAGATGAGTAGACCAAAATGCAAAAAATATTAACTGACTCACTCAAAGTCACACAGGTAGTAAGTAGTAAAAACAGGTTCAAAGGCAAAACCTATGACTCCATGATATAGTAGAATAAACCCTGGTATTAGGGACCTAGGTTCAAAATCCTGACTCATACTCAAAAGCTAAGAGACTTTGGCAATCTAGTACACTTCACTAAGCCTCAGTTTCCTTATATATGAAAAAAGAAGATTGACCTACATCTATGCACCCATTCAATTCTCATTCTGTGATCCTATAATTCCAAATTCAGTATTCTTTCTACACTGTCCTTCATGAGTAGGTAGTACTGCTGGTCTGTGTATGCTGCAACTTTTCAGTGCCACAGCTAAGAACTAAGTGCTAGGAAAACACTAAAAGTGAATAAGCAACCCTGAAAAGGGTTCTACAAACCTCACACCAGAGGTACTGGTTCCCCTTGAATATTAACCCGTACACCTCATAACATCACCTGAGGCATGGTGTTCATACATATTTAGATTTCTGCTTCCCACATTAGATTGTGAGCTCCTTCTCACCTCTTCTAAATTTGATGTGTTTGGATTGATTAAATGATCACTGTTCAGATATATATATTAAAGGGAGTTTTCTTTTTTTATTATTGGGATCTAAATATTTCTAAGTTGTCTTTCAATTTAAAAATTCTGAGATTCTGTTTCTGTTGCTCAGGCAACAAAACCATATCAGTTCACAACAAATCAGAGGGCACACTGGAAGTGTGACTAGTTCTTGCCAACCAGATATAGGTGATTCAATGAACCCAAAAAATATTATTCTTATTCTGCTATGCTGATACAGAGAAAGGATTGTGAGTCTAAAGGTAAAACTTTTAATGACAAACTAGAAGAATAAAAAGCAGAAGATATAAGGAGCCCATAAATGCAACTTTGTAATAAATGCAACTAATTCAATTCTCATATGGAAGCCAATGAGGCTATTAAAGGATTTAGAGATTGAAAATGATATCTCTAAAACAGAAGTCAGCAAAGATCATCTAATCACTGAGCTGCAACAGACTTCCAGAGGTTATCTAGTCTATCCCCCAGCCTCCTTGGCAAGCTTCACTTAATTCACTCAACTCAGACTGATCTTCTGCTCTTAAAAGTCTCTAGGGAAAGCTGTGAATTCTGCATTACAGAGCTTTCAGGAAACCATTGCTTATATTGAACAGCTACAGCCTGTTATTTGGTTTCTGTCTTCATTTATATAGAGAACAGAAGTTCAACTTAATGTCCCTGACCAGTTTTATAGAAATCAAGCTATTAAAATGATGCCATTTTCCAAATGTAGATATTTTGCAATGGAAGGATCCTTCATTTTCAAAGAAAAATTAATAAAAAATGCCCTGACACTACACCATAAAGACCACCATTATTTCAACCTGCCCTGAACTTTTCTATAATATTCCTTTCCCCTTCAAACGTGAAATCCTAAAGAGAAGAAACAGTTTTGATTTTCTATTTATAGCTTTAGTGGCTAGTACAATTTTTGGCACATGATTATCAATAAATATTATTTCCATTCATTTATTCATATATGGAATTCAGTAAGAACTTTTAAACGTCTATTAAATGTCTATACTAGTGTTAGCAAATACTGTAAGTCACCATATTTGCAACTGGCATTATATATCACTACTCATTATACAGAAATTAAAAATAAAGACCAGTAAGAGAGCAATCTAGTTAGATGAAACTGGGGAAAATGGAAGAGAGAAAATAGTGGTTTCATTTCATAGGCAATCTCCAATTTAAGAATGGCAAGGGTACAAAAAGTTCAATGTTTGGAACTCAACATTCAAAAGTTATTCATGTTTTAAAATATCTATTTATTGATTAACTAACAATTTAATATCTATCTTTGTATACATATATATTTATATATAATATGTATATATGTGTTGCTCCCATGCAAGAAACAGTTATTCCAATCTTGTTAGATGAAAATTTGTAACAGTAAGTGCTTAAGGTAATTCCATACCTGGAGTCTCATAGTACTTCGCAAAAGTTTGGAAACTTCCAGATATTATTGCTATAGTCAGTCATTTAATTAATACATCTAGTTTGAAAAGAAGTGAAGGATTGAAAGCTTCTGATGTGATAAGGTACATAACTAACAATAAGAGACCAGAAAAATAAAGACCAGAGAGATTTAGGACTGGTCATGCTTTATTATTGAATGCATTCATTCTAAAAAATATAATAAAACTGAATAAAATTCAGAGAGGTTAAATCACTTGCCTGAGGTCCTACAACTAATAAGTAGAAGATGCATGATTCAAAAACTGATTCTCTTTCTCTGGGTCTTTTTTCTATTATACCATTCTTTGGCATTATCAAAAGTCACACATGAAGTCAAACTACATCAAATCACATTATTGCAGTAATTGAGAAGACTGGTTTAAAAATGTTTAAAAGATATTATTAACCATTAAATTATGTGTGGCCTACTTACATCAAAGATCAAGTTCCATTAGAGAAAGAACCTGAGGTCAGCAGTTTATGTGAGTTTCTAAACAGGTTGCCAAATGGACTCCTTTAATCTTACATAGAAGAGCAGTCAATAAAACACATGTTACTATGAAACTGGGGAAAATGGAAGAAAAAGGGAAATAGTCATTTTCTTTAATAGGCAGTCCCCAATTCAAGAATGGCAAGTGTACAAAAAGTTCAATGTTTGGAACTCAACATATATTTTATTGCAGGAACAAATTTATACATGGTAGCTAGATATTCAGACTGATTCATTTCCCTCAAAATGTACCTGTGAATGTACCTTAGATAGGGAAAGGGATTAGATTGATAATTTCATTCACATGGGGAACTTCTAGGGGAGGAAAAAGCCTTAAAACTTAATCAAGACTTCTGGCCAAGATGGCAGAGAGAAGACAGGCACTAAGCCAAGGTCTCCTGGTTTCCCCTCAGAAATAATATGAAAGAAACTTCTTAACCGAAATCCTATTGACAAAACCCAGAAAGAAAAGTGAGAAGAAGAATATCTACCTAAAGGTTTGTCTCCTGGGATTGTGGGTGAGCTGGGGGCAAGGAGCAGAGAGCCAGTGGGGGAAGGCTGAGATCCAGACTAAACTAAGATCATCAATGGAGGCTTTGACTGTGGAAGACGGGTCCAAGGCCATGGAGGCTTTGGCCATGGTAGTGGAGGTCTGGGGCAACCCAGAACAGAGAGTTGCAGAGTGCTGTTGGACATTGATGTTCTCTGTTCAGAGCACTTTATACTTTCAGCAGGGCCCTCTTCACAGAACAAACACTGTAACAACACCCCCACCCCCAAGTTCAGGCTTGGGCAACAGAGATCCCTCAGCTGAATAGAGAGATTAACATTCTTGCCCCAGGGCTGAGCCCACATTGTTCAAGGATAATTCAGACCCTCCAGGCCTAGGGAGAGGGCCTCAAATTAAGGACACAGACACTACATAGAAAGCAACCACCACCCCCCTACTGGCTGGCCCACTTGGAGTTACTAAATTAAGTGAGCAAAACCTCAAAGGATTTCACACAAAACCTCTGTGAGCCAGCCCTTCCTCCAATACAAGATCCAAGGAAAATGAAGAAAGGCCAGTGAAATGGGGATCCATAGAAAACTACCTAGAAGATAAAGACACTGACTCAGAGAAATATAAACTTCTGAGGAGAATATGAATTGGTCTCTAGCCCAGAAAGACTTCCTAGAAGAAATCAGGAAAGAGTTTAAAAATCAATTGGAAAAACTAGAAAAAGAAACTCAAGAAAATTAACATCTCACAACAAGAAAACAAATCCTTGGAAAATAGAATTGGACAAATACAAAAAGAAAATCATTCTTTCAAATCTTCAATTGGGCACATGCAAAAAGGAAAATAATTCTCTCAAAACTACACTTGGGCAAATGGAAAACTCCATCAGAAAGAGAATTGACCAATTGGAAAAGGAGTTGCAAAAAGTAAATGAAGAAAATTCTTCTCTAAAAAAAGAATGGAATCTGTGGAAACTAATCACTTCATGAGACAATAAGAATATGTTAAACAAAACACAAATTCAAAAAAAATAGAAGAAAATGAAAAATATCTCATTGGCAAAACCACTGACCTTGATAATAGAACCAGGAGAAGCAACCTAAGAATCCCTGGGCTTCCTGAAAACAATGAAGAGAAAAAAAAAAGCCTGGACTTAATATTACAGTATTTAGTGATGAAAAACTGCCCTTATATCATGGAACCAGAGGCCAAAATAGTTATTGAAAGAATATATCAATTCCCTCTGAAATAGGATCCCAAAATGAAAACACCAAGGAATATCGTGGCCAAATTCCAGAACTATTAGATAGAAGAGAAAATCATGCAAGCAGCCAGAAAAAAACAATTTAGATATCAAAGAGTCAAGTAAGGATTACACAGGACCCTGCTGCATCAATATTAAGGGACTGAAGGGCCTGAAATGAGATATTCTGAAGAGGAAGGGAGTTTGGAATGCAGCCAAGAATTCACTATGCAACAAAACTAAGCCTTCTCTTCCAAGGCAAAAGATGGACATTTAATGAAATAGGAGACTTCCATCTCTTCCTAATGAAAAGACCAGAGTTAAATAGAAAATTTGGATATCGAACAGGAGACTCAAGAGATACGTGAAAAGACTAAAAGAAGTGGGAGGTAAAGAAAAAATTGCTATCAAATAAGATTAAACTGTAGCCAGTTTATCTCCACCTGGGAGAATGATTCTCATAGCTCTCAAGAATTGTCACTCTATTAGAGAAAATATACTGAGCCAGAAGTGATGGACATTCATGATTTGTCTGTGACTCTGATAGAATGATTTAAAAATATCTCCTTAGAAAGGGGGGATAGTAAAGAAACAGGAGTATGGAAGAGATTGAATGGAGTGAACCACATTGCATAAAGAGGTACAAAGGAACTATTGCAATAGAAAGGAGGAGAGGAGGAGGTGAGAACAGCCTTAATCTTACTCTCATCATATTAGGCCTAAAGTTAATATATACACACACAGAGAAGGAAAAAAAGGAAATAACAGAAGGAAGAAGGGGCAAAGGGAAAGGGGAAAGAAAGGGGAGGGGGTGTTGGATACAAGGAGGCAAAATTCAAAAAGGGAAACAGTATAAACAGAGGGAAGATAACATGGAGGGCAATAGAGTTAGTAATTATAACTTTGAATGTGAATGGGATGAACTCTCCCTTGAAAGGTAAGCAAATAGCAGACTGAATTAAAAAACAGAATCCTATAATATGCTGATTAGAAGAAACTCATTTGAAGCAGAAAGATACATATGGAGTAAAGGTACAACTGGAACATAATATATTTTGCTTCAACTGAAGTGAAAAAAGCAGGGGTAACAATCCTTATCTCAGACAAAGCAACTGCAAAAATAGATCTCATTAAAAGAGATAAGGAAGGAAACTATAACCTCCTAAAAGGTACCATAATGAAGTAATTTCAATACTAAATATGTATGCACAAAGTGGTATAGCATCCAAATTTTTAGAGAAGTTGAATGAATTACAATATGACAGACAGCAAAACTATACTGGTGGGAGACCTCAACTTCCCACTCTCAGATTTAGATAAATCTAATGACAAAATGAAGAAGGAAGTTAAAGAGGGAAATAGAATGTTAGAAAACTTAGGCATGATAGACCTTGAGAGAAAGATGAATGGAGATAGAAAAGAATATATTTTTTCCACATTATATGGCACTTACACAAAAATTGACCATGTACTAGGGCATAAAAATCTCATAATCAAAGGAAAAAAGACAGAAATAAGGAACTTTTCATTCTCAGAGCATAATGCAATAAAAATCACATGCCATAATGGGCCAGGGAGAGATAGACCTAAAACTAATTGGAAACTAAATAACCTCATTTTAAAGAATGAGTGGATCAAACAACAAATTAAAGAAAGAATTAATGATTTCATTCTAGATAATGATAATAACGAGACAACATAATAAAACTTATGGGATACAGCCAAGGCAGTAAGGGGATATATTTAAATGCTTACATGAATAAATTGGAGAAAAACTACTGGAAACAATTAGCAACTTTAGCAAAGTACAGGATATAAAATAAACCCTCATAAATGCTCAACTTTTGTATATGTGACTAGCAAGATAGAACAGGAAAAGCCAGAAAGAGAAATCCCATTGAAAGTAACCTCAGGCAATATAAAATACCTGGGAGTCTACCCAGCAAGGCAGACTCAGAAACTTTTTGAAAACAATTACAAAACACTTCTCATTCAAATAAAATCAGATTTAAATAACTGGGCTGCTCATGGATAGGTCAAGCTAATATAATAAAAATGACAATTCTACCAAAAGTAAACTACCTGCTTAGTGCCCCGCCAATAAAATTCCAAGGTTTAGAAAAAATTGTAAGTAAATTCATATGGAGAAATAAAAAATAATGAATTTACAGGGATTCAATGAAAAAAAGTATAAAAGAGGGTGGCTTAGCCCTACCAGATCTAAAATTATATTATAAAGCATCAGTCATCAAAACTGTCTGGTATTAGCTAAAAAACAGAGTGTTGGACCAGTGCAATAGACTAGGTGCAGTAGCAGGAAATGATTATAGTAATCTGCTGTTTGATAAACCCCAAAAGTCCAGTTATTAGGATAAAAACACTCTTTGATAAAAACTGCTTGGAAAATTGGAAGCTAGCATGGAAGAAACTTAGATTAGACACTAAACCAAGATAAGATCAAAATGGATACAATATTTAGACATGAAAACAATATTATAAGCAAACTAGAAGATCAAGGCATCACTTACTCATTGGATCTATGGAAAGGGAAGCAGTTTATGACCAAGGAAAAGATGGAGAACACCACTAAAAATAAACTAGACAATTTTGATTACATTAAACTAAAAAGCTTTTGCACAGACAAAACCAGTGTACCCAAGATAAAAAGAAATGCATTAAACTGGGAAACAATCTTTTTTTAAGGTTTTTTTTTCAAGGCCAAGGAGGTTAAGTGGCTTGCCCAAGGCCACACAGCTAGGTAATTATTAAGTGTCTGAGACCAGATTTGAACCCAGGTACTTCTGACTCCAGGGTGGTGCTTTATCCACTGCACCACCTAGCCGCCCTTGGGAAACAATCTTTACAATCTTTCTGACAAAGAACTCATTTCTAAAATATACAGAGAACTGAGTCAATTTTTTTTAAAAAACAAGCCATTCCCCAATTGCCAAATGGTCAAAGCATATGCAAAGGCAATTTACAGATGAGGAAATCAAAGCAATCCATAGTCATATGAAAAATTGCTTTAAACTTATTAGAGAAATGCAAATGAAAGCATCTCTGAGGTACCATCTCACATTTCTCAGACTGGCCACTATGACC
The DNA here is from genome assembly GCF_037893015.1 of Macrotis lagotis. Lineage (NCBI taxonomy): Eukaryota > Metazoa > Chordata > Mammalia > Peramelemorphia > Peramelidae > Macrotis > Macrotis lagotis. The sequence goes on from NC_133658.1 coordinate 715,556,462, forward strand.
AGAAAGAACAATGATCAATGTTGGAAGGAATGTGGGAAATCTGGGATACTAATAAATTGTTGGTGGAGCTTTCTTTCTGGAGAGCAAATTGGAATTACACCCAAAGGGCAACAAAAATGTGCACACCCTTTGATCCAGCAATACCACTACTGGGCCTATACCCTGAAGAGATGATGAAAAAAGGTAAGAGATCACTTGTACAAAAATATTTGTAGCAGCCCTGTTTGTGATGGCAAAGAATTGAAAATCAAGTAAATGTCCTTCAACTGGGGAATGGCTTAACAAACTGTGGTATATGTATGACAGGGAACACTATTGTTCTATTAGAAACCAGAAGGGACAGGAATTCAAGGAAACCTGGAGGGATTTCCATGAACTGATGCTGAGCAAGATGAGCAGAATCAGAAAGACATCGTACACCCTAACAGCAACATTGGGGTGATGATCAAACTTGATGGACTTGCTCATTCCATCAGTGCAATAATCAGGGACAATTTGAGGCTAGCTGTGATGGAGAATACTATCTGTATCCAGAGAAAGAATTATGGACTTTGAACAAAGACCAAGGACTATTACCTTTAATTTAGGAAAAAAAACTCATATCTTATTATGTAATCTTGCTATCTCTTATACTTTATTTTTCTTCCTTAAGGATATAATTTCTCTCTCAGCACGTTCAATTTGGATCAATGTATACCACAGAAACAATGTAAAGACTGGCAAATTGCTTTCTGTGGGGGGTGAGGAGGAGAGAAGCAAAATTAGGAAAAAAATTTTAAAACCCAAAATAAATAAAATCTTTAAAAGAAAAAAAAAGAATATGTATCCAAAAAAAAAAAAAAATTCCATGCTTGGAGTCTCATAGTACTTCATAAGTTTGCTAAACTTCCAGAGGTTATTGTTATAGTCAGTCATTTAACTAATCTATCTAGTTTGAAAAGCATTCAAGGATTTAATGCTCCTGACATACTGATAAGCTACATACTTAAAAATAATATGAAGCGATTCCAAGTAGTGAACCAGCATTTCCCTTAGATATTATTTAAATGATTAGAAGAGTCAGAAATCTCTTGATTAGTGAATCACTTTTTTAAATGCTACATTACCAGGCAGAAAAAAATGACAAAAGATAGTCCTTGTTTTTAGGGAGCTCAATCCAATGGAGATGATAGTAATTAAATACATACAAGCATGAAGGATAAATAAAAAAAAAATAAGAGAGGGAAGGATTAACAGGGATTATAATAGGATTCCTGTAGATGAAATTTAGCAAGGAACTAAATGAAGACAGGGAAATGAGCATATATCCGAGATAACTAAGAGAGCATTCTAGGTATAGGAAATAACTAGGGAAAATGTCTGGAATCTAGTGATAGAGTGTCTTGTTCACAGAATGGCAAGGAGGCCATTGTCATTGGATCAAAGAGTACATGGTGGGATGTAACATGTAAAAATACTTGTATATATGTGGTGGTATAAAAGGATGGGATATGAAAGACTTTGAATGCCAAACAAAATTTTATATTTAATAATAATGAAGGGCCGCTAGGTGGCGCAGTGAATAGATCACTGTCCCTGGAATTAGGAGGACATGAGTTCAAATCCAGACTCAGACACTTAATAATTTCCTAGCTGTGTGACCTTGGACAAGTCACTTAACCCCACTGCCTTAAAATTGAAAAATAATATAATAATGATAGGTAATATTTGTGTCAGACACTATGCTAAGCATTTTATTACTTTCACAATACTGGGAGATAGATGTTGTTATTACTATCTCCATTCTACAATGAGGGAACTGAAGCAAAGTGAAGTTAATTGAATTTTTACAGGGTCACACAACTAGTAAATATCTGAGGCCAAATTTGAACCTATATATTCCTGACTCCAAGTCTGGTGTTCTATCCACTGTGCCATCTAAGTAATCCTGGAGGGGAAAGGAAACCACTGGAGTTTATGGGGGAGGGTTTTAAAGGTGGAATATTGACTTTAGTAAATTTACTTTGATAGCTGTATAGGAAATGGAGTACAGAGAGACTGGGGCAGACTGACCAAGCAAATTGCTTGAGGGCTGAGAGCATCCACCAGACTAGTAGTGTCCTGAGAGGAAAGAAGGAAGCATATTTGAGAAATGCTGCAAAAGTGAAATTAACTGGCTTTGGCAACAGAAAGTAGGGGGTTTGGAGGGTGAACTTTAGTGAGGAGCCAAGGAGAACAAGTAGGCTGAAATTTTGAAGAACAGGAAGCATGGTGGTGAAACTAACAGTGATAGAAAAATTTGGAAAACAAGTGGGTTTAATAAGAGGAAAGATAAGTTCAGATTTTGACATATTGCTTTTAAAAAGTTTACCAGACTTCCTGTTTGTTATGTTAGAAAACAAGCTAGAGATTTGATTCTGTATGAAAATGTAAAGTATTCAAAAACTGATCCTTAAAAATTCAAAGTAGATTTTATTTAAACAAGATTTAAAAATGAGAAACTAGCTTCTTTTTTCCAGAATTATCACCCAGATTTGCTCATAGCATTATGATCAGAAGTTGTTCTTTAAAAGGTGCAACAATTCTACCAAACTAACTTTAAAATGATGACAGGGATTACTCAAACTCAGTGGTTCAAAATTCAATATCACAGGGGCGGCTAGGTGGCGCAGTGGATAGAGCACCAGCCCTAGAGTCAGGAGGTCCTGAGTTCAAATCTGACCTCAGACACTTAATAATTACCTAGCTGTGTGGTCTTGGGCAAGCCACATGACCCCATTGCCTTGCAAAAAAAACCTAAAATAATTCAATATCTCATATAGTAAAATAATTATTTAAATGCATAAAGCAAAATCACTTAGCATCAGACACAAGTGTATGTTTACCAATTAGATAATCACCAATATAGACTATAATAAAGTCAGTTAAAATTGAAGAAAGTTAATAGCTTAGTAACCACAAGTACTTCCTTGAATAAATAATGAAATTATGAAAATAGAGAATGTGTTGAGTGAAGAACACAACAACAACAACCATAATAACAGTCAATATTTATCTAATTATTACTATAAGGACTGTGGAAGAAATCTACATTGAAATATTGAATCCTTGGAAAATGTTTACTAAAATAAAGACAGCTCAATATTTAGAGTGAATGAAATGAATGGACATTCTACAAGTACTGATTAATGAATATTAATGGACAGGAGAACTGTCCCTTTCTGTTCTTCCCCCATGAGGGAATCAACACTCTTTAGCTTTTAAAATGACATTGGAAATTCATTTACAAAACTTTCAAATTTCAGATTTTTCATTTATCGTATATACTCTAAGGATACCTTAGTCATTTACTTTTTGCTTTAGTAAAGAAGAACAACACTGAAAGTCTGGGAACTGTGCTCTTTCAGTTCATTTGTGAATATAACTGCAAAAGAAAAAAGGAACTGAAGACATCCATGTCTCTATACAATATAATAATCCTACTTTGAAATAAATGCAGGGTGCAGAAAATAAAAATTACTTTCAAAGACAGGGAAAGTGTTTTATGCTTCTTTGTATTCCCACAGGTTCTTGGCCATAGGAATTATTCAATAAATATTAGCAAATGAATGATAAATGAAAATAAGAAGTTATTATCACCACCTATGAACCTTTCTCTGTTGCACAGCAATGACATCTCCTATTCACCAAAAATTCTTCATTTATCAAAAGAGAATTAAACATATTTCTCCTGGTTATGGCATTTGATAAATATGATATTTCATTCATATGATATTTGATGAATGTGATATTTCACACTACTAACCAGATTAATGCAGTAAGATTCAGGCTGTCTAGAGTTTATAGTTAAACTAGACGAAAAGGCAACAGAAAAAATATTGTCTTTATATACTCTTGTACACAGTACAAAATGTATTCTTGATCTTTCTCTTTCAAGAACCCATAAGCATAGAATTTATAAAAGAGAATATGAGCAGCTTGCCCTCTCTTCCTGTGTTCCCTTCCCTTCTTTTCTTTTCTTCTTCAAGACCTCTTTTCTTTCTTTAGATGTATGAAGTCAATTAGAAAGAAAAAGTAAAATAGAGCCAGATAAATTTTCACTTCTTTTATGTGTATCTTGATTCTTTCACTTTCTAATGTCCTTCCCAATGACTAAAATAAGGTTTTACATATTTGAAATTTACTTGTGTGTATGTATTTTGTATCTCAGTATAATATAAGCTCCTTGTGAGCAAGCAGTTAGAAACTAGTCTTTATTGACATCTTTTATTTTCCAACTACTATGCTAAGTACTGAGAATACAAAGAAAAAAAAGGGGAGCCCTAGGTGGTACAGGGAGCACTGGCCCTTGAGTCAGGTGGATTTGAATTCAATTTCTACCTCAGAAACTTAATAATTACCTAGGTTGTATGAGCTTAACCCCACTGCCCTGCAGAAATCAGAAAGAAGACAGAGAGAGAGAGAGAGAGAGAGAGAGAGAGAGAGAGAGAGAGAGAGAGAGAGAGAGAGAGAGAGAGAGAAGGAAGGAAGAAAAAGTGGATTTGTTCAGTTGTTCAGTCATGTCAGTCTCTCCCTGACCCTTTGGACAGAAATATTACCCATGGGGTTTTCTTGGCAAACAAACTGAAGTGGATTGTTATTTCCTTCTCCAGATATCCAGAAAGCACAAGTAACAGTTAATCAATAGATAATAGGCACTACTATTAGAAAATTGGGAAAAGCTTCTTGCAAAAGTTTGGAGTTTTGGAGTTTAACTGAGAGTAGAAGGCGCAGGTATTATTTCACTTTTATATGAAGTAACTAGTGTAAATGTTTGATGAATTGAATTGATATCTGAAATGACTTCTCTTGGGATCTACTCTTCAACTATTTCTTCTGCTTAGCTACAGTAACGTATAATAAATGCTTCTTAAATAATTGAATGACTTGACTTATGTCAATGAGGAAGCTAGAAGAAAAGGAAATGGAGGAAATAAGGAGAAACCATATGTAAAGTTTATGAGCTGATGGAGAAAGGAAGTGAGATATAAAGAGTGGGGATATTAAGAAATCCTATATTACACACAGGTTTTACACAATGCAAAAACCTAATTGTGGAAAATTCATTCAAAGTTTTGCAACGGAGACACAATTTTCATTTTTCTCTCTCTATATATACATGAAAGATGACTTCTGAAAATTTCATCAAGAAGTCAAAGCCTTTTCAAATGGCTTTAAGTACATAGCCCAGGCATAGCTTAAATATTTATTTGATGATGATTATGTTTGTCCTTTGTTCTCAAAGAAGATAATGACATCAGGGAGATGATGCCATGACATGCACATGAATTGGTTTTGAGCAAGGGGATGCTATGCTAAGTCATCAGTCTTACTTACTCCTCCAGAACCCTGTGGATCCAATGGCCAGATATAAATCAGATTGACTAAAGTTGAATCTGGAAGCAAGGCAATCAGAGTTAAGTGATGTGCCCAGTGTCACACAGTAGTGACAAGTGCGTGAGATGGGATTTGATCTCCTGTTCTCCTGATTCCAAAGCCAGTGCTCTATCCACTGTGCCACCAGACTGCCCCAAGTATCCATTTACTTAAGATGCAAAGAAGTCCACTCCTCCTGTGTTTCTAGGCTTTTAGTTTTTTTTTTTTTTCCCACTAACTGGCCACTACAAAACCCAACTGGAAAAATAAGTCAAATGAAGCATGGAATTTGAGAGCTGCAATACTTAAATGACCATCTGATCTAATGCATATCTGAAAAAAGATTCCACTGTTGATAAGAAGTCAATCAGTCTCTGCTTCAGGAATTTAAAGGAGTGGAAATCTGCTACTGCTCAAGCTTTCCTTTCCTTCTTTTGGATTCTGTAAAGCAATTTTATCTGACCACAAGCCTAAATTTGCCTCTTTCCACATTATAACCCCTACTCCTGGTTCTGTCTTTTGTATCTACATGAAAAAAGTCAGCTATCATGTCTCCCCCAAATATTCTCATCTCCAGGTTAAATATTTTCTTTAGGTCATCATCCTTTCACATAGACTCAAGTTTCATGGTATTTGTGCCTTTCTTTCAAATTCCCTAATGAACTTTCTTTTCCATTAAAATCAACATCTCTTGCCATCTTGAAATTCTTAGAGGATCCTCTTCTAGAAAATTTACTCTTTCCATTTCTCCTTATTCTCTTCATTATCCATTACTTTTCCATCTCTTATTCCAACAGTTTCAATAAGTGTTGTAAAATTCCAGGTACCAGGAGTAAACTGTTCAGTGATCTCTTAGGTTATCTTAGATCCTCATGTGAAGATACTGAAAAGGAGAAGCAAGGAGTTTAACTCAAACCTCAAGTGGCTTGTTCCCGGATTAGTTGAATTTCTGTACTGTAGGAATGACATGTACTTGAATTTGTTATGCTTGAACTTGTTCCTGTATTTCTATAACTTGCTATGGTATGAATCAACCTGCAGGAGACTGAAATGTATAAAAGATTACTTGACTTGTCGAAAGCTATCAGAACCCAAGAAAATAGTCCATTTTACCTCTCAAACAATTTGTTATTGACTACAAATGACACTTTTGTTCTCTGGAGGAGGAGAAGAAACAAAAATTGCATTTACAGAGGCTGAACTAAAGTAAAATAAATGACAGTCTCTCAGGGCTTTTTTTTTTCCCTCTGGAAGGTTCTTTGCTTTCTCATATCGGGGAAATCTTTAGGAAGAAGGAAATCAAGACTTAATATATTCCAAACATCTGGAAATGTAAAATAACTGCCTATTATGACAATTGTGTAAATACTTTATTGAGTAGTAATTGGAGATTTATCTGAGTTTTTGAGAGATTACATATATCCTTTTTCTTTTTAGTTTTTTTTTTTTTTTTGCAGGGTAAATGGCAAGTGGCTTGCCCAAGGCCACACAGCTAAGTCATTATTAAGTGTCTGAGGCCAGATTTGAAATCAGGTCCTCTTGACTCCAGGGCCGGTGCTCTATCCACTGTGCCACCTAGCTGCCCCACATATGTCCTTCTTAAGAGTTCTTAAATGAAGTTATTATTGTGGGGAAGCATTGTAAACCTGATACTTTCACCTAATCATATCCAGTTTCATCTGGATATGGATTTTGCATTATATATTGGCTCATGGTTCATTTAGGTTAAAATTCTCTTTCATTCTCCTGATTGGGATTTTTAGACTAAAAATAAATAGCAGGTTGGAGTAGCATTGCAATCACACACAGTGGCTAATTCTTCTTCAGTTGTTGGTTTCTTAGAAACTGTATGCTTAAGGTAATTATCTCAAATATACCAATTGTCTTAATCCTCTTAACTGAAACTAAGAAACCTCAGAAATCATGATAGCTAAACCAAAAAGGTTCCAAACCAAATTAGGTAATCCTAAAATGCCCAAGAGTTCTAGATTTTCCCAGTATTATATAAGGTCTTGGAAGGCAGTGAATATATTGTTTTTGTACTTATATTCCCAAAACCTAACAGCATCTTGCACCCAGTAGGTATTTAATAAATGTTTATTTATTTGAATTGAAATAGATTCAATTGGACTGAACTGTCTTTAAATCAATCGAATTGTTCTGAACTGATTTCCCCAATTTTGAATCCTAACCTCTAGAATAGTTAGAAACTGAATAATCCTTTCGGTTCTATGTTAACTCATTCTTTGATGGAATGGATAAAATTCTTTCTTTTGTTTCTTGTGCTCCCCTCCCTCAAATTTATACCTAATCCAGTTAGAATTTGTAGAACATCTAATCTAACCTTTCACTTCATAGACAAGAGACTTTAAAAATCCCATACATCAAAACTTTATCTCATTCCTTTATTCTATGTAATTCCTTTAAAGATTAGTTTTTAAATGATATTATGAAATATTTTTTCAAAACCCTTTTCAGGAGCTTGAAAAAATTATATTCACTACTTTACCTTTTTCACAAATTTTGTGCAATTGCCCCTAATATAAGTCAGGCATCATTCCTCTTCAGAAAAATCATGTATTCCTCCACTATAGATTGTGCCTGAACTTCTAGGGAATTGTGACATGTCCTTGAGAAAATTTGAGGGCAAGTATTATGACTGTGTTAATTCATAACTTAATGGAACAGACTGACACCATCTAATAATTAGCCATATCCTCAAAGATCTAGTATTCTTTGGATGGTTGTTGCAATAAGCTTATTCCCAATAATTCTACTATATAATTGTCTTTGTGACTTTTGTTTCCCTTCATTTTCTTTTTCTTCTTTTTCCTTCTCTCTGGATAATTCCTTTGAAAATTACAGATGACTCCCAGCAGTCCCAGAGGTGACTCCATTTGTTCTATGTAACTGATCAGTCTTATCATTTCTGGCCAGAAGATTAATTATATAATTGTCAACTCATCACTGTGACAGATCACATATCACTAAGCCTACTACTGTCAATCAGTACCCTCAGGTTCCATGTACCCTCTTCAATTTCCTAAAACATTTGTCATGTGCAGAGATTACATCACAATTGCCTTTTGCAATTTCTGCTATATTCTCTCTGGTGTTCTGTCAAAGTTTTATTCATCTAAAATGATTGAGTTTTCTGCTTCCTATTTGTTGAACTTTGTATTCCCTTCCCCCCTCCCCAGTCTCAACAGATTTTAGTCAAGGGCATTGACAATCACAGTTTTTTACGGCCCATTTTCTCTGCATGTATTTTCTCCAGGAAGGTGTGACACTCAATGATGCAACAACCCCTCCCTGAATATTTTGGCTTCCATCACTTATCTTATAGTACAAAGAGTACTAAAGTACTTGGAGTAGGATTAAATTTTCTTTTTAATCTAGCATGTTAGTCGTCTCATATGCTGACAGTGCAGATCATGAGTTTTATATAAACTATGTTTGAAATTTAGATAGCCTGCATTACTGGAATATGTTTGGAGCATTTTTTGTTTTGAAAAACAATTAGGAAGTATATCAAGTTCCAAAACAATAACTCAGGCTCTTCATTGCACCATTTTCGTAGAACCCTGGATTCAAGATCCATTATTATGAAAACTATTTAATGACATCAATATACAAAGACAATTATTACAAAGGTAATGTTTCTTCCTCTTAGGGAATCTAAAGTAGAATGAAGATCATTTATGTTATCTATTCATTCTAAAACTGAATTTTAGAAAATTTCAGTTAATATTACATTGTATTTATTTTTGTTTTGTTTTTTTCAATTATGTCTGACTCTTCATGACCCCATTTGGAATTTTCTTAATACAGATTCTAAAATGGTTTTCCATTTCCTTCTCTGGCTCATTTTACAGATGGGAACCTAAGGCAAACAATGACTTGCCCAAAGTCACATAGATAATAAACATTTGAGGTCAGTTTTGAACTCTGGTCCTCCTTACTCCAGGTTTGGGACTCTAACCACAGCAACACTGTGGTCATAAATACACAGATCAGATATTTAAATCATTGTTTCTTGAGAGCAAGGAAATTACTTAATATACAATTTGAATATATATGCATATATATATATATATATACATATATATATTGAGAGAGAGGAATATATGTGTGTGTGAAATTTTGAGTTATTGTGCTGAGACATCAATCCCCCCATCTCTCCCATTTGAGTAACTGAGAAAAATAAATTGAATTTATGAAATTCATTAAAGGTGAATGAGTTTGACATTTGTAGGCAATGGGAAAAAAGATAGTGGGAGACATTGAAAGTAAAAAGGTAAAAGAAAAGATTCTATTCTTATTTTTCTTAGGGTTGATGCAAAGAAAAAAGACTGACAGATTCAGTTCAGATCTATTGAATAAGAAATACCTCTCTCTCTCTCTCTCTCTCTCTCTCTCTCTGTCTCTCTTTCCCCTTCTCTCCCTCCATCCCTCCTTCCTTCCTTCTGTCTCTGTATCTGTCTAACCTGCCTCTCTCCTCTCTCTTCCCTGTGTGCCTGTCTCCGTCTCTGTCTGTCTCAGTATTTAATGGAAAGAGGGGGAAGCCACCATTGAACTTAAAGCAAAGGAGACAATCTACCATAGGTCTTCCCTTACTAAAAACTATGACTAACTGTTCGAAAAAAACCTACACATATCTTGAATTCTGTTTGCTTATTTAAGGATAACTATTTTGTGTTCTTTTTTAAGCTTTCTTCAGTGATATCATCAATCTCAGTAAACTGAAGAACTCCATGTATATTTTTTTTTGTGGGTTTGGGAATTGGATATAACTCTCAAACAAAAGAATGAGGAAAAACATCCAAGAAATTTCCACAGATCTTTCATGACATAAGACATCATTTGATACAAGAATTGAGGGAGAGAGAGAGAGAGAGAGAGAGAGAGAGAGAGAGAAGAGAGAGAGAGAGATGAATATTGACAATTTTATACACATTATCCCAGGGGGAGATCATCCAAAAATATGCATTGAATATAATTAGGAAAAATTTCTATCTCAGCTCAATTTTTTGTTTACATTTTGCTCAAAATATTCTGGGAAACAGATAATTTATGAAAATAGCTTTATAATCTATATTTGAGGCTATTTGTAATCCAAAGTCATCTCTGTTTATAGTATGCTGATATAGCAATAAATAAAGATGACAAGTTATACCTAGCTAGGAAGTCTAATGTAGAAATTGATTGAAGAGCAAAACCTAGAGCTTCAGAGAAAGATATGTCCATCAAGAGATGAATTGCATAATTATGTTTTTTCTTTTTTAATAAATTATGATTTATTTATTCTGAAAAACTTCTTTTAAAATGTTGACTTCTAAATTATCTCTTTGACTCTCACCCCTTCCTATATCCACTAAGAAGGGAAGCAATATGATATCAATAATATATGTGAAATAATATAAAAATTATTCATTTAAGTCATATATCAAAGCAAGGTAAGAAAAATTAGTGAAAAATTAGGCTTCAATTTGAATTCAGAATTTTTAAGTTCTTTCCCTGGAGGTGGAGCATTTTTTCATGAGTACTTTGGAATTGTCAATTAAATTATTGTCTTGATCAAAGTAGCCAAATCTTTCAAAGTTGATCATCATTACAGCACTGCTGTTATTGTACGCAAGGCTGGTTGATTACCTTGATGCATCTATAATGTCTCACATCAAAAATGATACCAGGTCCCATAGAATCCAAGCAATATAACAAAGGTGGTCTTTAAAACTTAAACTTACCATCTCCTAGACACTTACAGGATTCCTTTTTTTTTATCTTGTTGCTGCTCTTGGGAACAGCATTTCTCCATCCCTACCTAATGTACATCTTGAAGTACAGTATGTATCCCAGGAGAACTCCATCAACAATAATTTTTGAATACCTATTGTTAGTATACTGTGTCAGAGACAAAATAATAAAGAGCTAATTAATTTAACATCATTCTTTATATTTAGTTCTTATAGTAATCTAAATGTGATCATGTGTTATATCTTTATATTAACTATCTATTATCAGGCCATAGAATAAACTTGAAGGCCACCACTATTAGTAATATAGTTGCTTCCAAGGCAAACCTAAGTATGGTTTCTGAAATAGTTCTGAAAGAGACTGTGTAGCCTTACGGGGAAAGCCAAATCTGACATAAGTAATTGGAGTTACTGTTGCAGTGCAGGGTTATGTCTACATAACTTGGCATTTTTCTAAAACAGTCCTCAGAAGAATATGCCAACTAAAATAAAATTAACCTAAAGTGCAAAGCAGGTCCTTGTATCATGAACAAGGCAGTAGATTGTGAAAAAGATAGCATTCAGCAAATTCTTGACAAAGGAAAGAGCTTTTACTAATATCATAAAACTGTGAATTCTAAAGGAGAAAAAGATATTTTGCCACTTTTAAAAATCACCTTACCTAGCATTTTATGGGTTTCTTCCAAGATTCAATGTGATAAAATATACCATACATTTTTTAAAAAGAGATGCTGTAGCCTGTATATTCATCTTTAATCAATGTGATATAATATGACATATTTTTTTAAAGAGATAGTATAGCCTGTATATTTAACTTTAGGTCCAGGCACATTCCAAAACCAGTCAGGAGTTTAGCTGAATTATGTGAAAGTTAAACTTGCATTTTAAAATGAAAACTCTTAAAAAAAAATTGATCTTTCTTCAAACATATAGCTCCACATTTGCAGCATGAAAAAAAAAAATAAAAGAACCACGAGTTCATAAGATGATTTCAAAATGAAAATGGGGGGGTGGGGGTAGTCCAAATGGAAACTAGAAGGAAAATAACATTTATCCCAGGCACAGATTTAGCATCTGAAGAGAATTTGGAGGCCACCTGGTTCAGATTTTCCACCTTATTTCATACCTGAGAAGACTGATGCACAGAGAGACAAAATAACAGAGATGAGACTTGATCTCAGGTTTTCTGACTCCAGATAATGAGTTCTTTCCACTGTTTTAGAGAAACAAAAAAAAAATGTTCAGGTAAGAAAGAAATATCTTTCTGCTAATAGCTTAGAAAGTTAAAAATAAAAACCAAGGTTAAATTCTCATAGGCAACTCATAGACATGTGACACTGATGGTTAAAGGTTTGAGCTCAAACTTACTGACTCACAGTTGAGTTTGAATTAACACAGTTAATATCTAGAATTCTAGTAGGGAAACAGACAAGGTAGCAAAATGAACTAGAGTTCCAGGCCTAGTTCAAATTCAGACTTAGATATTTAGTAGCTGTGAGAACCTGGGGAAATCCAGTTCCTCCTCTGTAAAATAAACTAGAAAAGGAAATGGCAAATGACTCCAGTATCTCTGCCAAGAGAAATCTCAAATAGGGTCATGAAAAGACTGAAATGACTGAATGATGACAATTCTAATAACACTGTTCCCCACTGTCTCTTCAAACTAACTCTTTTTTAAAACATGATACAATTATTTCTCAGAGGATCACTCAAATCTGAGCCCATCTCACAGTCTGAATTGACCAGAATGATTTTCTTCCTATAGAAGTAACTTTATTTTTGCATTGGCAAAGTAAAGTTTAAATACTTTGATTTCTACATACTTAAGAAATGAAAACTATAGCAATTAGTTTATTTATATTTTGACTTTTATCTTATCCAGGATAATTTAATTTTTCTCATTTCTCTTCTTTCTGTACCTGCATTGATTCAGATATACAGTATAGAAATCTTCTACAATTATAATGAAGTATAAAGAAAATTAAATAGACTCCTTCACTTGCAAAGATATAGTTGCCTTTAGATATATCCTCTTCCATGTCTTATGAGACCTTTCCTGAAGACAAGAAAATTCTCTAAGCCTATATTCTTAAGAATATTCTTATATTCTATAATCTTATATTCTAAACAAACATTCTTAAGAAAATATGGAGGAGGTAGAGGTTTTTTTCTCCCATCTCAGAGAAAGGGGAATATCAGGGGAACTCTTCCTCTCTCTATTCTGGTAGAGAATAAGATTTCAAAGTACTTCAAAGCCCTCAGTGGATTACCTTTTAAAAAGGTTGGATCATCCCCAATTGCTCCCGAATTTCTGTACCTGTCACAGTCACCAACTAGGGTCTGCTGTTATGACTGCTCATTTATACCTTTCAATTCCTAACTACTGCTCTATAGCCCCAGAAGTTCAAATAAGAGGGTGAGGTTGCAAAGCTCAGTTGGTTTCATTTATATTCCTGTCCTCTGTGTTGTAAAAACATTTTGTATGACTATTTGGACAACTACTTTTCCAGTGGAGAATATCAGAATCTAGTCTGTCTAATCCTCTGATTCATCATTTCCCAGACTCATGGGATATATCAAAATAAAATATTTTCCTGCTATATCAGATTGCTACTTTAAATAAAGTTTAAACAACATCATCTAAGGATGAAGTGAATATAATTGTTGTGAAGTTAAAATAAAATCTGTACATTTTATTTTGTCCATTTGCGAGGCAAGTTGAGACACCTGTACAAAGGTGACTTTATTATTCTGTTATTCCTTTCTACCAGAACATTGAAAAGGAAGAGTTGTATACAAGAATTTCTACTCCTTCCTATTACCTTTTATTCCTTACTCAATTTTTAGATGATAATGATCCTTGAAATTACAAAATTAATTTCCGATTTTTCCAAATTAGATCCTCTGGAAATGAGATTTCACAAATGATTACCTAATGAAACAATTTCTGGCATATTGAAACAATGCAACCTGAAAATTGACAGTGACAATGAGGTTAAATTAAAATAACATTATTTTTAATCCTTTTCAACTGTCTAAATTAGGAAAACCTTTAATTTAATTTTCAAGCTAAAATCTGTAGTAGTACATTATTGGCAATTATATTTCAAATGGAGTGAATTATAACTTTCAGCAAATATACAGCAAGTTTTGGCAATTGATTGGACAAGTGGAATAAGAGAAAGAAAGTTGTCAAAAATATTTCCAAGTTTAAAATCTGGGTGATTGGAAGGATGATTTTTCTCATGGCAAAAACAGGAAGTTTGGAAAGTAGTTAGAATTTGGGAGAAAGATTAGTTTTGTTTGGGGCATGTTGAATTTGATGCCTATAAGACAGGTACTTTGAAATATCCAATAAGTCAATGAGAATATGTGGCTGGAGATCAGGGGAGAGATTAAAGCTGGATATACAGATTTTTGAAGTTATCTACAAAGAGAAAATAATATTTGGGAGCAGATGAAATCACAGAGTAAGAGAATATAGAAAAACAATAGAAGAGATCCCAACATTGAACTTTAGGGTGTCCTCAGAGTTAGGAAGCATACTATGAAAAGTAAACCAATAAAGAAGACAGAAGAGTGATTATTCAAGTAAAAGGAAAATTAAGAGAGAACAGTATAATGAAAACCCAGAGAGGAGACCAAATCCAATATGAAAAGATGATCAATAATGTCAACTAATAAAGAAACTGAGTAGCATTAGACTGAGAAAAGGTTATGAGAAAAAAGAAAAGGCCTTTTGAAGGAAAGTTTTTGTTATTCATCTGTATCTGACTCTTTGGGACCCCATGGACCTTATTATCCACAGGAGGTACTTGGCCAAGATACTTTTCCAATGGATTGTCAGTGGTTAAGTAACTTTACCAAGGTCACAGAACTAGAAAATATTTGAGGCCAGATTTGAACCCAAGTTATCCTGACTCTACCCATTGAGTCAACTATCTGACTCAAGGAAGGATATAGGCAATCCATATTCACTCCTTTCATTCTTCTTTAGGTCCTACTTTTGACTTCTTTGTATACTATATTCCCTTGAGCATCCCCCTCCACATGGTTTTTCAGTTTTTTTATGCATTACATTCTTCCATTAGAATGCAAAGTCCTGGGGAAGGCAGAGCCAAGATGGCAGCATGAGAACAGGCTTTTCCATGAACTCTCTCCAAAATATTTCAAAAACCTTAAAATTATGACTCGAAATTTTTGAGAGACAGAACCCACAGAAAGATCCAGTGAGGTAATTATCTTGCCCAAGGTAACCTGGAAGAACAGGGGAAGGCTCTGTTCCACGGGGCAGAAAGGGGTGGCAGAGCAGGCAGTAATATCACACTGGAGTGAAGGAACTCCAGCCTTCTGGGAGCAGCCTGCAGGGGCCTGGGTCCCTTGGAGCACCAGTTCATGGCAACAGAAGTTGTTTCCTGGCCTGCCAACCCAGAGAACACCAAGAACAACTTGGAAGATCAGTGGAGAAACCTCTGCTAGAGTGAATGCAAAGCTCAGGCCAGCATAGCCCTCCTAAATGCAGCTGCAACCCTCAGCATAGCCCAGATCTCAGGAAACAGAAGCAGGTCCACAGAGCCACTCAGTAGCTAATCCCAGACAGCTCAGCCCACAGAAGGTAAGGGGGTTGGAGGGAGACTGTCGAGGTCTCTCCTCTGTCCCTGGAACAGGACTCAGGAGTCTGGTACTTGGTCCATATTCAGACCCATGTCACAATCTGCTCCCCCCCCAACACATTGCCATGGAACAGGGACCCTCCTCACTGCTCCAGGGCAGAGGGTTGTGCTTGTGATCATCCACAGACGAAAGCACAGGGCACAAATACAGTCAGAGCCTCCCATAAGACCCCAAAAGAACTGAGGTCCTTGCAGAGGGTGTCCCAATAATACTCAAAAACTCAGGAAGGAGATTTCCAGCCAAGATAGTAGAAAGAAGACAGGCACTGTGATAAGTGCTCCTCTTTCCCATCCAAAACAACATGAAAGAAACCTCTTAACAGAAATTCAATCAACAAAACCCAGAAAGAAAAGCTAGGAGAATACCTCCCGGTCTCAGAGGACCAGGAGATGAGAGCAGAGGATCAGCACAAGGACAGCAGCTGGGGCTAGCCAGAGGGCCAGCCTAAGCAGGAAAAAAACACTGTTATCTTATAACGTAATTTTACTATCTCATACTTTATTTTTCTTCCTTAAGGATATGATTTCTTTGTTATCACATTCAACTGAGATCATTGTATACCATGGAAACAATGTATAGACTAAAAGAGTGCTTTCTGTAGGTGGGTGGAGGGAAGTAAGAATGTGGGGGGGGGATTGTGAAACTCAAAATAAATAAAATCCTTTGAAAAAAATTCAGGAAGCACCCCCAAACCAGGGCACAGGCTGGGGAAATGAGTAAACAGGAAAAAAGGAACTTGATCATAGACCATTACTTTGGTCTCATGTGGGACCAAAACACACCACTCAGAAGATGACAAAGTTCCAACGTCTATATCCAAAGACTACAAGAAAAATAGTAGTTGGGTTCAGGCTATGACAGGGCTCAAAAAAGATTTTGAAAATCAAGTAAGGGAGGAAGAGGAAAAATTGGGAAGAAAAATGAAAGCGATGCAGGAAAAACAAGGAAACCAATTCAGCTGCTTAATCAAGGAGATTCAAAAAAAGATGCTGAAGAAAACAACATGCTAACAACCAGTTTAAGTCCAATAGAAAAAAAGCAGTCCAAAAAGTTAATGAGGAGAAGAATCTCTTTAAAAAGCACAATTTTCCAGATGGAAAAGGAGATAAGAAAGTTCTCCGCAGAAAACTCCTTCAGATGTAGAATGGAGCTAAAGGAAGTTGATGACTTTGCCAGTATTCAAATAAAACAAATCCCAAAGAAGAAAAAAACTAGAAAAAAACATGAAATATTTCATTGAAAATACAGCTGACCTGGAGAACAGATCCAGAAGAGACAATTTAAAAATTATTGGACTACCTGAACATCATGACTTCATTTTTAAAGAATTCTAGAGGAAAATTGTCTTGATATCTTAGAAGCAGAGGGCAAAATAGAAATTGAGAGAATACACTGATCTCATCCAGAAAGAGATACAGGTAAATAAATAACTCCCAGGAATATTATAGCCAAACTTCAGAACTCCCAAGTGAAAGAGAAAATACAAAAAGGAAAAGTAATTTGTATTCTGAGATGGCTAGTGGTTAAAAAGTTTATAGAAAGGCCTAGCTATATATATATATATATATATATATATATATATATATATATATATATATATATATATATAAACTGTGATTAAACTGTGGTTACTTGCTTTGTGGGAAAAGCACCTATGTAACATAAGGAAGATAAAATGATGATTTGAGATTTCTCTGACAATCTCTAGCCAATTGTTATGTGAGAAGTACGGAGATGAAGGGCAACCTTTTAGCCAGAAAGAGATGTTTAGTTATTTTAAACCTAATTAATTACTGAATGGGTTCATTGTATTACAAAACTTTGTTTCCTTAAAACTCTGCTCAAGCAACACTTTCTGAATTGTCTACTGATTTCCCTAGATTCTTATGCTCTTCCTGCAAACACATGAATTTATATTTATTTATAATTATTAATTTATATATATATATATATATGATCAGCTCTTAAGAAAGGAATATTTCATTATTATCTTTGTATCTCTAATTAATTTTAGGTCTTTTTTCATAAAATCTGCTTCTAGAGTTATTTATTAGTTCAATCTTTTTTTAACTTTCACTTTTTTTAAATTTCTCCTTTGATTCTCAAGATTTCTATTTTTAACTGCATGTTCAATTCATGGATCTCCTCTTTTCTCATCTCATTTGACCTTTTTTGATTTAAGAATTTAGAAATATAAATTTTTCCCTAATACTACTTTGACCCTGAGCTGGAAAAATAACTCACTGTAAGCTTTAATTTGCTTTCTTGCTCAGAATTTAGCCTAATGCATTTTTAGAGGTTGTTTTGGAGACTATATGTTGAGAGTGCTAAGAAAAATTATGTTTCCCTTTTACCATCGTGACTCAGTAACTTGTCTTTATATTTCTTAACCCTATTAAAGTCCTTGATATTATATATAGTCACTTGTTGCTGATGGAGTTTAAAAACTATATAATTTTGAATCTTCAATGCACTCTTCACTCTAGTGATATTCTCTTAATCCAATCTACTAGAAAGATAGATTATATACATACATATATCTATGTATCTATATAACTATAGATATATGTATATACATATATATATATTTATTCTAGATTTGAATGACATATGTGGTACCTACTAAATCATTTAGGAAACAGAGAGATTCAACTTAAAAATCAGTCATATATCATGCTCTGTAGAAATAAAGGGGGGGGAATCCCTCTAGCACTCTTATCAAGTAAACACTATTGAAAGGAAATTTGAAACACTGGGGTCACATGATCAAAATCATAAGGACTAAATGTTTTTATGATTTTTCATGAGTTCTCAAATAGCTCCAAAATAGGATTTATGCAAAAGAGATAAAGTAATTTAAGCTGTTTTCATCTCTGAGGACAGAATTATCAAACTCATCTCCTGGAAAATTCTCAAGTGGAGCCAGAATCAGTCTAAAACATAATTGGGAAATTTTTAACAATGTAAATAAAATTACAGTACAATATATATATATAATGTTAATTTGTAGTTTTCTTAGTGAATATGTGGACCACAGGAAACCATTTCTATTTGAACTTAGCACTGCTATTCTAGGGAACCAGGAAACCTAATATGATAAAAACAAAACAACAACAATAAAAATGAATTAATATCATGAAAGGTAAATCTTTAAACCCTACCTCACTGAATTAGCACTCTACCACAAGTATAATTACATATGCCAGCACAGAGACTTGCAATATAACTTACCTCTACCCATACCCCTTCCTGCCAGTGTTGTGGAAAGCCAAAAAGAAATTCTTTTGAGTTGAAATGCCAGTCCTTTGTGATATAATTCAACTGAATTGGGGAACAGAGAAAGAGAGAATTTAGGTAGAATGTATGTGGCACTCCACTAATCCTAAGAAAATAGGGATTAGCAACCAACTAAAACAGATTTAATCTTCATTTAAGTCACTTGGGGAAAAGCCTGGAGCATGAATTTTCCAGCACTTAAGGAGCCTGAAATGACTTTTAAGTCTAGCATCCAAGGAAACTACAGTCAAAGTGAACTAATAAGTGAGTAATAAAGGCATATAAGAGGAAAAATGAGTAAAATTACTAAGAATCTCAGAAAGATAAAAAAAATTCAACTAAATATTTTAGCATAAGATAGAATATACCATCCAGGTCAATTAAATAAGTCTAAATATTTAAGAATATTTTAAGGTAAGAAAAATCAAAATCTGCTGATACAGAATATTAATGAACTCCCAAGAAAATTTTAAATCATAGTAGAATATTTATAAATGACTCAAAGCAAAAACAAGAATTGTGAAAGTAGAATCTGTGGTTTGCATAGCAGAAATAAGCAAGAGAGAATAACTCAAATCTATTGAGGCAAGTTTCCCCAAAGAAACAAAATTAAATTAAAAAATAATAATTGTGAATGCACACATATAAATATGAAGGATAATTTGAAAGAATAAAAGTAAAAAGCCAAATTGGCAAAATCGAGTGTATTTTCCATACAAGAAAAACATTGATCTTGAAAACAAAATGATAGAGGCAACTAAAAGATTACAGACTTAAAAGAGAACATGAAAATCAAATATTCTGAACACCATAATGCAAGAAACACTATTTAAAAACTGCCCAGAATTTCTGTTCACAGAAAACAAAATTAAAGAATCCACAGGTTGGCTCCAAAAAAGAAAAAAAAACTTTTGCAAATGTAACAATCCCAATAATGACAAATTATGCAAGTAATCAGGAGAAATATCTTGAAAATTAAAAAATAAATGTTATAAATAAAAAGATATTCAAGAAAATCAAGAGATACCAAGCAAGTCAAATAATAAGTTAAGGAATGTGGCCAGATATAAAATTCACCCTGAAAAAATCAATAATGTCAAGGGTCAGAGCCAAGATCGTGGAGTAAAGGCAAGGACTCACCTGAGCTCTCCACAAAAATCACTCCAAATAACTTCAAATAATGACTCTGAACAGATTCTAGAGTGACAGAACTTGCAAAAATACTGAGTTAAACAATTTTTCTAGGCCTAAACTATTTGAATTATCCAAGGTAAGGATCTGCTGAACCAGGGTTAGAAAGGAGTACAAAGCAATGTGGCCCAGGCTGGAATGAACTGCCCCCAGCAATCCAGGAACAGATCATGGAATAACTAGATCAGTGCAGTTGTGGCAGTTTCCAGAACTCTCATCCCAGAAATTGCCAAGGACAATTTGGAAGATTAGCAGAAAAAGTCTGCTGAAAGGGGGTAAGAGTGGAGCATAGTCTAGGGCAGACCTCAGTAGAGTACATCACACTGAGGAGTCACTGAATTAACAGCAAGCAACTGCTTATGGAGCTTGCAGCCCATGGACAGTAAGGGGTTCAGGAGATTACAAATTACATCATTTGCTATCTCTGAGGCAGGACTCTTTTGCTTTACATATACTCAGAACTGTCACAGTCTTAGATCCCAATTCCAGAAAAGGAGCAGAAGCACAATAGAGTTTACATCATCTTTCACGAAATTATCAAGGAAAATTGCCCTCATACTCTAGACAAAGAGGATAAAATAAAAATTGAAAGAATGCACCAATAACTTCCTGACAAAGACCCAAAATGAAAATCGCCAAGATTATTATAATGACATTTCAGAGCTCCCAGATCAAGAAAAAAATATTGCAAGCAGCCAGAAAGAAACAACTCAATTATCATGGAGCCACAGTCAGGATAACACAAAATGTAGCAACTTTTATATTAAGGTATTGTAGGGCTTGGAATTTGATTCCAGAAAGCAAAAGAGCTTGAATTAATAACCAAGAATAAACTACCCAGAAAATTGAAATACACTTTTGGGGAAAAGATGGATATTCAATGAAATAGGGGACTTTTAAAGTTTCTTGATGAAATGACCAGAGTTGAATAGAAAATTTGATCTTCAAATATGAGACTCTAGTGAAGCATAAAAAGATGAAAAGGAAAGACAAAATAAAAAGGACTTAACGATGTTGAACTGCTTATATTCCTTCAAGGGAAGATGATAATGATAACTCATATGAACTTTTCATTTATTAGGGAAGTTAGAAGGAGCATATATAGAAAAGGCACAGGTGGGAGTTGAATATTAAGGAATGATACATTAGCAAGATGGGAGTTAATGAATGAGAAAGAAATGTACCAGTGGAAAGGGTAAGGGGGAAGTGGAATGGATTAAACTATTATACATAAAAAAGAACAAGAAAAAGCTTTTGTAGTGGAATGAGGGAGGGGGGATTTGAGGGGGAGTGAGTGAACCTTATTCTCATCAAAATTGGCTTAGAGAAGGAATAACATATATACTCGGGTATAGGAAGGGGATAGGAGAAAGGTGGGGAGTGATAGAAGGGAGTGAAGATTGTGAGAGAGGGTATTTAGATGCAAAACACTTTTGAAGAAGGACAGGGTGAAAAAGAGAGAGAGAGAGAATAGAATAAATGCAGGGAAATACAATAAGCAACAGTAACTGTCAGGGTACGGGAATAAGATGGAGGAAAACAGAGTTAGAACAGGATGGAGGGAAATAACAGCTAGTGGGAAAAGAATATTGAACCATGTTTTTCTGATAAAGACCACATTGCTCAAACATAGAGAACTGAGTCAAATTAAAAAAAAATAAGAGCCATTCTACAATTGATAAATGATCAAAAGATATGAACAGTTTTCAGATAAAGTTATCAGTGCCATCAGGGCCATATCAAAAATGTCCTAACTCACTATTGAATGGAGAAATGCAAATTAAAATAATTCTGAGGTACTACCTTATACCTATTGGATTAACTAATAAGGCAGAAAAGAGAAAATGACAAATGTTGGGGGATGTAGGAAAATGAGACATTAATGTAATTTGGAACTATATCTAAAAGGGTATAAAACCATACCTACCCTTTGATCTAGTAATGTCTCTATCAGATTTATATTCCAGAAGAGATGAAAAACAGGAAAAAAAACATAAATGCATATTTCTGGAAACAAGAAACCAGAAATTGAGGGGATGCCCATCAATTGGGAAATAACTGAACAAATTGATGTATATTATTATGTTGGAACGCTATTCTGCTATAAGAAATGATGAACAGCAAAACTTTAGTTTAAAAAAAGAAGGGAGAAAATTCAAAACTCAAAGTTTAAAAAATGAAAACTAAAGCTTATTTTTACATGTAAATGGGGAAAACTAAAATAAAATATTTAAAAAGGGGAGGGAAACTCACTGTCATCAAAATAAAAAATAACTTCTTTCTGAGTCAGTATTGATTAGAGAACTGCAAATTAAAACGACTCCAATGTAGTACCCTATACCTATCAGATTAACTAACAAGCTAGAAAAAAATGACAAATGCTAGAGGGGATATTGAAAAATTAAGACATTAATTTACTGTTGATAGAGTTGTGACTTAATCCAACTATTCTAGAGAACAATTTGGAATTATACCCAAAGAGCTATGAACTGTACATATCCTTTTACTCAGTAATACCACTACTAATTCTGAATCCTAAATAGATCAAAAAGAAAAAAAATGACAAATGTGCAAACATATTTAAGGTAAATATTTTTGTGGGGGTAAAGAATTGGAATTTGAGAGAATGCCCAGCAATTGAGGAATGACTGAACAATTGATCATATATGATTGTGATGAAATATTATTATGCTCTAAGAAATGAGGAATGGGATAACGTCAGAAAAAAATCCAGGAAGAGACATCTTCAAGAAGAAAAGACAAACAATAACAAGAAGTAAATTTATGGCCTTGTAGCATTTAAAAAATTAAAACAAATCCTATTTCATAGTTTTCACAGCTATGAACATTTATAAATTAATAGAAATATTATAATACTGATTAATTGTAAAAGACATAGCTATTTAATCAATACAATGATCCAACACAATTCCAAAGGACTCATAAAAAAATCAAATTAAGAGAGAATTGATTCTAATTTCAAATTGAAGTATATTTTAGGAAATTATTTAGAGAATTGAAATTTTCTTACTTGCAACATAACTAATACAGAGATATGTTTTGTCAGATTTTACTTGTCTAATTGATATATTGCTGGCTTTCTCAATAACTGAATGAGGAACTAGGGGGGGAATCAGGAACTCAAAATTTTAAAAAGAATAATAATAAAAATAAGTAGATGTGAAAAAAATGAAAAATCAAAAGCATTTAATTTTTACTGCAAAATTCTACAAAATATAGAAAATATGTGGGGTTCGGTCTACCACAATATGCAAATTGTACAGATGTAATTATACAGTGTTCTTTTTGGGGGGAGGGGGGATTTTGGTTTTTTTCAAGGCTTAAGATGGGTTAAGTGATTTGCTTAGGATCACACAGCTAAGTAAGCATTAAGTGTTCTGAGGTCAGATTTGTACTCAAGTCCTCCTGACTCTAGGACCAGTGCTCTATCATTTGTGTCACCTAGCTGCCTTATCCAACATTCTGAAAAGAAATAAAGAATGGGCGGCTAGGTGGCATAGTGGATAAAGCACCAGCCTTGGAGTCAGGAGTACATGGGTTCAAATCCAGTCTCAGACACTTAATAATTACCTAGCTGTGTGGCCTTGGGCAAGCCACTTAACCCCATTTGCCTTGCAAAAACGTAATATAAATAAATAAACAAATAAATAAATAAATACTTTAACAACTTAAATAGCAAGAGGAATAGTTAATGCACATAACTGGTCCATTCCAATAAAATTAAAATGACAATAAACCATATAACAAATAAACAAAGTTAATTTACAATTTTAAGCCTATACCAGATTGTCAAAACTTTGTAGAATATAATAAAATTCAAATGTAAAAAGATCCACAATATCAAAAGATAATTTGAAAATATTTAAGGTTGAAGGGAGAATAGTATTTTAGAAACTCTAAGTATAAAATGAAGTACAAGGCACCAGAATCATCAAGTATTGGTGTAAAAGTAGGTTGATAAAGGAAATTGATTAAACAAGAGAAAATAAGAAAAGAACTGAAATTAATAATACAATGTATGATAAAATGGAAAGTATAAATTACTTAGAAAAAAAATTCTTTTTTGATAAAAATCTGCTAGGAAATCTGGTAAGTAATCTGGAAGAAATTTGAGTCAGACCAACATTGTAGCCTATATAATACATTCTAAATAGATATAGGACAACTAGGTGATGCAGTAGATAGAGCACTGACCCTGAAGTCAAGTTCAAATTTGACTTCAGACACTTGAGCCTTACTAGCTGTATGACCTTGGACAAGTCACTTATGCCAATTGTCTCACATCCAGTGCCTGGCCACTGGAGTCAGTTGACTCTGGAGGAGAAAGTGAGGCTGATGACTTTGCACAGCACTCCCTCTCTCAAATCTAATTCATGTGTATGTCATGGCATCACTTTCTTGATGTCATGGTATTCTTCAAGAAGAAAAGATAAACAATAAGAAGTTAATATATGACTCTATATTATTTTAAAAATTAAAGAGAATCATAGTTAAAGAGAATCATAGAATCATAGAGAATTTCATAGTTTTTGCATCTCTGAACAGGAGATATAATCTTAAAAAAAACATGGAATATGGGCAGCTAGGTGTCACAGTGGATAGAGCACCAGCTTTGGAGTCAGGAGGACTTGAGTTCAAATCCAACCTTAGACACTTAATAATTGCCTAGCTGTGTGACTTTGGGCAAGTCACTTAACCCCACTGATTAAATTTTAAAAAAATTAAAAATAAAAAAAAAAGAATAAAGGTATTTGCAGTTATTTTAAAAGATAGCTTGGTGGAGGGGAGAGCAGAGCCAAGATGACTCAATAAAGGCAGGAATTCCCTCAAGGTTGTCCTCACACCACTCCAAACCCCTTTAAATAATTTCTCTAATCAAATTCTAGAGTGACAGAACCCACAAAAAGACTGAGTGAAGCAATTTCAAACCCAAGACAACTTGGAAGATCTGAGGCAAGATTCTGCTGCACAGGGGTTAAAAAGGGCATAGCCCCAGCCTGGCAAAGTGAATTAGTTCCAGCCATCCGAGAACAGCCTGTGGAGTGCCTAGGTCCTTGAAGACACTGAAGTCCATGGCAATGTGGGTGGTTTCGAGACTTCTCACTCAAAGGATTTCCAAGGACAGTTGGGAAGCTCAACATGAAAACCACCAGACAAAGTGAAAATGGAGCCCAGTACAGTGCAGGTCTCATCATAAACCCAATCCCAGGGTCCCAGGAGCAGGTTTGGGGAGACACCCCACAGCTGCTTCCAGAGTGTTCAGTCCACTGAATGACAAGAGGGACAGGAAAGAATGTGGAGGTCTCTTTGCTGATACAGGACTCTCTTGCTTTGCTGATACTCAGATCCAGGCCACAGTCTGGAACCCCAGTCTCAGGAAAAGGAGATTTACTGCCATCACAGAGCAAGGGCTCTACTCATGGTCCCAGGGCAGAAAGGAATGTTTATGGTCACCCATAGACCAGAAGACAGACCAAGACAGTAGTCATAGCCTCTCATAAAACCTTGGAGTAAGTGAGAACCTTCACGTCCCTGAGCAAGGCCTAAAAGCAACTTCCAAAAACTTTCAAAAGCTTGTGACAATGCATCCTCCAACCCAGAAGCAGAGCCCCACCTTAAAAAAAGAGTTAAAATCAAGTCATAGTCTAGGGAAGTGAGCAAACAACAGAAGAAAAAAAATGACCACGAACAATTATTTTGGTCCTATGGAGAATCAAAATACACATTTAGAAGATGACAAAGTCAAAGTTTCTGTATCCAAAGCCTCCAAGAAAAATATGAACTGGTCGCAGGCTATGGAAGATCAAAAAAGATTTTAAAAATCAAGTAAGGGAGGTTAAGGAAAAATTGGGAAGAGAAAGGAGAGCAATGCAGGAAAACCAAGTCAGCACCTTAGTGAAGGAGATATGAAAATACTGAATAAAATAGCATCTAAAAACTAGTTTTGGTCAAATGGAAAAAGCAGAACAAAAGGCCAATGAGGAAAAGAATGCTTTAAAAAGAAGAAATGATCAGATGGGAAAGGAGATGCAAAAAATTCTATGAATAAAATATTCCTTTTCATGTATAATGGAGCTAAAGGAACAAAATGACTTCATTAAAAACCAAAAAACAATAAAACAAGACCAAAAGAATGAAAAACTAAAAGGATCTCATTGGAAAAGCAACTGATGTGGAACACAGATCCAGAAGAGATAATTTAAAAAATATTTGACTACCTGAAAGTCATGACCAAAAAAAGAACCTAGACACCATTTCATAAGAAATTCTCCAAGAAAATAGCATTGAGATCCTGGAAACAGAGGATAGTTGAAAGAAACTCTGATCACCTCCTGAAAGAAATTCCAAAATGAAAACTACTAGAAATATTATAGCCAAATTTGAAGACTCCCAAGTCATGGAGAAAATATTGCAAGCAGCCAGAAAGAAACAATTTAAATATCATGGAGCTATAGTCAGGATTACATAAGATTTAGCAACATCTACATTAAGGGTTCTTAGGACTTGGAATATAATATTCCAGAAGACAAGAGAGCTTGGATTACAACCATCAAAACTGAACATCTTCTTTCAGTGTAAAATATGAATATTCAATGAAATTGGGGATTTTCAGACTTTCCTGATGAAGTAACCAGAGTTGAACAGAAAGTTTGATCTTCAAATATAGGATTCAGGTGAAGCATAGAGAGGGTGAACAGGAAGGACAAACTATGAGGTACATAATGATGCTGAATTGCTTATTTTCCTGTATAGGAGGGAGATATTGATAATTCATATGACCCTTCCCATTTATTAGGGCAGTTAGAAAAAGCACATATAGATAGATAGATAGATAGATAGATAGATAGATAGATAGATAGATAGATAGACAAGGCACAGGGAGGGAGTTGAATTTGACAGTATAATGTGTTAAAACCTTGGAGATAATGGATGAGAAAGGAATATACTGGGAGAAAGGGAAAGGAGAAGTAGAATGGGGTAAGTTATTTCACATAAAAGGCAATGACAAGTTTTTTTTCAGAATGGGGGGGAAGTTGAGGGAGAGCGAGTGAACCTTTACTCTCATTGGAAGTGGCTCAGAGAGGAAATAACACACACACTCAATAGGGTATAGAGAATGCTAGAAGAAAATGAGAGGGAAAGGAGGGAAGAAAGGGGATGGGAGGGCAGGGAAGAGGGTATAGGTGATAGAAAAGAGGGAAGATTGTGGGAGAGGGTAGTCAAATACAATATACTTTTAAGGAAGGACAAGAAAAAAGGAGAGAAAACAGAGTAAATGGTGGGGGGTAGAAGAAATAGAAATACAGCTAACAACTGGTAGGAAAAATATTGAAGCAATTTCTCTGATGGACTTTCTCTTTTTTTTTTTTAGGTAGTTACAAGTCAGTGGGGTTAAGTGACTTGCCCAAGGCCACACAACTAGACAATTATTAAGTGTCTGAGGACAGATTTGAACTCAGGTAGTCCTGACTCCAGGACCAGTGCTCTATCCACTGTGCCACCTAGTCACCACATTTGATGAACTTATGATAAAGATTGCTATTCATCTCAAAGAAAGAGTTGATGGTGTCTGAAAACAAACTGAAGCACACTTTTTCTTCTCATTTTATTTTTCTTGAGGTTTCTCTGGGGGGGGGAGGTTATATTTACTTTTACAACATGACTATTATAGTAATATATTTCATGGCTACACTTTTAACCTATACAAGTAACTAGCTATCTCATTGGGGGAAGTGAGGTGGTAAAAAGTGAAAGAATTTGAAATGCACATTTTTGGATGTAAATGTTGAAACTTACTCTGGCATTTAACTAGGGCAAAAAAATAAAAAAGAAAATAAAATTTAAAAAAAAGTTTTATTACAGGAAAATGAAAAGTTTCTGCACAAATAAAATTAATGTACCTTGGATGAGAATGATAAAATGAGAAAAATATCCTTATATCAAATTTCTCTGATAAAGGTTAGGTATCCAACAATTAATAGATATTCACATATATGACCAAAAATTATTTCCCTTATAGATAAGTGATCACAGAATATAAACACATATTTCTTAAAATAATTGCAAACTATTATTAACCTTATGAAAGCATGTTTCAAATCACTAGTAATAAGATAACTCAGTCAAAATAGACAAGAGGTTTTACTTCACCTGCTATAAATTGGCAAAGAAGATAGTCTGAGGTGAAGAGATTGTGGGATCCAGGAATACACTATTTATTGTAGTTGTGAATTAGTACAACAGTTCTGGAAAGCAAGTTAGAATTATGCAAATCTTGTGACTAAAATCAGTAAGCATTTTCACCCAATGTTTCTATAGTAGATTTATAGCCAAAGAGACCATTGAGAGGAAGCAAAATTTTCCATCTATACCAAAATATTTGCAGTAAATTTTTTTTTGATGATAGGAAATAATTGAAAGCAAAGTAGATGCTCACTTACTGGAGTATAGCAAATTATGCAAAAAGTGACAAATGTTATGACTTCAGAGAAGCATTGAAAGATCCACATAAACTGTAACAGAATGAAGTAAGTAGAACCAAGAAACAATATGATCTATATCTATATCTATCTACCTATATATCTATATCTATATCTATCTATATATATGCATATAATCTTTTTGAAGGAATAGGGGGAATTATTGTTATGTAAAAAGACAACATCATTAAAACTTTATTTAAAAAAATGAAAGGGACCTGTTTGGTGGTGGTGAGGGAAGCATCAAATAAAAATCTGAAGTTAACTAAACCTATAATACTCGCAGAAATTATCAGAGGGTCACTGTGGCAGGAGCAATGTCTTCTATATATGCTAATCTAGATTTTTTTATTTGTTTGAATGTGTGAGTTTTTAAGGCTTTTAAACTATTTTCAAGACTTAAGTAGCTCAGAGAATAAAGGGCTGAAGTCCCTGATGAAGTTTCATTGTAGCCAAAAGTTGTCCTTCAGGACACCAGTATTGTCATCTCAGAGACAGGAAAGTTGTGCTCCAATGAATAAATTCTGCATTTCTGCTGTGTATCCTTTCCATGTTATGGTTGAATAAATTTTCTTTCATTAGTCGTTGGGTATTATCTTACTTCATACTAATTGCAAACCCAAAGAACCAGAGTAGCCTGAATCAAGACTATTCACAAAAGTTACCAAATTCTTGGATGACTTTACTGTCATCTATAAGAGTGCTTGACTGTGAACCACCAAAGTCTACATGATGTTAATTCAAGGAAGTCAAGGAAGACCATACTACAAAAATTACAGAGCTGAGACATTAGGTATCAAAGGACTGGCTCAAGGACAAAATGAAGGAAGGAAGGAATGAATGAATGAATGAATGAATAAGTGAATGAATAGATAGATAGATAGATAGATAGATAGATAGATAGATAGATAGATAGATAAATATAAGTAGTTTGAGTCAGAATCTCTATGAGGCTAGATAGGAACTGGGTTGATTATTACTAAGCTGAAGCACAACTCATTTGAAAGTCCATTTTTAGTTCAATCTACTTAAGCATATTAAAGGAACTATGTCATTTTGTTTGTTTTTTTGTTTTTTAGTTTTTTGCAAGACAAATGGAGTTAAGTGGTTTGCCCAAGGCCACACAGCTAGGTAATTAGTAAGTGTCTGAGACTGGATTTGAACTCAGGTACTTCTGACTCCAAGGCCAGTGCTTTATCCACTATGCCACCTAGCTGCCCCAGAACTATGTCATTTAAAATATGAAACCTGACAGAACCACAAGCAGCATCTTAGATTCTACGTTGAAAACAGCTACTCATGGTGTCCTGCTATAATTAAATATAATATGCTGCCTTTGAAGTGTTATAGTGAAGTTACCAAATTCAGTGCACTGTTTCTGTGTTACCTAGCAGATTGATATTTGCCTCTGATGAGTTGAACCAGACTTTAAGTAGCAGCTGCAAGGAAAATACAAAAGGGATTGTTTTGCCTTCAAGTCATAACCAGCCTGAAGGAAGAAAACACATCCCTAAGGCTAATATGTTTATTTTCAGCTAGTTCTCTATTTCACTCACAATGTCTAGTCTTTTTGCCCTTCTTCCCTGTTAGATTATAAAGCTCCAGAAGAGCCTGGAGACAATTGCTATTTCTTTTATATTTTCCCAGAATATGCAATATAGCATTTTTTACAGAGTAAAACATAATAAGCATTGCCTCTGAAAGGTCAGTGACAACAAAAGGAAGAGAAGTTGTCTGAGAAATTGGATTTTGGGGATGTTCTATAAATTATTCCAACTCTAGGAAGTCTATAAATAAAAATATTAAGGCATTTACATACTTTTAATTCATTTCCACATGGATAAGATAAGGCACATGACTACTAGTTCCCAATTCCAGATCCAAGCTTTATTCCATCCATTTTTGACAGTATCTGAATGCCAACAAGTAAATTTATTCATAATATGTCTCTCATTTCTATAAAAGCCTTGAAGGAGGCTATGGGCTCCAAAAGGTGGAGTACAAGAGGGAGAATAATATAGGCATTGGGAATTTGCAGAGGCAGAATAGGAAATGGAATATTTTGCATAAAAATACACATGAAATAAAGTATGTGAACGGAGACTATCTGAAAATCATTTTGAAAGATAGCCTAAAGATGAATTCTTAAGGAATTACAATGCTAAATCGGGGAATTAGGAGAACTATTGAAGTTTCTATAACAGAAGAGCAATAGGAACAGATGTGCATTTATGAATATCAATTAGCTGAGTGGAGAATTGATTAGAAAAGGGAGAGATAAGATATAGGAGTATAGAAGGTCAATTAGAGGGCTAAAACAATAATCATACTGGATATGATAAGGCCTGGACTAGATGAATTATTGAGATGGGGGAAAAAAAGAATAAGATTTTATAGAAATGGAATTGATAAGATGTATCAAATTAATGTGAATGGGAGGTGAGTGATTCAAGAGTTGAGGATGATTTCTGGATTTTTGAATTTAGATGACTGAAAGAATGGTGGCACCATTAACAAAAACTGAAACTTAGACAAAGAAAGATAATGAATTTTACTTTGGACAAAGAATTATAAGTTTGAGATGTCCAATAGATAATACAGATGAAGTTACCAATTAGGGAGTTAACAATATGAATTGGAAATCAGTAGAGAGATGTGCACTGGAGATTTAGATTTTGGAGTCATCTGTGAAATGATGATCATTAAATCCACAGAAATTGATAAGATCTGCAAAAAAGAATGTGACATAAAAAGAAAAAAAAAAGGATCCCAGGACAGAAACCTGGGATATAGTTTCAAACAGAGTCTGAGTCACAGATGTTGAAACTGCAAAGGAAATGAAAATTATTGGTAAGGCAATTAGGAATAGGAATAGTATGAACAGTATCATGAAAATTCAGGGAAAAGTGAATTTCTATAAGAGAGCAAATCAGCTTGTGGGAAATGCTATAGAGAAGTTAAGAGGAATGAGGTCTAGGAAAAGATTATTGACCTCAATAATTAAAAAATCAATAATTATCAAAGAGAGCCATTTCTATTGAGTAATAGGGATAGAAGGTAGTTATAGAGAAATGAAAAGATGATAAGTACTGGAAGTCTGGATGTGATATGGTAGGTAACTATTATCCTTGCCAGTTCTAGTTCTCTGATCTTATGAAAAATCAGAATGTATTTAATCTGATATCTTACACAAAGAAATACTACATAGTTTCCAAACATCTGGAAATTGATTCCAGTTTAAACTAACTCAACCAATCAGCATTTTGGGAAAAGTCACCTCCTATACTCTTATAAATGAATTCTAATGTTGCTTCTCACTTAGAAATAAAACAGCACATTGAGTCAATTACTTTGATTAAATAAGATCTTTGAAAAAGCTCGATTTACTAAGATACAGGGACTTCTCTCCAAATACATTAGAAAATGATCTTGTACTTTGAAAATTAACAATAGTTACCAAGTTGATCCCCTGTGACAGCTGTTGGCAGAGAAATGCCTCTTTGTTGCTATTTAATTTCCTAGAAAGGCTTAATGCCTCGAAATTGGCACACAGACACACACACACACACACACACACACACACACAAAGACACACCATACACACCACACAAACACACTTACATATACATATACCATACACACCCCACACAAATATACATGTACACCATACACACACATATGCACACACACACATAAACACATATACACAGATGCACAATTTCTATTTAAAAGTTTCTATTTAAAAAGAAATTTGGTGTTAAATTTCCCCCATCTGCTGATCTGCTGCATTAAAATTTCCCCACCCTGCCTTCCATCTCCCCCCTAACACTGTTCTATTAAGTACTTTAGGCTCCAAGAAAAGTGAATGAGGATTTGCTGGTGTTAAAAAGCACTTTAGAAAACTGGGTCTTTCATGAACCCAATTATCATTTTCCAAACTTATTATGCATTAGATTCCTGAATACTTTCAATGCTTGTTAAAATGACAGTATCAAAGCTAATAAATTAATCTAATGCAAGATCATTTTGAATACATATATTGGATTTATCTGCAGAACTAAAGTGATTAAAAAGATACATTCCTTCCACAGACACAAATAGTAACCCTTCTATGGTTTAATGGGTGATCTTTGAAAGTTGTTGTTGCTAACCTGCAGTTCACCGTCTAATGAGGCTTATAAAAGTAAATAGTGACAAAAATGGACAGTGTTTTAGAGAAATTATCTTTATCACTCTAGATATTTGGACCTTGGGAAAAATCTATCATTTTCACAAAATATAAAAAAAAAATTACTACTTTTAAACACAAGTAAATATATGAAAGGCCCATACAAAATGTGATTTATAAGATACCCTCAATATGCCTGAGCATAAGTGTATAAGGGAAGGTGGTAGAAAAAACACCCATCATTTTCTCTAAGTACTATTTTTTTCCAATTTCACGGCATTGTCCATTAACTGCAGATTGCCATCATATAACAGCAGGCTCTTGATGGCACCGATGTATATGTTTCCAATGAACATAGAAGTCAAATGGCAATATACATTCAGTCTAGCTCTACACAAAACAATTTACTCACAGAAAAATATTACCACATGCTAGAGGCATGTTTTTAGCCTATAGTATATTTTTTCAGCTCTTGTTTTATTAGGAAATATCAAATATGGCAAAGTGAGTGCTTGCCTAGCATGTTGATAACAGCCTAGAAAAACTGAAAATGTACAAAATAATGGTAGCCAAAAAGATACATCAAGAAATGAGTTCACATTTATTTCTTAAGGCAGTAATAGTGTGGAAATGCTCTGAAACTGAACATTGTACTTTATTGTCTTCTAAGTGATAATGTTACAGTGACAACAATTGTGATTCACCTTTCTCCACTCTATTAGGTGACCAAATAACATGCCAAGCTAGATGAATAAATAGAACTCAAAATAGGTCATCTATATCTTAAGAAAGATGAGGAAATCTGGCCATTTATGGCCTGTTTATGACCCTTTTGCCTGTATATAACAACAGAATTTCAAAATTAGATAAATAGAAGAAAGAAAAGGTCCTATTTACTCAAATCAAATATGAAATTATGGAGAGATTACACTGCTTAGTTTAAATGACAAAATAGTGTAACAAATCAAAACAATGTATGCTATAAATTAAACTGTTAATGTTAAGTCAAGATATGTACTGATGTGTTAACAGATCTATTTTGCATCTAAGGCTACTACCAAGTTAAATCTAAACCTGTCATTAAGAATAAATGCAAGGCTATTCACATGTAATGAATAGGTAGTAAAATTAAGAGAAATATGTGGTTTTATTTCTATTTAAATGGAAGGGAAAAATCCCTAAACATTTAAATGAGGATTGATCGAATCAATCTTTTCGATTGGTTGTTCAAATCAATCTTAACAACGACTGAAATCAGGGCCTTCCAAAATTTCATTTTCAAAATTTCAAAAAGAAGCGATCTATTGTTTCATTCCCCTTCTACCGGGGGGGTTAATTTGGCTCAGAAGAGGGAAAAAAAAAAACATGCGTACACTTGGGTTGGGATGCTAACAGGACAACTAGCAGAATCATTTATTGATAGTATCAGATATTTCTTTATGGCAGAAAAACACAAAATTAGCATGTAACATAAAACAGTGATGTTTCTCTAACTTGCACAAGATGTAACCTAGCAGGATGTAACCCAGGTCAAAAAGTTCAGGTACAGAGCTATCACTAAGTGAGGTCATGAATGGTACTGTTGTGTTATCACAGCAGAGTTCCATGGAGTCACCTAAGCATGGGCTTTTAGTCATAACTGACTTTTAACCCAAACTCACCTGAGCAACTCTCAACAATCTAGCATGTAATTAATTCAACTGTCATGAATCTATCACTCATTACAATGATTTTTTTTCCATTATGTTCTACCTTAGGTTCAGATTTAATGACATATGCATTAAATAGGTTCTAATTAGTGCTAATAATTAATCCCTATGAAGTTTATTTGAATTTGCACTATTTGCACTATTCAAAGTTATAAATATGTAAAATATAGTAATTCCTTCTATCCCAATGGAAATATGCAATGAAAATTCTAATAATGTGACCACTTCATAGAATTTATTATTCACACTAATGTGAATTTATCTGTACATGTATGTTTGCAAAAACAAATTCATAACCCAGAGTAAGTAGATGGTACAGAGGATAAAGTACTGATCATGGAGTCAGGCGAATCTGAGTTCAAGTCCAGTTTCAGACATTTACTAATTATATGGTCCTGGGTAAGTCATATATTATCTTCTACCCCCAGCCCCCGAAAAAAAAATATATATATGAGTGTGTTCATGGTTCATGGAGATATGTGTGTGTGTGTGTGTGTGTGTGTGTGTATAATCTAATCTTTACTTAAGTACTCTTATCAAATCAGCAGTTGAAGAGATATAGTAAGTGTGTGTGTATACGTATTGCAACATCTAATACCATTTCATTAATATCATTCTTTCAATTGCTTTAGTTTATTAAGAACTCCCTTTATTTTTATCCTCTGAAACATTATCATCTGTTGTTTATTTAGTATCCTTTACAAACTAGCATTATCTCAGAACATCTTAAAAGACACTGAATTCTTAGCTATAGGGCTTGGAATGTGATAGTAAAAAGTTTGGATTACAACCAAGAATACCCAGCAAAATTGAATTTGATGTTTCAGGGGAAAAGATGGATATACCCTGAAATAGGGAATTTTAATATTTTCCTGATGAAAAGACCAGAACTAAACATAAAATCTTTAAATGCAAGACTCAAGAGAAGCATAACAAGGTAAACAGGAGAATGAAATCTTAATATACTTAATAAGGTTAAAGTATTTACATTTCTATTTGGAATGATGACTGGTTATCTCATAAAAATTTTCTGATCATTAAGAAAGGAAGAAGAAGAAGAAGAGGAGGAGGAGGAGGAGAGACAGAAAGAGAGAGAGAGAGAGAGAGAGAGAGAGAGAGAGAGAGAGAGTTACAAATATAATGAGACATTTAAAATATAATTGACTAATATGAAGGTGCCCATTTCACTATGTTTTCCTACCATGTGGGTGATAGTACCCTCCTTCAATTGGACAGCATATTTCCTTAAAACTTCCAGACTAAAACAGTATCATTTTCTTGTCTTGCTGGTTTTTGTTGTTGAGTCTAGGAACAGGGAAAAGATCATATACAATTCACCCAGTGTGAATCTGCCATGAACTGAAGTGGGAGAGGAAATAACATCATTCCTTTCTCCTTCTAGGTCCCATGTCCTGAAGAAAAGGGCCTGGAATGTGTGATTCTCTTCTGTTTCATTTGTTTTCATTTTGATCATCCCTACTAGGATTTTGTTTGCTCCATCAAGACTTTGGAGTCAAGACTCCAGTAGGCAAGCAGAGGTTTGACTCAAATACAAATGGGATTTTAAACTTGGAACTTGGGACTCTGCTTTCTAAAAAGTGAAATAGATTGAAAGGATTCTGGGAAGCTGTCAGAGTAGATCAGAAAAATCTAAGCTCCCCATATTTTCTCCACAAATAAGACAAAAAAAATCTCAGAGTGAGGTGGAAAAAAATTAACAAATATTGGGGGAGAACAGTGATCTTCCTGGGACAACCAGAGAAGATGAGAAGAAAGATTCTGAGTTTGAATAAAGTATAGATGCCTCCAGGCTAGCTCTACTAAATAACAAGTTGTGAGCCCCAGAAACAACTGGTTTGGGAAATGACTTCAGCTTTAGCCACAGGAATTTTCACCTCCTGGATATTATGGGAATCAGGCACCTGAGCCAGGGAAGAGTAAGGAAACCTTTGCTAATTAGAGATAAGTCCAGCTATGCTGTCCAGACTTGTCCTGGGCTAGAAGGAACCACTATGTACCTAGTGAGTACAGAAGTGCCTGGGAGGTTGCTGACTGAACACTTATAAAAGAACTGAGTCTTATTTCCAGGCCAGAAAAAAAGAACTGAAGGCTATATAGCTAGTGGAGAGTTCTCAGAGAGTAAGATTATTTCCAGTACTGTATGCTGGGCCTAACTATGACTGTTGAGGGGAAAACAAATGTAGAGGTTGACCCCAAGTAAAAACTAAAAACAACATTAAGAGGGATCTAAGGGGACAGCCAGGTGGTGCAGTGGATAAAGCACCAGCCCTGGAGTCAGGAGTACCTGGGTTCAAATCTGGTTTCAGACACTTAATAATTACGTAGCTGTGTGGCCTTGGGCAAGCCACTTAACCCCATTTGCCTTGTAAAAAAAACTTTTTTAAAAAGATGGATCTAAGGCAACAGGCACTATCCCTTACTCAAGGACTAAAAGTGAATGTAACAACCTGCTAAAATAAATAAATTTATATATTATATATAAATTTGTATATACATACATACATATATATATATACATATATATATATATATATATGTATATATATATAAATGAGCAGGGTAGAGAAAAGAATACAACCATTATAGAAAGTCACTTTGAGAACAGAGAAGATGGAGGTCTATCTTTAGAGGAGAATACTGAAGCAAAAAATGTCTCTCCTATACCAAAGGGTAGCATCAAATGATTATCTACCCCAAAAAGAACTCATAGAAGAACTCAAAAAAGACTTTAAAAATAAAATAAGGGAGATAGAGGAATTTGTTAATAAAATAAGACCAGTCCAATAAAAACAAAACTATGAAAAGAAAGTCAATCAACTGGAAAAGCAGATACAGAATTATAAGAAAATGACTATTTGAAAATTAGAATTGGGCTAGGGGAAACCAGAAAAGTTTTGAGACCAAGAAATAATAGCACAAAATATAAAATAATGAAACATCTCATAAGAAAAATAAATGGTCTGGAGAATAAAAAAAGAAATTGTGAGGATAATTTAGTTACCTAAAAACTACAATTAAAAATAAAAGAATTTTTATGCATTCAAAAAAGTATTAAAGGAAATTTCCTTGAAGTGTTAGAACAAGAGGGGAAAGAAGTGGAAAAAAATACACCCACCTCTAAAAGTGATCTTAGGAGGAAATAAGAGTAGAATCATAGCCAAATTCCAAAGCTCCCAGGTTAAATAGAAAATATTAAAAGAAAAAAGAAAAAATTCAAATACAACAGAGTCACAGTTAGAATTAAACAAGAGCTAGCAGCAACTACATTAAAAGACCACAGGTCATGGAATACTATATATAGAAGAGCACAAGTACTGGAATTGTGGACAAAAATATCATACCCTGAAAATTTAAACATAATCCTGAATGAAAAAAAAGTAGACATTCAATGAATTACCAGACTTTCAGGATTTTGTTGCAAAAAGATCTGAACTTTTTTTTTAGGTTTTTGCTAGGCAAATGGGGTTAAGTGGCTTGCCTAAGGCCACACAGCTAGATAATTATTAAGTGTCTGAGACCAGATTTGAACCCAGGTACTCCTGACTCCAGGGCTGGTGCTTTATCCACTGCGCCGCCTAGCTGCCCCTAAAAAAGATCTAAACTTGATAGAAAATTTGATATATAAGATCTAAGAGAATTACAAAGTCAATATCAAAGACATTACAAAAGAATAAGAACAAACTGTCTACTATTTGCATATAAAAATGTAAACCATATGTCTAAAATTGTCATTATTAATGGACAGATCAAAAGAAAGATTGAGATAAAATTCAGTATGAGGTTATTCCAAAAAAGTAAAATGGGGCAGAAAAAGATTAAAAAATAGTAATCATCTCATACAAATGAGGCATGAGAAAAGAACTGATAAAGAAGAATTAGATGAGGAAGGAGGGCTAGTGGTTTTGGAACCTTACTTTTATAGGGAATGGGTTAAAGAGGGGACAATACATATCTATAGATATCTATATCTATAGATATATATCTATAGATATATATAGTAGGGTGAAAATGTTCTAAATTTTGAAATAAATAAAAGGACAGGAAGGTTACTGAATTAGAGGGTGAGAGAATAGGATAAGGAGGGTTGTAAAGAAGAGTACATAAAGGAGGAATTCTTAGAAGGGGATTGGTTAAGGAATAGGAGGTCAAGGTAGGACAAAGTAAAGCAGAAGAGTGTGGAAGAGGTTAAGAAATGTTATAAAATTAAGAGATACACATAAACATAAAAAAGATCAGAAGTTGAAATTATGAAAGAAAACAGGGGTACTAATCATGATCTCAGATAAAGTTAAAGGATTTAATCAAAAGAGAAAAATAGGGAAAATACACTATCAGTAATATCAATCAATACTGTTTTAGACCATTTAAAATAATGAGATAGTGTAAGAAAGAAATATTGCTATAGTGGGGAAAATGATGAACTGGCAGTTTTAGAAAAAATATATGAAAAGACTTGGGCTTAGAAAGGAAAATGTTATCCATCTCCAAAATCCCCCCCAAAAAACTAGAGAATAAGTGGAAAAAATGTACAATGTTACATATGTGTGTGTGTGCATGTATGTGTATGTGGGTGTGTGCATCCGTGTGTGCTTATAGATACTTATTAATATGTATATATATATATATATATATATATATTAATGTGTATATGTATAGGGATTTTTCTGTATATTTATCTATATGTACCCATGCTTAATTGCTGCCATCTTGAAAGAATGAGTTGGAAATTAAGGTGAAAAGTGCACAGTAGTGAACAAAAGAAAAGCTCTAAGGAAACCAAGAAAAGATAATTTTGAACATAAAGTATATTATTTATTTTACAGTCTTTCTTGACATGAAAATTTATTGTTTTATATTTTGAATCCTCTCTTATGTCCTGCTATGCACATGGCAATTTTTTTCCTTTTCTTATTTTGTATTTAAGGACAAAATAAAGAAGTATAAAAAACAAAAGCAAAATAAGCTAAGTACCTAATGCCCTTCCCCTTCCTGGGATTGAAAGAGGGCAAAAAGGAGTTTAATCCTTACATGTTTGGGAATTGTTTTGCATTTGTGATATGTGTTTAAAACTTTAAAATAATAATTTTTTTGTAAAAACTAATTCAATTATTACTGTCTAAATGATCAAGACTGCAAGGTACCTACTGCCTACACTTAAAAGAATATCAACTGTAAGGACTGGTGCCACTGTCTAAGAACCTAAATACCTTGTTACTTGTTGAAGGTTCTGGAGAATTATGACAGAAGGTAAAAGGTAATATACCTGGCCTTCAAGATGTTGGAGCCAGAATCCTCATTGTTACAATGAAAAAAGACAAAAATAGGACCTGCTCCAAAATATCTATTCTCCTGCAAGATATATACAGAATTTATGGAAGTTAGTTTCATATGCATGAGATTAAAACAATGATTGCAGGATAGTATATAGCAAGAAGGAGGAATTAGAGCTGAGTCTTGAAGGTAGCCAGAGAAACTAAAAGATAGAGGTGATCATTAGAGACTTCCAGGCACAGAAACAGACAGTCAGTGCAAAGGCACAGTGTGAAATTTCTTGCAAATAAGTCAGTAGAAGCAGGTGGTAGCATGGATAGAAAGAAGTACATTTTAAGAGCAATGAAAAGGCAGGAAGGTATCAAATTAAATCCTCAACAAAGCATCTTATATTTGATCCTCAACAAAGCATCTTATATTTGATCCTGAAAGTATTAGGGAGTCATTGAAAACTGTGTGTGTGTGTTGTGTGTGTGTGTGTGTGTGTGTGTGTGTGTGTATGTGTGTATGCATACACAGGTATGTGCATACAATTTGATTTTCTAATGTATAGCACAATCAGAAATTAAAATGCAACTTAAAGATAAAAACAGGCATTGGCATTTTGACATTGTATTTTTTTGGATTTTTTTCTCCCCTGCAAAATCATCATGATAGTTGGCAGAATTTTGTTTTGTCCTCCTGCAGGCCCTACAACTAACTCATGGTGCTTTTCTCAAATCTCATTGTTTACAATGCGATACTAAATTTCCTTCAATTCACAACTCAGAAATCATATGTTTCAGTATTTATTTTTTCCATATTTCACTCTTTATTGTGCTTATGATTGATCACCAGGCAGAACAAGATGAACCTCTGAATATTTATGTGTAGAACACTGAGAGATCCTGCTGTGAGCTATTAGCTCAGCTGATGATGTGAGCTCCCAGTTGGAAGCCAAGGGGATGGTAAAAATGCTGTTGCAACCCTTTATAAAAAGCATATAAAAAGCACCTGTTTGCCTGCTTCATTAAACTTCCCTAATGAAGGCCTCTAGGGGAGGATAGAAGGAGGGGAGAGAAAGGGGAAACTTTTTTCATTGACTTTTATAAATAAAGAACAGTATTTAAAAGATAACACTGATTGGGAACACTTTTATCTATAGCAATTTGGAGGAGTAATAAAAATAAGTACCTATATTTTTGACCATTTGATCTACCACACAGGGAAATTGCTACTTGAATAATTTCTATTGTATTATTATTGTAATGGATGAGAGCAACAGATACTCCCCAGTCTCTACTTATCTCATTATTTAATAATAGGGTCACTCGTGATAAATTTCATTAAATGTCATACTTCTAGAAACTTTTGCCATTAGCACATAAACCCAGGAAGAGAATCTGGCCTAGACTAATCTAACAAGAATATGGGGCAACAGTCTCATAATGTTTTTAGATTGTATAACTGAAATGTGTGGATTATGCCAATATGAAGATAAGTCATTTTTGGTTAAGAAATTGAGCCTTGAACTATTTAGCAGGCCTTTCTTAGCAAATGAATTAGTTGTATTTCTTCTAAAGGACACTAAGTCCTAAGTTAGTATCAACATATGTTGAAAATTATACACAATTAACAAAATTGTTAGAGATTTACATATTTAGCTAATTTTTTTTTTGATAATCTGAGGCTCCCTGACATGCCCAGACTGGAAGTGTAATGGCCACTGCTGCCTAATCCTAAACTGATTGCCATGGAAATGTTCACTTGTTCCATTTGCCTATTGTGGACCAGCTTGTGTCTCTGTAGGAAACCTCATAGTACTAGAGGCTCTCCAACTTCAAATTAGACTTACTGCAGGCACTTTATCAGTATTAACTCTGCTGTAATTCAGAGCTCCCAAAGTGATCCATCACCTCTGTCACCTTAGCACTAAATACAGGTGTGATCTTCACACTCACCTAAAAGGATATAGATATAGATAGATGATATAGATAGATTAGAGATGATAGAGATAGAGATAGAGATAGAGATAGATTAGATATAAATAGATATTTTATTGTTTACAGGATTTTTTCTATTTGTAATTGTCTGTTTAACAAAAAATAAAATATCCCCACAATGACAATAAAAATTTGTAAAGGCATTAACATCAAATCTATCTTCCATACAAAGGAATTTATAGGAAGATATTTTGTACACCATAAAATCTTATGAGTAATTATCCAAAAACAATCATGTTCATTATTAAAATAGTGTATCTCTACATCTACCTATATACATATATACACATGCATATGAGCAATTATTCAAAAGCAATCCAAAAGTATATGCATGCATATACTTTAATTTATGTATACATTTATCACTTCTTTAATATTTCACTAAAAGAACATTGAGCACTTCTGTCTATATAGCTGCTTTGTCTCTGCACTAAGTAGTACATGAATTTCAAGGCCACGTCCTAATAATTCTTATCAAGATAATAAAACTTTCTTAAAATGAGTTATTGAACCAGTATTGAAATTAACAAGATAACAGAAGAGAAATGCTAATGAAGAAAAATAGGAATCATGAAAGTTCATGTGTTTAGCAGACAAGAGAATAACATAATGTTACTAGAGAAAATTACAACCATTTTGTTTTGTTTTGTTTTGTTTTTTCCCCCTCAGGAACAAAACTAGAATCCCTCTTGGAAGTCTTTTAGCTATGTCACCAGCTTTAGTCAGAAAAAAAAAACGAGATTTTAAGATAAGTTCAGATTGAATTCTGATTCAGTTTATTTATCTGGTTAGGTGAGCATTAGGGCCTTAATGAGCCAATCAATTTCTACTATTGTGTGTGGGGAACATACTATAGCTGAAGAAAAGACTTAATTCTGAAGACACTAGGATATCATGTAGAGTTTAAAGTCTTGAAAGACTCCCCAAAGTCAATGAGTGACCACATTCTTGGAGGTCAGATGAATAATTCCTGACTGTTTTATTTGCTGAGATCTCTGGAGAAAGATATTTCCCAATTAGCCTTAGTCAGATGTTACACTGTCTGGCTAACACATGGAAGAAAAAAAAAAAGAAGAAAGATAAAAGGGACGAAATAGGTCACAAAAGTGATTGCTTTCAAATGTCATTTATACACCTGGGTGCTTTTTAATAAAGCAGATTGGTGTCCTACTCATAGAAATATTATCACAAATTTTATGGAGTTTAGTTATGCATCTGGTGCCTTTGCTGGTTGCTCAGTGGGGAGTGAGGTTACAGAAGGAACACATCTGGAGGTAGTGATATGGAATCAAAACAGTCATGCCCTAAAAAACCTAGTATTTTTATACTTCATACTTAAATGTCCATCTTCACTAATAATCATGATTTCTTCCTGTTTTTAAGATCTTATAGCAAATATATATATATGTATATATATATATATAGATATAGATATATATATATATACACAACCCAGATGATAACATATATGCAACACTGGCAGTATCTTAACCTTCTACTAAACACTTTCCAGATTACTACTTTGATGATGGTGGTATTCAGTGTGGAATGGAAAATAGTACTGGTTCCACCTAGTAAAATTCTTATCATGAAAAGCTACCCATTTGAATCTATGGCTGTCTCTTTCTGAAAGGACCAAACTGGTAAAAGCACAGGGTTGATTTGGTATTCTTGTTGGAATAGAAAAAATATGTAAATTGGCTTGGCCTTGCTAAAAGGACATAAATAATAGGTGGAACAAAATTCTCCACTTATCTATCTATCTATCTATCTATCTATCTATCTATCTATGTAATCAGTATATCACTATAGATGTAGATGTAGAGGTAGAGGTAGAGTTAGAGGTAGAGGTAGAGGTAGAGATAGAGATAGAGATAGAGACAGAGACAGAGACAGAGATAGAGATAGAGACAGAGACAGAGACAGAGATAGAGATAGAGATGATAGAGATAGAGATGATAGAGATAGAGATAGAGAGATGATATAGATAAAGATGATAGAGATAGAGATAGATTAGATAGAGATAGAGATAGAGATAGATGATATAGATATATGTCTCTTTATTATTGTTCAGTTGTTTTCAGCAATGTCTGACACTTTAGGAGAGTTGTATTAAGTTTTTTAATTTTGTTTTGTTTTAGTTTGTTTTGGGGGTTTTTTGGCAAAGATACTGCAGTGGTTTGCCTTTTCCTTCTCCAACTCATTTTACAAAAGAGGAAACTGAAACAAACAGGATTAAATGACTTGCCCAGCATTACAAAGCTAGTAAAATGATAAACCAGATTTGAACTCAGGAAGAATTTTCCTGACCTTAGGTCTGCCACTCTATCTACTATGCTACTTAGCTACCTCCTATCCAAAGTCTTCTTTGTACTCTACTATACTCTTCATATTCTTCCACATTTTCATTTCATTGTATAGTGTTTTTTTCCAAACTGTCAAATAGCACATGCAACAATAAAGGCTTCAAAATAAATATTAATCCTATTCTCTATAGTTAACTAATGATTTCTGTAGCATTAAAAGCATAACCCTATCTAACTTTATTAGTTAACAAAATGTAAATCTGACACAAAGGTTCCAATAGGCAAGTTAGTTCCATAAGAGTGATACTGTAAATGGAAGATATCTTCCCCAAAAGCCAAAATTTGGGTTCTTAATAGAAAGATTATTATAAGTCATCCTGTAAAAAGATGGCTATTCTAACAACCCCAATGTGATATTCCAAGTCATCACTGAAAGCCCTGCAGTGCTCTGCTTGCTGCCAAATAGTGTACTTT
This sequence comes from Macrotis lagotis, assembly GCF_037893015.1. NCBI lineage: Eukaryota > Metazoa > Chordata > Mammalia > Peramelemorphia > Peramelidae > Macrotis > Macrotis lagotis. The sequence continues at coordinate 715,601,185 of NC_133658.1, forward strand.
TAAACAGTCAAATAAGGACAGGGTAGAAAGAGAAGACATAGAGAATAGCAATTAGAGTAGTAGAATAGAAACTCTCCTCATCAGGAATATCCTGACCTCTAATTTAAGATCCAACTAAAGTAGAATGATGTAGTGCAATGACGTCAAACAAATAGAAATGGACCCCTGTGAACTACACCACTGATTCAGAAAAACTACATTAACATTCTCTATGTTGTATTGTTATGTATCTATTAAACAATTTTCAAACATGGGAGCAAACAACCATTGGACTGTGAATTTGGAACCTTTGGTACTGTGAATTGAGTCCTGGGTTGGAGTAAGGAAGACTAAGTGATTCTGAGGAAGTGAATTGATCCCTCTGGCCTCAATTGTTTTGTTCTGTAAAAAAATGAGGAGGTTGGATTCAGTAATCTTAAGGGTTCCTTCCAGTTGTAAAGCTATCATCCTCTGACAATTTTATTATAAGTCTAGACATTGTCTCTTAGAATAAGATAGAATATCTACATCTGAGAAAGTATAAACTATCAATCAAGGAACAGACATTGTGTGAGAGGAAGTGGATAATTTATTAGATATAAAACTTGGAATTTTAGAGGGCAAATTCCTCTCATGCCCCATTTTAAAAATAGGAGCAAATAAATAAGAGGGTGAAATGGAATTTGCAAGTAAGGAACTAAAATGTTATTGTTTGTTTTCTTTTTGCAAGGCAATAGGGTTAAGAGACCTGCCCAAGGCCACAGAGCTAGGGAATTATTAAGTGTCTGAAATCAAATTTGAACTCAGGACCTCCTGTCCAGATCCAGTGTTCTATCCACTGTGCCACCTAGCTACCCCGAACTAAAATATTTTTAACTAGATTGGGTTGTTTGCATTTGTTTCTGTTTTTCTTTCCTTTGTGTTAAAAGTGGTTAGGTAGAATTATCAACTTGGTGCTTTTCTATGGAGGATGGAGCTACTACTGATAAGGGTATCAACATTAGAAGATCAATTTCTCTCCAGTACAAGGTATTTAAACAAGTGTGAAACAAAAAATAAAATTAGGACTGAGTGTTGAATTGTATTCTAGGAACTGGCTGAAGGATTGTACAGTGAAGAATTCTTGATTTAGGGTTGATTAATCATAATGAATTAACCATCCCAATGAAAATATATTAGGAAAAGATTAGGAAAAATAATTATGACATAGAAGTAGAAGAATCAGAGGCCATCTAATCCCAACTCTTCATCTTATGGTTGAAGAAACTAATATCCCTGTATCCATAACCAGTCTTTCTACAGCTGACCAACTTATTCACATAAGCCACTGAGATGATAGAAAACATAAAACAATAGTCCAGGGTTTGTGGCTAAATAAATGTAGTTTCATGAGACAATACAGAATTCAGATTCTGAGGTGTTCATCCCCTATTCTAAAGGCTCTAGCTAGAAAAAAGTAAAGCAGATTTTAGCATAAGAAAATGCCTCTGAATATCATAAATGTCATATGTACTGGTGCTTTATATACAGCTGCTAATTGGATATGTTACATTTGCATGATCAATGCATGTAGGTAGTAAAGCAGTTTAATTCTAATTTATCTTGAGTGTCATAGCTAAACTCAATTATAACAGTCATTTTTTGGATTCAGAGTTATGAATTAGTGTAGGAGTAGGGGAGCTCAAAGATCTTCTAGTCCAATCCTGTCATCTTGCAGATGAGGAGACTGATTGCAAAAGGTGTCAAAGTGCTTCTCATATATTCACCTCCTGCTAAGAGGAAGGAATAATTCTTTATCACTAAGCATTAACTTGGAGTCAATCGACTAACCAATTGGTTTGCAACACTTCCCCTTCTATTAGAAGTGATTTAATAAAAATTATCTATTCTTTTTGAAGGCCATCATTTTCTGACACCCGCCACTCTAATCTCAGGATAAAATCAGTCAATAAAGGTAGCCAATACCTATCCTATTTTAGTTATATAGAGTATTAGTTTGTTTCTTTGTTTTAAATAAAATAGATTTAATTTAAAGTCTGCTCTGTATGCTTGATATAAAGAAAATACTCTGCACAAATTAAGTGTGAATTGTTATTATATAGCATAATATAGGAAATGACATAATAAAGGAAATTCTATCTTTCCTTGGAGATCATCATTCTGCATAACAATTGAGATAATGATCCAGCATCATGCTGAATTTATTCAGTATACTCTACCACACTTACCAATTGTATAACTAGAGACAAGTTTTGGTTTCTTAGGTTTCTCACATGTAAAACAAGAATGAGACCTGCAATAAAGTAGTGTGGCCTGGTGGAGAGAAAAGGACTCAGCCTCAAACAAATAAACAATAACAACAAATTCAATGTTCAACTTCTGTGTCTCTGAACAAGTCACTTAACCTTTTAGTAACATGAACAGCTCCATAAGACTATATATATATTTCAGAACAGCTGTTGATTTGCATTGGTAGAAGACATTAATTCCTTTAGGAATCACACTGTATGAATCATAAATATTTATTTCTCCTCAAAAAGAAAAATAATCCTATAATACTTAAATTCTTAACTTTCAAGGAGTGGATCAAATAAGATTACATATATATATATATATATATATATATATATGTATGTATGTATACATATAAATATATATACCTATATTTATCTATATGTATATAGAGCATATAGGGCAGCTAGGTGACACAGTGGAGAGGACATTGGCCTTGGAGTCAGGAGGAGGAGCTGAATTTGACTCCATCCTCAGACACTTGCCTTACTTGCTGTGTAACCTTGGGCAAGACACTTAATCCTGATTGCCTTGCATTCAGGGTCATCTCCAGTCATCCTGATTCATCCTGATTCATTTGGATCCAACCAATCAGAATGGAGCAGCAATTTTGCATGATTTCTATTGACCCTACAATGCCACTATCTTCATTTGATAGGAGTAAGACATTTTCCTATGGAAAACCAAAATGAAGCTTTGATGGAGAAAAACATTGGGGGGGGGGGGGCAAATGGTTCTAGAGGAGAAAGTAAGACACCCCTGCCCTCAAATCCAATTCACATGCTTTTTGTGGTATCACCTCATTGATGTCATGGCCTTCTTCAAGAATGAAGGACAAACATAATTATATAGCATATATGCACAGTAGAACTTCAGTTTACAAGTAACCTGGTTTACACATGCCTCACTGGACAAGGAAAAAAAATTCCCAAAATTTGTCTTGCAGGACAAACAAAAATTCACATTAGGAAATCATATTTGGACTTGAATGGTCTGTGAAGGGATGTCACTCAGCTAGGCAATGCTTTTTTTTTTTTGCTTTTATTTGTCAACAAAGGAGCCTCACTAGACACACCTTCTTGTCCATTTCCACTTCAATACTATCTCCATGGACAGCTCCTCCTCACTATTCACAAACATCCCCATTACTCATGACCTAATTACCTCTTACTCAGACTGTTGCTCCCCATCCTAATTGGTCTATGGGTTTCAAGTACCTCCCATCTCCAATTCACTCAAAAGTGATGTAAAGGAAAAAAATCAATGAGTCAAAACATGAAAGTGATTACAAAAAAAAACCCCAAAAATATATATGAAGGCAGTAGTGTTAGTCTCACTTTTAGTGAAAGTAGCATAAGAGAACACTCCCGTCATTGAAATCTCTGATGTTCTCATGGAAGGAGATTCTCCTTCCAAGCAATAACCCTTCCTCCTCCTCCCTCTCATCTCCCTCACTCTAGCTACAACTCTTCTCAAAGGTAAAGTGTAGGTTAATTTGTTTTATTTTCAGTTTATGTTGTGTACTAATCATTGCTATTGTATTTCAAGTACATTAGGGACAAAAAACATACTTGAAGTTATAATTATCTTATGTGAATATTTGTGGAGATGGGAAAAATTTACTTTGTAATACAAAAAAATCACATGAAAAAAAGAATCTCAGAATGTAATTTCTACTATATATGTATGTGTGTATGTATATAGCAAGTGCTCAAAGTGAGGGAAGCACCAAAACAACTAACTTAACTTATATGCAGATCAAGAAGTAACAGAACCAAATACAGAACAACTATTTGGTTTAAGACTGTGAAAGGAATACAGAAGGGCTGTATACTGTCACCTTATCTATTTAGCTTATATGCAGACTATATCATGTGAAATGCTAGATTGGATAAATCAAAAGCAAGAATTATGATTTCAGGGAGAAATATTAATCGCAGATACACTTTCTGTTGGCAGAAAGTGACTTTTTAGTACAGAAGATCAAGGAGATTAAATCAGTTAATACTTAAGAGAAATTAAGGGGCAGCTGGATGGCGCAGTGGATAGAGCACCAGCCCTGGAGTCAGGAGTACCTGAGTTCAAATGCGGACTCAGACACTTAATAATTACCTAGCTGTGTGGCCTTGGGCAAGCTACTTAACCCCATTTGCCTTGCAAAATCCTAAAAAAGAATACCTAGAGAAATTAATTTAGGTTATTCATTGGAAGCACAAATCCTAAGACTAAGCTTACAATATGCTGACCATATAATGAGAAGACTGGAATCATTGGAAAAGACCCTAATTCAGGTAAATATTGAGGGTAAAAAGAGAGGAGAAAGAAGAGGATAAGATTGATAAATATGAGGTAATGAACATGAGCAATAAACATGACAGATAATAAGGAGATGGTGAAGGATAAAAGGGGCCTGGCATCCTATAGTCCATGGAGTCATGAAGAGTCAAACACAACTGATAAATATGATCTCATTTGGTCCCCTAAATGCATCATTTGATTCTTGAAATCCACTAAAAAGCAGTGACATTATCCTCTGAAGGGAAAACATGTAAATAAAGAGAGTGAAGTGGACTGGGCCCTATTGCTGACTGTCATCAACTCACTGGTGAACTATGTCTACTCATGTAATCATTTTATGCTTCAGTGTCCTTAATTTTTCAATTGGGAATAACTCTATCAGTCCTTATCAATCCCACAATAATTCTGTGAAAATCAAATGAGATAGGTATAGAAAAATTGGGGAAAAAATGAGAGCAATGAAATCATTAAAAAAAGTTTTAACATCTTAGTAAAAGAAGCACAGAAGTAATGGAGAAAATAACACCTTAAACAACATAATAGGCTAAATAGTAAAACAGGCACAAAAATCCACTGAAGAGAGGACCCCCTTTAAAAACATAACTGGCTGCAAGGGAAAAAAGATGTAGAAAAATTCATTGAAGAAAATAACTCCTTAAAAATCAGAAATGGTCACTCAAAAAGGAAGAAAATAGTTTTGTAAACATTAGAATTGGGCAAATGGAAGCTAATGATTCCATGAGACATCAAGAAACAATAAACAAAACCAAAAAAGAACATGTAAAATATTTCATTGGGAAAAAAACTTACCTGAAAAAAGACTGAGGAGAGATAATTTAAGAATTATTGGACTACCTGAAAGCCATGATCAAAAAAAGAGCTAAGACACCATTTTTCAAGAAATTATCAAGAAAAACTGCCCTGATATTCTAAAATCAGGGAGTTAAATAAGAAGTGAAAGAGAAAATCTATTAAGCACTTTCTGAAAGGTGAATGAAACATCCAGCAATATTACAGTCAAATTCCAGAAGTCCCAGGTTAAGGAGAAACTATTGCAAACAGCAAGAAAGAAATAATTAAATATTATGGAGTCATAGTCAGAATATCACAAGATTTAGCAGCTTCTACATTAAGAAATGGAGGACTAAGAAAATGAAATTCTGAGGGCAAAGGAACTTGGATTATAATCAAGAACTAGTTACCCAGTGAAATAGTATAATCCTTCAGGGAGAAAATGAGTTTTTAATGATATTGAGGATATTGAAGCATTCCTGATGAAAATGCTGGAGCTGAATAGAAATTTTGCCTTACAAATACAAGACCCAAGAGATGAATAAAAAGGTAAACAGGAGAAATTATTAGGGATTCAATAAGGTTAAACTGTTTACATATAGTCCCTAAATGGGAAAAGGACATTTCTAACTCTTAAGAAGTTATTATTAGGAAGGTTAGAATAAATATACATAAAAATTAAGAGGTGAAAAAGATAATACCCCAAAACGGGGGGTGGGGGGGTAGAATGGGATCAAATTATCTCCCATTAAAGAGTCACAAAGCTTTTACAATGCTGGGGAAGATAAGGTTGGTAGCAGGCAACACTTGAGACTTACTCTCACTGGAATTGGCATGAAGAAGTAATACTCTAAACACTCAGTTGGGGATAGAAATTGATCTAATCCTATAGGAAATTAAGAGGGGGAAAAATGATAATAAAAGGGGGCACTGGGAGAAGAAATGGTGGATAGGAGAGGAGGTAATCAGAAGCAAAATACATTTGAAAATGGAAAAGGTGAAAGGAAAAAGAAAGTAGCATAAACAGGAGGGAAAATAGGAAGGATGGAAATACAAAATAATAATAACTGAAAAAATCATTCCATCATATTTCTCTCATAAATCTATAGTGACTGAGTCATATTTACTAGAATACAAGTCATTCCCCAGTGGTCAAAGGATATAAACAGACATTTTTTAAATTAAATAATCAATAATAATATAGTCACATTTAAAAGTGCTCCAAATCATTATTGATTAAAGAAATGCAAATTTAAAAAAATCTGATGTACCAACCCATACCTATCATATTGGCAAATATGACAGAAAAGGAAAATGATAAATATTAAAGAGAATATGACAAAATTGAGATACTAATGAACCATTGGGAGAGCTGTGAAATAATTTATTCACACTGCAATTTGCAATTATATCAAAAGGGCTCTAAAATTGTGCATGTTCTTTGAACCATTAAGACTACTGCTAATATCCCAAAGATATTAAAAAAAAGAAAAGGTCCTATTATATGCTGCTCTTTTACTGGTGGCAAAAACTTGGAAATTGAAGGAATATCCATCAATTGGAGAATGGCTGAGCAAGTTGAAGTATATGCTTAGCTTGTAATATAATTTCATTATATGAAATGACAAGTATGATATTGTCAGAAAACCTGGAAAAACTTATATGAACTGATGAAAAGTGAAATGAATAGAACTGGAAAGTAACAGCAATATTATACTGTGATCAACTGTGAATAATTTAACTATTCTCAGCAATACAATGATCCAAGGCAATTCTTAAGAAATCATGATGAAAAATGCTATAAAAATGCTATCTATCTCCAGAATCAGAAATGATGGAGTCTAAATTCAGATTGAAGCATACTTTTTTAAAAAATGTTTATTTTTCTTGTGTTTTTCTTTGTTTTTTCACAATACAGATAATATAGAAATATGTTTTACCTGCCTAGATATTTATAACCTATATTAAATTGCTTTCCTGTTCAATAAAGGAGGGAGGAATTGGAAGAAGGGAGAATCTTTGGAATTCAAAACTTTTTAAATGAATGTTTTAAATTGTTTTTCCATGTAACTAGGGAAAAAACAAAATAGTAAATTACACACATACACACACACACACACACACACACACACACACGGAAGAATGAAACTTTTCTTTGACCCTTTTAAGAAATTGTGGCCAAATAATAAATTTCCTTTTTCCTGGGAGCTTTGGTATCCTTTATGACCCTTAAGGGATTTTGCTGGGTGATGTGGCTCAGAAGAGATAAAAGGTTGGACTCTTAAATGGATACATACTCTCACATTAAATTTCGTGCTAAAAGTGAGGATGAATATCCAGTTGCCTAGTCTCAGTTAAATACTCAAGACAGTCACTTTCAATGTTGAATCTGATCAATTAAGGGAATATTAATTTTATTACTAATCTTAGGAAAAACTGATACCTTCCTTTCAGCACTCTAGCAAGACTATTTTCCTGTCATCAATACACTCACAATGAATAGAAATTTATTAAAAAGTTTTTTTAAGTCTATTCTAAATTATCTATTTTACAACTCTGAAGTAACAGCCCTTAAAGATGGAAGTTTTTGCCATTCCAGAAGTAAATGAGTTTACATATCTATAATACTTCTTTTTACACACACTAGATGTCATTCGATAATGTGACATATAGGCTAATTTGTGCTATTTCTCTGAGGCACAAACCAAATTAAGAACATATTCCCAACCTGAGAGGTTCAACCGGTCCCTTTGATTATACTTGGACCAGTATAGTCTAACTGATAAATTTCATTTGAATACTATTCCCTATTTAGGAAATCAAATCTTAAAGGTTACTTTAAGATTCCTCTGGCCATCATCAGGGTCCTTTCACAGAAATTATTCACATCAATAAGAGATCTTTCTATTTAGAGGTAACTCATTATTGTCCTATAATTTGCATGGAAGTAATGATGAATGTGCTACTTAAAAGATAGCATGGCGACTATAAGGAAAATCAATGGCTTTACTCATCTCCTTACAATTAATTAATGAACAAGTGTTTCTTAAGCAAGTACTATGTACCAGCCACTGTGGTAAGTATAAAGGATCAAAGGAAAAAATGAAATGGCCCCTGCTATCAAAGATCTTTCTTTCTACTGAAAAAGAGAATACATACAAATATAGATATAGGGATAGGAAATGCAATGGGAACTGGTTCAGTGTTTTCATTCATCTAGAACTACCAGAAAAGAAAAAACTGTCTAGCACCACAAGTCCTCACTTTATTTCCAAAATTTTAAGAATAGCCAAGAGCACTGAGATGTTAAGTGTCTTGCCCAAGGCCACTCTATCAGTATGTGACAGAAGCTGGAGACTCTCAGATATTTTAGGAAGAGAAGTCATTAGTAATTAGAACCATTCATGAAAACTTTCATGTAGCAAGTGGTGCCCAACATGAGTTTTGAAGGAAAAAAAAAAAGATTCTATGAGGCACAGATGAGTATGACGAGCAAACAGGGAGAAAGACACCAAGACAGCAGATGAAATATTAAGTGGAAACAAGGTCAATTTGGCTAAATTTAAGAATATAAAAAATGAATATTAATATATAAGGCTACCTGAGGTCATCTATCTTAGGAAAATATGTGTGCTTGCTTGCAGAGGAAAATGGAGAGTAGAAAGACATGAAGTTCATTAGGGAAAATAGAAGAAAAACTTAATGCAACTGTCAGAAGCTGGACAAAATTGTAAGCTTAGAAATTAAAGAATAATCAAGCTCAAAGGGACCATAAAGATAAACTTGTGTATACCAACTTCTTCTTTTTATGGTGAAGGGATTTGGAGAGAGAATGGATATAAAGAAAACTGAAGTGACTTGCTTAACATCACACAACCAGTTAGTGTCATTCTCAGAAGCTTCAATCCTACCTCCTAGTCTAGTATCTTTACACTCTACCATGCTGATTAGAACAAGCAACTGTAAATGTGAATACCAATAAGTTTGGAGTTGAACAACTTCTCAACTTTGAAATTAGTGTTTTGTATTTTGGAGAAGGAAGAGAAAAATTAATTTATCATAAAGCTCTAGTTTTGATATCACTATATGGATCATATTTCCCTAAAAATAAACTCTAGCATTTTTTCGGGATGCTCATAAGATAAGCCCTACACCTAAAATAAGCCTCAATTAAGATTGTCAGTTGGACAAATTTAGTACATCCAATGCAACTCATGATAGACACAAGGATTTATAAAACATTAGTATGTAATTAAATATAAATAAACAATATACACATTAGTACTTAAAAGAAATTACAATTATTTGTAAATATCCAAGTGGGTACCTTTGGACAAGAGGTAAAGCACTTATGTAAACAGTTGAACTCAAAACATTGCCAAATGATCAATTGGAGTACAGTACCATGAATAAGGTGTGCATTTGACAATGTCTAGATGGAAAGAAATTTCTACCCCTAATCATCACCAAGGGCAAAAAAGACAAGATGAATGTGTTTCAGGCATTTATGTTGTTGAAATGTAAAAGTCTAGTACACACTAGCAGTTACAAGGTAGTGAGTCAATTTAATGCTGCCATTTGTTTAGTGAGGTGACCAAAGAGGTCCACTAGTCTGGGATTATGACAGCACTCACCCACTAAAGATATGAAAATCTTCCTTAAAGAATCAAATAATGATTTCCATAGGAATGACTGCCTATCTCCAGATTCTTGATATTGAAATAAACAAGTCATTCAAGGATCATTTGCACATGGAATTCAATGACTACATTGAAAATAGAATGGAAAGAAATTAACTCGGAAATTTTGTGCAAGAAGTTGTGACTTGGTTGAAGAATTAATGGGATAAAATCATGACAGCTATATTGCCAATGCACCATGAGCAGGGTGTGTGGACACGAAGTTCTCATTAAGGAGAGCTCTATGGATTTACATGAGAGATTGGGGTCAATGGTTCTGTAGGAAATAAAGTTGCAAGAAATTCAGGCCAGAATTCAAGGTTTAGAGAGTAATGGTGATGTTCCAGAAGAAGATGACATGACTATATTTGAATAAAAGAAGATATTTTTGTACATGAATAATTGAATAAATGCAGATTGTTATACATGGAATTTTTTTAAAAAATAAGGCATTCCCTGAAAATGAACCCTAATGCAGTCTGTGAATCAAAAATTATTATAAGACACTTATTTTGGGGGAAATACAGTGGCTAGAAGAATCAGATTTTGTAAATCCTGAAAATTGCTACTATTTAATTTCCAGAATTTTGGAAATAGTAGTTAAGATATCCTTAAGCTTTTTTTTAACAGATGTGGAGATTAAGGTATCAAAAAGCAGACAAGTTAAAGGGATGAACCAAATTATGTTTATATATAAGGTCTTTCTATTGACAGCAATTATCAGAATGGTAGAAATTTTTCTTGTACTTAAAAATCTTATTGATGCTAAAAATTTAGAAGTAAAAACCTTGCATTACATAGAATGAAGAAAAAAGAGTAATAAAGTAGAAAATGACATTCCCTTATTGTTTAGAGGCCATTCCTTTTACTAGATATAGCTTTATAAATTTAGGAACCAAATCCAAAGCAGTTGTGGATGAGGACCTGATTATTCAACTATCATTGTATAAACAAAAAAGCTAAGGGAAAAGATGGCATGGCAGAGCTTGCCTCATTGTGTTTCAAATATCTGCAGAAGGAATAAATGAAATAATGGGTACAGTCCAGCTGATCCTTTGTCAAGCTGAATTTTTCTTAGAAAACATCAATCTGAATGGAGATAGGATTTAAAAACATGTCTTTCAGGGATCAATTGAAAATTAGGGTCTTTAGCCTTTAAAAGAGATCTGGTAATAACCTCACCATAGTTTACAAATACTTAAAGTGTTGTTTCATATACATTTAGTCTTCTTATTGTCCCCAGATTGGAGAATTGGATGAATAGTGAAAAGTTATATGGAAGAAATTTCTGACAATTAAAACTTTTCAAAAATGGATTGGAATGTCTCAGGAAAGACTAATTTCTTCATAATTGGCAATAATGTAAAGACTGTAAGGCTATTTATGCAGAGTGTGATAGAAAAGTTTTGCACTTCAGGAATGGTTTGGACATTGAGGTCTCTAAAGCCCCTACAATTATTTTAACTTTTATCTTGTTTCTACCCGGAGGTATAGATAACTTCAATGTCTAAGCTCATCATTTAGCATTGAAGTATCAGATAAAGCTCCACTAGAATCATATAAGGTAGCCAAAATTCTGTGGGGATGCTGTGGGAAATTACTTGCTTGGAGCAATCACTCATTTTATAGTGCCACATACCTATCCATGGATGTATGGATATATATACTTTCTGGTTCATTGATTACCATCTTGTTTTTACATAGCATGTCTAGGTTCTAGAAGAAGACCACTTATACAGTTATACTCACTCAAATTCACTGGTTTATTTTTCTGTCCATGACATCAGGAATGTGATGCCATGACCAGCAGATGAATAGGATTTGAGTGGGGGAATGCTATGCTAACTCATCAATCTCACTTTCTCCTCCCAAGCCATCTGGATCCAGTGGCCAGATTTGAATCAGGGTGACTCAAGATGGCCCTGGATGTGAGACAATCGAGGTTAAGTGTCTTGACCAAGATCACATAGCTAGTAAGTGGCAAGTTTCTGAAAACGAATTCAAACTCAGCACCTTCTGATTCCAAGGCCAATGCTCTATCCACTGGGCCACCTGATTCTAAATGTACTTAGAGCAATCCTGTCAAAGAAAAATCTATTTTTTCTACTTTCCACTCTAGCACTTGAACCCCCTGCCAATCAATATCTATTTATACAACTAGTTATTTACAATAATGAAACTTTAGGGGCAGCTAGGTGGCACAATGGATAGAGCACCAGCCCTGGAGTCAGGAGGACCTGAGTTCAAATCCAACCTCAAACACTTAACAATTATGTAGTTGTGTGATCTTGGGCAAGTTACTTAACCCCATTGTCTTAAATATTTTTTAAATTAAATTTTAAAATTTTAACATAATAATTTACTTAATATTAAAAAAGAAATCATAGAAATATTACAGGTTCTCATATGGTAAAAATTTGCACAACCAACAAATGTTACAAACTTCAATCCTAGTAGAACTTGGGTTTTACTGTCCTACCAAATGTCCTTAAGTATCCATGTGGGATAGTGGTCATATAATCAAGAAAACTACCAAGGAGACATATGAGTGAGGAAAACTCATGCAATCAGGGATTTTAAAATTCTGTAAATTTCAGTTCAAATAATTTGATTAATGTAATAAGAAAATCATTTTCCCATATGTAATAACTTATTGAATGCAAAATTCAACAGCAGATATCTCAGAATACTCAAACAGTAAGTACTTAAGTACTTAAGGGATTGAAAACCTCTTAGGAATGTGATTAGGGAGGGAGAGGCTGACAAGAGAGTCAGAGCCGACCATATGCCGCCATCCCTCGCGCAGACCCTGCGGGAGACGCCGCTATGGAAAATCGGGCGGATCTGGTGTACCAGGCGAAACTGGCCGAGCAGGCCGAGCGATAGGATGAAATGGTGGAATCAATGAAGAAAGTGGCAGGAATGGAGGTGGAGTTGACAGTTGATGAAAGAAACCTACTGTCAGTGGCATATAAAAATGTGATTGGAGCCCCAAGAGTGTCCTGGCGGATCAGCAGCAGCATTGAACAGAAAGAAGAAAACAAGGGAGGAGAAGACAAACTAAAAATGATTCGAGAATATCGGCAAATGGTTGAAACTGAACTAAAATTAATCTGTTGTGACATTCTGGACGTACTGGACAAACACCTCATTCCAGCAGCAAACACTGGCGAGTCCAAGGTTTTCCTATTATAAAATGAAAGAGGACTACCACAGGTATCTGGCTGAATTTGCCACAGGAAATGACAGGAAGGAGGCTGCAGAGAATAGCCTGGTGGCTTATAAAAGCTGCTAGTGATATCGCAATGACAGAACTTCTGCCAACGCACCCCATCCGCTTAGGTCTTGCTCTCAACTTTTCCGTATTCTACTATGAAATTCTTAATTTCCCCGACCGTGCCTGCAGGTTGGCAAAAGCAGGTTTTGATGATGCAATTGCAGAGCAGGATACGCTGAGTGAAGAAAGCTATAAGGACTGGACACATCATGCAGTTGTAACGTGATAACCTGACACTATGGACTTCAGATTTGCAGGGTGATGGTGAAGAACAGAATAAAGAAGCGCTGCAGGATGTGGAAGATGAAAACCAGTGAGAGAGACATCAAAGCCAACAAGAGAATCCATCTCTGACCACGCCACTCCTCCCCGTCCTTCTCCCCGAAAATTCCCCATTGTCACTGAGAACCACCAAATCTGACTTTTACATTTGGTCTCAGAATTTAGGTTCCTGCCCTGTTGGGTTTTTTTTTTTTAAGTTTTCAAAGTTCTTAAAGGCAAGAGTGAATTTCTGTGGATTTTACTGGTCCCAGCTTTTAGGTTCTTTAAGACACTAATAGGACTGCATAGAGACTTTTTCAGCATTACTACTGTATTGTCTCCGTGCCAGATGTGGCAAAATAACCATTAGAAATGGATATTACATTGGAATGCCATTACACTTCTAGGTGAAGCAAGAGGATAGGAGAGAGGTTTATCGCACTGTAGGGCGCATGTGGTGGCATTTTTCCTTTTTATAATTGTTTAAACCGAATTTTATACCAATGTTTAAAATTAATTGGGTGTTTAGCTTGAAGTTACAGGTTGTGTTGGAACGTTTATTGTAGTGGTTTTGCTGTAAAAAGTGTTTCCAAACTGTGCTGAAATGGTGCTGGTAACAGCCCAACAATCCGTGGCTCCTCATTCTTGCCGACTTTGACCTTCCCTCACAGCAGGTTAGCATTGAAGGTGATATTGAAAAGCCTGCATGCGTGTTCAATTCTTTGGTTTTTCTCCTTCCCTCTTCCCCTTCTCTCCCTTTATTCCCTGCCCTCCTTAGCTCGCTCAACCTCTTTCATTCAGTATGTGTAACTTGAAGCTAATTTGTACTACTGGATATATGACTGGAGCCACAGATACAGAATCTGTATTGTTCTTACTGAAACACAGCATGGAATTAACATTAAACTTAAATAAAACAAACCTAAATTTTTTAAAAAAAGGAATGTGATTAGTCTTAACTCAGCAATAAATCTTTTTTTCTTTTTTATTACATAAATACTTTATTCGTTTTACAATTACGTAAATGATAGTTTCTACTGATCTTTTTTTTACAAGATTTTGAGTTTTAAAATATTTTCTCCTACACTCCCTTTCTTCCTTCCTACCACTAACAGAAGGCAATCTGATATTGGCTTTTCATTTGCATGCATGATAAGCATAAATCAAAATTTAATCGAATACAAAAGGAAGAAAGAAAACATTATAGATAGCAAAATCACATAATCTATAAAACAACTTTTAAAAATTGAAGATAATAAGCTTTGATCTTTGTTTAAACTGCACAGTTTCTTCTCTGTATACAGATGGTATTCTTTCTCACAGATCCCCTACAATTTTTTCCTGATTATTGCACTGATGGAATGAGCAGTCCATCAAAGTTGATCATCACCCCATGTTGTTGTTAGAGTGTATAATGTTCTTTGGGTTCTTCTTATCTTGCTCAGCATCAATTCATCCAAGTCTTTCCAGGCTTTTCTGAAATTTTGTCACTCATGATTTATTATGGAACAATAGTGCCTATCACATGCACATACCACAATTTGTTCAGCCATTCCCCAATTGATGGGTATACCCTTAATGTCCAATTCTTTATCTTTACAAAAAGAGCTGTTATGAATATTTCTGAACAGGTGGGATTTTTACCATTTTTCTTGATTTCTTCAGGATGCATAACCAGTAATTGTATTGCTGGATCAAAACTGTATGCACTGTTTTATTGCCCTTTGGGCATCAGCAACAAATCTTAAAGATATAATATACATTATATCTACAGCAAACACAAAATGCCCAAAGAAATAGTACAAGGCTAGAATTTAACTTCTATAGGTTCCTTGATAGAAAATATTTAAAGATCTGGGAGGTTTCAGATATCATATAGTCTATCTAGCCCATAGTTTTAATGGATAAAGAAAATGAGCCCCAGAGAGTTTATGACTTAGACAGTTTCATAGCTATTGTTAATATTGTTCACAGCTACAAATTTCTTCTACTTTGAAAAATACCTTTTAAGCATGGAGGTCTCAAAAAGTAGATGATAGATAGACAGACAGACAGACAGATAGATAAATAAATAGATAGACAGATAGACAAACAGATTAATAGACAAACAGATGACAGACAGATAGATAGATAGATAGATAGATAGATAGATAGATAGATAGATAGATAGATAGAAAGGTAGATAGAGAGAGAAAGACAAGCAGACAGACTAGATGGGATGGAGGGATGGATGGATGGATGGATGGATGGATGGATGGATATACAAACACAAGAAATTAAAATGGTCCCTGTGCTCATTCTAATAATGGAAAACAGTATGTCAAGAAGTGAGGTGATGGCTTGATTCCAGTAAAGATATGAAGAAAAATCACCTATCAGACACTAGGGTAGGCATAGGAAAATTTTGCAGTTTCTAGTAGGAGAATGTAAGGAGAAGGGACTAAATAGAATAGTGTAATGATTTGAAGCTGGGGGCCAAGAAGTTCACCAATTATTCCAGTTCTCTATTTTGGTTTGAAAAGAAAGGTCAGAGGCTTATACATGCAAAAGTTATACATATTAGTGAGATTCTTCCTGATAGAGCTCATTCTCCATCCATTTTCCAAATAGATTTAGTATTTCACCATCTTATTCAATTTATATAAAATAGAGAAGAAACCAAATGAAATATCTGTTTCCAGGAAGTCTACTCTCCCTTCTGGAATTTATATGACTTGCTTTCATGTAAGGGCAAATCTCTTCTATGTAAGTAATAGACATATATCTGGTAGTAATAACCCACATTTATATGATATCTTAAAATTATGAAATACTTTCATGCTCAATTCATACTTTGCTGTTGTTCAGTAATTTCAGTCATGTCTGTCTCTTGATGACCCTGTTTGGGGGTTGTTTGGCAAAGGTACTGGAGTAGTTTTGTATTACTTTCTCCAGTTCATTTTACCAAGGAGTAAACTGAGGGAAAGGGGGTTAAGGGACTTTTCCGGGATCATAAAACTAGTATAAATTTGAGGTCAGAAATGAACTCAGTAAGATGAGTCTTCCTGACTACCTACTTCACTGACCAGGATTCCTACTTTATCATCAAAGAAACTGAGGTTCAGAAACTTATTTATAGTCAATGATACTAAATTTCAGGAGTGAGATTTGAACCTAGAACAAAAGAGTGAACTATCTATTATTCAAAACTGTCTCTCAGTTGTCTAATAAGAAAAAAAAATCAGAAACAGCTAAAAATTTCAAAAAAATGAGTCTTCCTAAGTAGATGTTGTTGAAACCTGTCTGGTGTTCTTTTGAGTTAATGCCAAGTTTCTTACAGTCACTGTTGAAAGCATTGACAAAGTTCAAGGTCAAGAGTACCCCAGGTCTTCCATGTTAACCTGAATATTTACAATTGTGTCTAAAGTGCATCATCATACTATCCACACTTTTCATTTAAATTTCTGAAATTCTAATATTTGAATTCATATGAAAATGAACCTAAAGGTGGTATTTCAGACTAACATGACTAAATCACAAAACGGATCACTCATATTTCAGCAACTTTAATATATCTGCAAAGCTATTCAGCATCTGAGAATGGAGGATTATATTTTGTAGGGATTCTGGCAGTCATTGCTGTGATTGCAATAAATTCCCACCATAATGAGTGCAAATGCCCACAAATGGTGCTATGTTACAGTTTAGGCAAACCCTAGCATTTAAGCTGGTTTGGAAAAGGAAAGGGGTTTAGGGATTTTGGTAAAGTCTAAAAGGCTCTAAGGGATTGATGTAATAAGCCTCAGGAAGATTGAGGTCATGGATCTAATTGCATAGAGTTAAGTGAACACCTACACATATACTGGCTGAAGATTTTCAACTGGTAATGAAAACTGTCACCAAGTATTATTTCTCAGACCACACACTATCTGATGACAAGTGGATGACTTCAGAACAAGAATGTTGAATCAGGATACAGACACATGGTAATGAACCACTAATTTTAAAAACAAGTTAAAATTCTAAAAAATGAAGTATAAATATCTCTATGCCAAAAGTATAAGTAGAGTTACAATTCAAAGATTTTTGCCTATGCTTGGGGACCCTGAGAATGAAAGCTGTCAAAGAACCCAGCCTAGCAGTTAGAGTGTTAACACTTCTCTACTTACAGCTGAACCGAATTTAACCAGAGATATAGGATGGAGGGTTACCAGAGACTGACTAGCAAATTTCTACCAAACATACAATTTTTGAATTGCAATATTCAATTCTACTATTTGAATTTTATAGTCATTCACCTTACTTAGAGTTAATTACTCAAAAAGCTATAATCAGCAAGGAAAACATACAAAATGCAAGAGGCCATTTTAGCATCAGAATAAAGAAAAGAGTCAATAATATCTGCTTCTTTTCTTCTATATTTAAATGTTTCCCCAGAATTTCCTGGACTGCAGAAGAGTCATAGAATTGTTATAATTACATAGGTTGGTGGAAAAAATCTTAATGATTTAATTTTTTACTTCATTGTTTTTTCCCTCCTAAATTTCCTGCTATGCAATGATCTATGACAGATATTTAATTTCTCACTGTCACTATTACTCTGGCACTATCTCTCTCTCTTATATCTATTCATAGATATGTCATATTATTTCATGAAGAACTCAAGTAATGTTGTTATCCTAACCCCATTTGACAAATATCATTTAAGAAAGGATTTCTAAAAATGAGGTCCTCAAAGGAGGTCCTATAAAATTGAAACATGATAGAAGAACTTTAACTCTATCAAATATGCAGTGGGAAAGTGGCAAGAGATATTTCTACATGTTTAAGTCCTGCTTTGGAGAAGAAGTGTGAAGACAGAAAATACAATCTCAAATAATGACTTATGACCTGGAGGCTCCTAAGAAGAAAAAAACAGAAGCTAAGAAAAGAACTACTAAGAAGAGCACAAACTCCAGGACAGAGACTGTAGACTAGAAGACTAGAAGAGAGTCTTGTACATGACAGTATTACAAGTCAAATCAGTAGGTATTTATTAAGTGCTTAATTTGTCCCAAGCACTGTACTAAGATACAAAGAAAGGCAAAAAAATTTAGTCCCTGCCCTCACCTTTTAATTGTGGAGTCTCAAGTCAAGAAGCATTTACTAAATGCCTGTGCTGTGTTAACTGTTAGGAATATGAACAAAGATGAAAATCAGTCTCTGTTCTCAAGAAATTGCTCACAGTCCAGTAAGGGAACAATATGCAGATAACTATGTTCAGTGTGATGAAGAGGTATCTGAGATAATCTCAGAAGAAATGAGTTAAGATTCAAGAGGATAGGGGCAGCTAGGTGGTGCGGTGGATAGAGCACCAGTCCTGCAGTCAGGAGTACCTGAGAACAAATCTGACCTCAGACACTTAATAACTACCCAGGTGTGTGGCCTTGGGCAAGCCACTTAACCCCATTACCTTGTAAAAATAAGATTCAAGAGAATAAGGAAAATCTTCTTGAACGAAGTGGGACTTCAACTGATGCTTGAAAGAAGCCAAAGTAAACAACTAGGTGGAGTATGGTATGTATGCATGTATATGTTTATCTAGGTACATATACGTACATGTACACGTACAGAAGGGTTGATAGATAGATGATGTATAGAAATATCTTATACTTATATAGTATATACACAGATTACAGGGAACGCATTATGATCAGGGAAGAAATTAGCAGCTTAGGAATAGATTTTGCGGAGGAAATGGGATTTAAGTTGAGTCTTCAAAGAAATAGAAACTAATAGATGAAGGTGAGAGGGCAGAATATTATAGGAATGGGAAGTAGCTTCTGTAAAGATCCAGAGACAGAACCTGAATATCATATATTAGGAACAGCAAATAGGAGAGTGTAGTTAATGCATAAGGCAAATAAGAGTGAAAATGTTACTTTGGCAGCTTACTAAAGGAAGGGTTAGAATAGGGAGAGAATTGAGGAAGGAAAAATAATCAGGTAATTGTAATGATCCAAGAAAAAAGTGATCAGAGTTTGTACTATATTATAGAATCCATGTGAGGAAATGATTTTAAGAGAGATATTATGAAGATAAAATAATAAAAATTAATAGCAATAATAATAATGACTAACACATATAATGCTTACTATGTACCAAAAATCCCATATTAAACACATAATAAATATCTCATTTTATCTTCACAAAAAACTCTAGAAGGTAATTCTTAATATCGTTTCCATTTTATGGATTAGGAAACTCCAGCAAACTAAGTAAGTAACTTGTCCAGGGAACATAACTAATTGTCTAAGGATGGATTTGTAGTCAGATCATTCTGACCCCAGGTCTAGTACTCTGTCCATTTTGTCTCTAAGCTGCTTCCATCTCTGGACTCCAAACATTTTAACTGACTGTTTCCTATTCCAGGAATGTTCTTCCTCCTAAATTCTGCCCCTGTAGTCACTAAATTGTCTCAGGTTTCAAATAATAAACAAACAAAAAAATAGATCCTGAATAAAGACTTGTTAATTTAACTCAACTTTTGAACAGGGGTTTAGTATGATTAGAGCTTTGCAGTAGAAAAATTATCCTGGCAATGATTTAAAATAGGAGAAAAAACAAGAGAAAGCAACCAAATAAGAACTGACAGTAATCCAAATAAGAGAAAATAAAGGCCTGAACCATATTGTTGGGAGGAAAAATGCAAAGGAGAACATATATGACACTGGAAGAATTTTGGAAGGGAGGCAAAGAAACTTCAAAAATTTCAATTCTGGATTATGAGGAGAATGGAATTGTAAATTATTACAAAGGTAATAGTGAAGATATGAAGAAGGGAAAATGTTAGATTTTTAGAATTTACTGAATTGTACATGTAAATGAGACATCTGAATAGAAATGTCGTATAAACAAATTAAAAATTTAGACCTAGAGAACCAGCAGAATCAGCTTGAAAATGTAGTTCAGAGAGAAGATAATTGAAATCTAAAATGCTAGGTGTCATAGTTTAGACCAAGTAGGCCCTACCTTCTGCACTAATTACCAGATTTGGGTTTGCACCAAACCTGGTAATTCATGAAATAGCTGGTTAACACTGATATACCTGGGCACCAGTTCCTGTGATGCCTCTTTTAGACTCTATGAATATTGGAACTGAAATGCCTGGACATGAAACTGTCTGGTTGTTTCTGTCAATATCTACTGTTAAATACAGTTTGCTTAGTCCCAGCATGGAGAGAAAAGGTGATAGAAGACTTCTTGTCAAGAGGGAAACCAGGTACAGTTTTAAACTCTCCTGGCTCCCCCCCACCAAGTGTTTGCACTTTGCCCCAAGACTCAGGTGTCTCTGCAAATCTCCCACCAGCACTGAGTGTGGATTAAGTTGACTAATTGCATAGCCTAAAGTCCCAGACCACATTGTGTGGGCACAGCCCAAATCCTACCCCCCCCCAACCTCCCCTCTCCCCAGGTCTAGGGAGTGGGCCACTAATCAACCTCATAAACAATCCAGAGAAAGCTTCTGGCATCCCCCGCAGTCCAACCTACTGAGTAACCCCCCTGGTATAGACAAGGTCACTAGGGAACTCAACAACAAAGGTCTGTGATCCCCCACACAAGACACTAGGGAAAGCACTCAAAATGAAGAAAGGCCAGTTCAAAGTGGAGGGGGGTCATTGAATGTTACCTTGAATTCAAGGATCATAACTCAGAGAGGACTGGAGCTTCAGAGGAGAATATGCCCAAAAATACTTCTTAGAAGAGATCAGAAAGGAGGTTAAATTCAAATGGAAAAATTGGGAAAAGAAAGGCAGGAGAAAATTAAAATCTTACAACAAGAAAGCAAATTATTTGAAAATACAATCAGACAAGTGCAAAAAGAAAATGCTTCTCTCAAAAACACAATTTGGCAAAGAGAAAAACCTTCAAAAATAGAATTGACCAACTGGAAAAGGAAGTACAAAAGATAAATAAAGAAAACTCTTATCTAAAAAATATGATTGGAATTTGTGGAAACTAATGACTTCATGAAACTCTATGAATCTGTTAAACAAAAAGTAAAACACAAAAAGGGGGCAGCTAGGTGGTGCAGTGGATAGTGCAATGTCCCTGGAGTCAGGAGTACCTGAGTTCAAATCTTGCCTCAGACACTTAATAATTACCTAGCTGTGTAGCCTTGGGCAAGCCACTTAACCCCATTGCCTTGCAAAAAATCTAAAAAAGAAAAAAAAAAAAAAAGAAAAATAGAAAAAAAATATAAATTACCTCATTGGCAAAAGACAAGACCTGGAAAATAGATCCAGAAGAGACAATTTAAGAATCATAGGACTTCCTGAAAACATTGAAGAGAAAAAAAAAAATCTGGTTTCGGAGAACTTCCCTGATATCCTGGAACCAGAAGGTAAAATAGTCTTTGACATAATACATTGATCTCACCTGAAAATGAAAACACCAGGGAATATTGTGGTCAAACTCCAGAACTACCAGATAAAAGAAAAAATACTACAAGCAGTCAGAAAGAAACATTTTAAATACCAAGGAGGCACAGTAAGGATTACACAAGACTTGGCTGCATTAGCATTAAGGGATCAAAAGGCCAGTAATATGATATTTCAGAGAACAAAGGACTTCAGAATGCATTCAAGAATTCACTATCCAGAAAAATTGAGCTTTCTCTTCCAGGAGAAAAGATGGACATTTAATGAAGTAGGAGACTTTCAACTTTTCCTAATGAAAAGATCAGAGCTAAACAGAAAATTTCGTCTTCCAACAGGAGACTTAAGAAATTCATGAAAAGGTAAACAGAGGGGGGGGAAACCCAATAAGATGAAACTAGTTATATCCCCATCTGGGAGAAAGATTTTAATAACTCTTGAGAATTATTACTCTATTAAAGAGAATTATACTTAGCCAGAAGCAATGGACACTCATGACTGGTCTGTGACTCTGATGTGATTTAAAAATAATATCTCCTTAAAAAGTGGGGACAGTGAAGAGACAGTAGGATGGAGATTGAATGGAGTAAATTATACCACATGAAGAGGAGCAAAGGACTTGTTGCAATAGAGGGGAAGAAGGAAGGAGATGACAACTGCCTGAACCTTACACTCATCAGATTTGACTCAAAGAGTGATTAACACATACAGATGCTTAGTTGAGCATAGAAATTTATTTTACTTTTCAAGCATTAATAGGGGAAAAAAAAGTGGAACTGACAGAAGGAAGGGAAGGAAGAAGGGACAAAGGGAAAGGGGATATAAAGGGGAGGAGCATTGGATATAAGGGAGCAAGTACACTGAAGGAGGTGGTATTCAGAAGCAAAATCCTGGGGAATAGGAATAAGGTGGGGGAAGGGGAAAATATAAACAGAGGGAAGATAGCCTAGGTCAATAAAGAATTTGTAATTATAACTTTGAATGTGAATGGGATGAACTCTCCCATAAAATGTAAGGGGATAGCAGAGAGGATTAAAAACCAGAATCCTAAAATATGTTGCTAAAAAATGCATTTGAAACAGAGAGAAACATATAGAGTAAAGATAAAAGATTGGAGAACAATTTATTATGCTTCAGCTGAAGTGAAAAAGGCAGGGGTAGCAATACTTATCACAGACAAAGCAGCTGCAAGAATACATCTTATTAAAAGAGATAGGGAAAGAAACTATATCCTCCTATCATAGACAATGAAGTAATTTCAATACTAAATATATATGCACCAAGTGGTATAGCATCCAGAAACTCTTTGAAAACAACTATAAAACACTTTTTGCACAAATAAAATCAGATCCAAATAACTGGGCAAATACCAACTACTTATGGATAGACTGAGCTAATATTAAAAATGAAAGTAGCATCAAAATTAAACTACTTACTGTCATACTAATCAAGCTTCCAAAAAATTACTTGAGCAAACTAGAAAAAATTGTAATTAAATTCATATGGAGAAACAAAAAAATCAAGAATATCAAGGAATTTAATGAAAAAATGTGAAAGAAGGTGCTTAGCTTTACCAGATCTAAAACTATACCATAAAGCATCAGCGTGGATTAGTGGAATAGATTAGGTGCAAAAGAGACAACAAGATTATGGTAATCTGCTATTTGATAAACTCAAAGAGTTCCACTTCTGGAATTATAATTTACTCTTCAATAAAAAAAAAAACTTCTGGGGAAGCTGGAAGATAAGTGCAATAGAAACTAAGATTAGACCAACATCTCACACCCTATACTAACATAAAATCAAAATGGGTGCAATTTTAGTTTTAAAAAACAACACTATAAGCAAATTAGGAGCACAAGGAATTGTTTACCTGTCAGATCTATGGAAATGGGGGCAGTTCATGACCAAAGGAGAGAGAGCATTTTAAAAAACAAATGGGATAATTTTTATTAAATTAAATTAAAAGTCTTTTACACAAACAACTCTAACCAAGATCAAAAGAAAAGTAGTAAATTGGGAAACAATTTTTACTAGTATTTCTGACAAAGGAGTCATTTCTAAAATATATAGAGAACTGAGTCAAATTTATTAAAAAAAAAAAAGACATTCCCCAATTGACAAATGGTCAAAGGATATTCAAAGGCAATCTTCAGATGAGAAAATCAAAGCTATCTATTATCATATGAAAAATTGCTCTAAATCATTTCTGATTTGAGAAATCAAGTTAAATCATCTCTGAGGTACCATCTCACTCCTCTCAGATTGGTCAATATGACCAAAAAGGGTAAAGACCAATGTTGGAAGGGATATGGGAAATCTGGGACATTAATGCTTTATTGGTGGAGCTGTGAACTGATCCAGTCTTTCTGGAAAAGCAATTTGGAATTTTGCCCAAAGGGCAATAAAAATGTGCATACTCTTTGGCCACTACTAGGTCTATATCCTGAAGAGATCAAGATAAAGGGTAGAAACTCCACATGTACAAAAAAATATTCATAGCAGCTCTGTTTGTAGAGGCAAATAACTGGGAATCAAGGGGATATCCATCAATTGAATGACTGAGCAAATTGTGGCATTTGTATATGATAGAACATTATTGTTCTATTAGAAATCAGGAGGGATGGAATTTCAGAAAATGCTGGGAAAACTTCCATGAATTGATGTGGAATGAGATGAGCAGAACCAGAAGAACAGCTTAACACCTTAACAGCTACATGGGATGATTATCAACATTGATGGATATGCTCACTCTATTAGTGCAATGATCAGGGCCAATTTTAGGGGCTGTGTGATAGAAAGTACCATCTGAATCCAAAGGAGGAACTATGGAGTTTCAAAGAAGACCAAAAAGTATTAATTGCAATTTTTAAAAAGTTGTCTTATATATCATATAATTTTTCAATCTCTAATATCTTCTTTATGAGTATGTTTTTTCTCTCTCAACACATTCAAGTTTTTTCTATGCATATCTTGGACACAAATGGAAAGCCTATATCAGATTGCCTTCTGTTGGGGGAGGGGGAGCGAAGGGAGGGAGGGGGAAAATTTTGAAATTGCAAAGCTTGCAAAAAAAGAAATGATTGGTAGAAACTACTATTGTATATAACTGTAAATAAATAAAACATTTATATACTTTTAAAAATTAAATTAAACTTTAAAAAAAGAAGAGCTGATAGACATATCTCTCCAATGGTTATTCCTTCTGGTGTAGTTATATTGGTGTTTCTGGAGGCTTTATGGTTCATCTCAATTGCAATTAATTCTAATATATAATCATCTTCATATGAAGCTATAAATGTGTAAAGAAAGAAGATATAATATTATTCCATTTGTCATATGTAAAAAATATGCTATGTGTTCATAGATTTATAAATTTAAACTGATTTTACACTAAATTCATGAGATTCAGCAACACTGACATTATTGTATGATTTGGTCATTAAGAAACTGAAGCAAAATGATATTGTCACCTGTTGAAGTTTTCACAAATGAAATTCCTTCATAAAATGATCTTAAAGAAGTCTTTACCTCTCACATCATTAGAACCAGGAATACAGAAACTATTTGATGATTATCTTGCTTTATTATTTTAAGGATTCTATAATTCTACAGTTTGCTAATTATGTTGCTGATTCACTATAGTTGAATAATTCTATAGTCATACTGATACTAAACATAGCTAGGTTGATAACAAACAAACTTTGCTTGAGAACATAATCAAAGGTTTCAACAGTGAAGCATGCACTTTAGAGGTTTAGCCTCTGATACCTAGGGTCACCTCCCTGCCATTGGAAGACAAACTCACTGTAAGTTGATGAATATAGAAACTATGCTATTCCTACTTCACCTGTCATCGAGTGTGTTCTCCCTTATATCTATAATTCCCATCTGAATATAGATCCTTGCTTCTGTCTTTTCAATAAATTTGCAGAAGATGGAAAATTTGGTGAGTTTATAGCACACCAAGTATTAGTGGGATGCTCTCCTCCCAGTCCCATCACTTCCTGAATAATTTATTATTCATGTTGTCCTTATATAGTTGAATCAAAGAACAAAGCTTTGCAAAGTATAACTAGAATTGGCATCCTGCTTCAGAATTAGATTTGTGAAAGGAAAATGAATGTTATATATATTTTTTTCATTTTTTTGTTTGCTCAGGACTGTTTGTAGACATGATTTTAACCATGTTGAAGTCTAGGTGACCATACAAAAGCACCCTTTATAGCACAAAAATGATGGATCAGTGACACTACCAGCTTTAAGCTGTTCAGTGGCTTTTTTCCCCCCAGGGGTTTGAATCAAGTAAACTCTAGAGAGTGGCTAGAAAAAAATCACAGAGTGAAAATAATGACAACTATTTCAGAGAGGTGAAATTGCCTATCCTGCACATCTAAAAATAGGTCAGGGACAATGTTGAATTGATCGAAATCATACTGAAATCTCTCTTCCATGAATAGTTATCAGAATTTTTACTTGAACTTGGAGAATGAGTTATTCCAGGTTGTACCTCTTCTTCTCAATGACAAAAAATGTATATAAACAGAAAGCATCATACACCAGACTCATCTGAATCATTTCATAGAGTGGCCCAATTAAGTAAAAAAAATATATGTTGGGTTCCCCATTTGAAATTAGAAGGTTTGAAAGAATTCCTTTGTTTCCCTAAGATTATAGGACCAAGGGAGCATAATTTAAGTAGAAGAGGAAGATGAATGGACATTCCTTTACTCCTAACTTTCACATTGCTCAGGAAAATATCTGAAGCATTTCTAGATTTGGCTTTTTGTTTAGCATTATCAGATTACATTTTTTGAACAACACCGATTAAATGACAAATCAGCAGCTCTATAGAATCAATAGAAAATTCCTTAGAGGAGCTTACATTATAAAAGCACAATTTGCAGACACTAATGATGCTTCATTTATCTAAGGGTTGAGAATGAATTATTCTGCAAGGACTTTTCAGGTAAAGATAAGTAAATACATACCTATACAAATACTCATGTATATATACATACAGATATAATAATCATACATAAATTAATGAGACAGATTTTATATATATAGATAGATAGATACATAGATAGATATTGGCGATAATGATGTTGAAAGAGAGAAATTAAGAAGAAAAAAAGAAAGCAATTTATTAAAGAAAACAATGTATTTAATACTTACTATGTGTCCAACACTGAATTTTAACCATTTTAAAAATTCAAAGTAATTTCCTCTTTAAAAATAATTTTGAATGAGAATCATCAAGAGCCTTTTTGAGCAGTCCATTCATTCATAGACTAAGATTCCTTGAGGTGTGATATAATGAGACTGCAGAACCATCAAACACCAAGATTAACAAGCAAATACTAATCATTTCATTTCTCCCAGCTCTTGTTTTCAAGACCACTAGGTGGCATAGTAGATAGAGTACTGAGCCTGGAAAGGGGTAGATCTGAGTTCAAATTCTAATTCAGATACTTACTAGCCGCATGACCCTGAGCAAGACATTTAACATGCTGCCTCATTTTTCTTCACTGTAAACTGATGATAATAATTTCACCAACTCATACAGTTGTTCTGAGGTTCAAATGAGATATTTATAAGGTACAATATCTGGCACACAGCAGACCTTACATAATAGTTTATTTCTTCTCCCTTTGTCTTGTCACCTGTTCAGCCATTTTTAATACCATTGGATCAAACCAGTAAGAAAGATGGTCTCCCTTTTGTGACCACAGTTATAATTCCTCTGTTTCCTGAACAGACCTTCTATTTATACATTTCCTTTGGTACATTTGTCAATCTTTGGTCTTCTCTGGAGCTTTTCATTGCATTTGTGTGATCACAAGTTTATACACTTCATTTGTCCTTCTGCAATGAATCAGGACAGTCAACAGAAGCCTCAAGTTTGTACCAAGTCTCAAGCCATTGATTTCTTTGGGGGCTTTGGGAAAGTGCAGGGATATTTTCTCTTTTACTAAAAGACCACAGACATTCCAATTTTTTTTCTTATGTCATTTCTGTCTCCTTGTTCACTAAGTTATTACTCCATTAATACAGTCATATATCTCTTCATTCTTCCAACAATCATACTAAAATACCTTCAATTTCATGGTACTGTTATAATCTAAGAATAAAAAGACAACATATGTTTATAATCTAAATGTAAATAAGAATAAACACACAAATAGTTAAAATACTAAAGAATAAGTAGATAAGAACAAAGAAGGGAAGTGCTATGAGAAATCTGGAGTGCCCTTACATTCCAGGTCAAGGAAAAACAATGACTAAATGCATGAAAGGAGAAGACAGGTTCAGGATAGAGGAAACAAAATAGTCCAGTTTGTCTGGAATATCAAAAAATTTAAAAGAATATTAGGTAAGTTTGAATGGGTATGTTGGAAGTAGATTTTGAAAGATGTCGAATGCCAGAATCCGGGTTTTTAACTTTACTTATTAGTCAATGAGGAGCCATTGAGGGCTTCTAAGTAGAGATGGGCATGATTTTAGTAGTGCATTAGGGATCAGAGAATTTAGAGCTAGAAAAACCTTATAGATCATCTTGTCTAATTCTCTCATATATTAGAAGAAACAGGCTCCAGAGAGGCGAGCCGATTTACTCAAAGTCACAAAAAGGTTATAGACAGCACATTTGGGATATGAACAATAATTTTCTTATTCCACATACAGAGATCTTAAATCCAAATACAGTACTCTTAAATCACCATGAATGGAGGATTGAGAGAGAGGTGGTAGACTGCCAATAAGAATTAGGATGTTATATAGTAGAAATTCTATAACTAGCACTATGTCTTCTTTAACTGAGGATAGCATATAAGTAACTTCCAAATATCTGAAGTGCTACTGCAAGTATGCCTATCATAAGTATAACATAAAATGAAATGAAAAATGAATGAATGAAAAAATATTCAATTCTTTTCATTTCTCAGTTATTTTCTACTAAAATATTTTATATATTGATTTTTCTTACTAACTGCTCTTGCCTGTGAAATTCTCTTAAGGGACAGAGAAAGAATAGCATA
Organism: Macrotis lagotis; assembly: GCF_037893015.1. NCBI lineage: Eukaryota > Metazoa > Chordata > Mammalia > Peramelemorphia > Peramelidae > Macrotis > Macrotis lagotis. The sequence goes on from NC_133658.1 coordinate 715,630,199, forward strand.
TGTAGATTATGTTCTCATGTAAACTTCTAATAAGGAAAAACAGGGGATTAGTGGGAAAGTCAAAAACCTTGTTTTAACTGATCCTCCTTTTTCATAAGGAGATGGTATGAGAGTTATTTGGCCCCTGATGAAAAACTGCAAAAACAAAAACAAAATATCCCAAGAGAAAAAATGCTTATTAAAAAAATTACATGTATTATATACTTCATGTTGAAATGAGTTTTACCTAAACTTTGTATTTTTTGCCAAATCCTAACACACAGTAGGCACATGATAAATGTTTATTAAATTGATCCAAACCAACTAGCGTGGGTACCAATGTAACATGTATAGTAGGTTGTTAATTTTGGGTTACATATAGAGAAAACAAAACACCACTAAGTTACATAGGATTGTTAGAATACCAACTGAAGTTTCTAAAGCAGAGGTTAAACTTCCTTTGAACTCATAGTTTCTTCCTTTGTATCTCTCCCTTTCTACCTCTGACTCTCTCTCTGTTTGTTTCTATACCTCTGCATCTCTGATTCTGTGTCTTTGTATTTATCTTTTTTTTTCCTGTGTCTTTCTGTCCCCACTTTCCTGCTTCCCTAAGTCTTCCCTGCCCATTTACAATAGCTTCTTCAAAGCTAGGTATCATTTGATCTTCACAGAATATAATTTTCATCAAAGTTTCCTACTATGACATAGGAAGTGCCAAGGCTTTATACCATGACAAAACAAGCAAGTCATTGGCATAGCTCCTCTCCCTCCATATTGTCCATGATAGTTTAGTAATAAGAAACCTGAAGGAAATAAAAGGACTACTTGTGGTCTGGTTTTTGTACTTAGCACACTAGAAAGTCTTCCTTCATTTGGCCTTAAAACAAGTATGTATAACATTCCTTTAGAATTAGAATTAGAATTTGAAGACTAAAAACTAGAATGAAATATACAAAGAATTAAAATAACAAGCACAACAAGTTCACAGATCTCTCTCTCTTTATTCATCTTACACAAAAATGCATCCAAAACTATGTCTAGATCTGTTTCTTCTCTCAGAAGATAAATAAGGAAGGAGAGATTCCAAACATGGGAGATAGGAGAAGTACTCAAAATCCAAACATGGAGTGTTCTGATAGAAAAACAAGAAGAATATTAGTGTCACTAGATTTTATATAGGAAATAGGAATCTAAGAAAGGGGAAGCTGGGTGACCCAATGGATATAAAAGAAAAGAAAGAAAGAAAAATAAATAAATCTGAAAAAGTAGTCATAGGATTTACTAGAATCCCACTCCTATCCCATAGTTCCTACCATGACTTTATCAAAAACTGACCTTGTCATTTAAGCTATCTGATCCAAGTAAGGAAACCTTGTTGGAGTGAGCATTTCCTTCAATTGTTTCTGACTTCTCTTCTTCTCCCTTCTCTGGTGTTGAAATAACTTCCAAAGGCATATAAGAAGTTAGAAAATAAAGAGAAAAGTGGAATTGGAGAGCAAAATTCAGTATCTTCCTGGCCTCTGGGGGATGTTATCTTAATATGGATTACTAACAGGAGACAAGAATAAGAATGGGAGGCAAGAGTATTGGGTTCTTAACTTGGCTCTGTGACAAACTTGACTCTGTGATAAAGTTGTATGATCTTAGACATTTCAATTTCTCTGAGACTCAGTTTCTACATCCAAAATGTAAGGTAATTAGAAAAGATAAATTATAAGGTCCCTTGAAGCTTTAGCAATATTAAAAAAAAAAGCAAAGTTACTGCATAATTGTGATATGTACTCTGTGCTGGGAAAAATGAATCTTCATAAAATTTAGGTGGGTTTTTAAATAAAAATATACAAAATAAAGATAGCAGCAAACTTAGTCCTTTCTCTATTAGTGAATAAAATCATTTAACATATTTTTATAATGGTACTTTCCTTATCCTTTTCTATATATAACAGTTTAGATTTTTTGGTCAGGAATGCAGTTCAGAGCTGTATGTGGAGGGGTGTTGGACATCCAGACATGAGGAGAGGCAGCCAGTCATGGATGTAAATTTTCTAGGTTGTCTTATTAATTTTGTTGTACTATGCTGATATTGGTACAAAGCTGACCACTGGGAGGTCAGTGTCTAAGAATCAAACCCATAGCATAATAAAAAAGAAACCTTCAACTATCTCAAGTTCGTTGAAGTAGGAAAACCTCCCTTCAGGTATCTGCTACAACTAGAAAAGCATGAAGGAAAAAAAAAAGAAATTACCACTTGTACTTCAATCCTCAAGACCACCTGGCAGCAATTCACATCACTGCCAAGATTCTGCACTATTAATCATCTGCCACAAAATCCAAACAAATCATTTTATGGCTTTGCTATAGCAAATGGGCAGAATCCCCATTTTGCTCATTCAGAATATTCATGCATTATTTATATTCTACAACTCACTATAATTGCAGCCTCTAATTCATGAGTTTTGGAAAATTGCCTGGGTCCAAATATGGCTCTGAGTACAAATAACAAAAGCAGGTAAGTACATACGATAAAACAGAAAAATAAAATAAAATAAAATAAAGGACAATACAGTGATCTATTGTGATGTCAATATTTTGGAAAAATATATGACTTCCAATACCTTAAAGCAAAAAATTACATATACTAAAGTCAATCAGTTAAACACACATGTCATAACATTTAGCAAAAATTATAAAGCAGTCACAAAAGGCAAATATCATAGAATGAATTAGAAATCAAAGCATACTAATGAATGTTTAAAACAATTGATAATTAAAAATGCTGTTGAAAGTTGTTAAATAGTAATGTTAAGTTGTAATGGTGTATTAAATAGTAATGAAATGTCAATAAAGTGCTAAATATTCATGGAGAAATAGGTAAAGTTATTTTTCTCTTAAAAGCTTTATTAGATCCACAATAGCCCATCCAATATAAATAAATGGTGATCCAATATATATACATGGCACATAGAATTACTAATTTTTTTCAACATCTTAATTACAAACTCCTTCCAGATCTTTTAGTTAACTATTTAAAAATTTTCAACAGAAATTTAGCAATAAACTTTGATTGATGAATACTTTATTTTGTAAAATCTTCATTGGCTAAATTTTATAAAAATCTTTGATTCAAAATATTATATGCATTGCTAATATATAAAGTGTACTTTGTAATAATATGACATCTGAAGATCCTCAAACAAATCAGGGGAAGCCTTAAATGAGTAAATATAAATCAGAGAGCTAGTACCAAAAAGTAGAATTATAAGGGCGGCTTGGTGGTGTAGTGGATAAAGCATCAGCCCTGGAGTCAGGAGGACCTGGATTTAAATCTGGTCTCAGACACTTAATAATTACCTAGCTGTGTGGCCTTGGGCAAGCCACTTAACCCCATTTGCCCTGTAAACACCTAAAAAAAGTAGAATTATAAATTATGATAATCCCAAATTAAGAAATGACAAAGACCTAAGAGGAAACCTAAAAGTTTATTTTATAAGGTAGTTCAGAAGGATTAAATGAAAGTCAATATGATATTGTTAGGATACTTTTGAAGTTTTTATTTGCCTTCTATGTCATTTTGCTCTCATTTTCATATTTGTTATTTTTGAATGAGAGAGGGTAGCTAAAGGCAGAATCATCTGTGAAACAAAATTGTAACCAAAAGTTGACAAGGAACAGCACTAATGTGAAGCCAAGGAAAATTTTATAAACCAAGAGAATTTGGGAATTATTATATATTTAATTATTATGTTCATCTATATATCTCTCTAAGCATCTCTTCTCTCCATATCTAAATTATTTATTTGTCTATCTATCTATCTATATTTTTATGGACTATTTACAAAATCAAGTCTATAGAACAGAACACTTGTTAAAGCTCTGATCTGCCTCTTAATTTGGGAAGAAGACTTGATTCTGATCTTCCTTAACTTTCCAGGTGAGTCCCTCATCATTCCTAAAGCAGCAAAATAAATTGAAAATGTAATAAATATAACAAATAAGAATCTTGCTATCCTGACTCAGAAGTTTTCTAACTAGTGGCTACAATAATCAATTTAAATCATCTACATGCTACATAAGAAGGCATAATAGTTCATAATAATGTAGGGTCTTACTGTTATAAATAACTTTCAAATATGTTGGAATATTATGTTATAATAAATGATGAACATGATGGTTTCAGAAAAACCTGGGAAGATTTATATGAATTTATGCAAAGTGAAATGAGCAGAGCAAGTGAATCATTTTACACTGTAACTAATATTAAAATGATGATCAATTGTGAAAGATTTAGATACTCTGATCAAGATATTATTCAAGACAATTCCAAAAGATCCATTATGAAAAACACTATTCACCTCCAAAAACAGAATGAACTCTAAATGCAAACTGAAATATATTAAAAAGTTTATTTTTTAAAATTTTCTTTGTTTTCTTTCACCATGACTAACATGGAGGATAAGATATCCTTCAAAACCTAATAGTTGGTATTCATATAGGCAAGCCACTAAGCATTTCTAATTTTTATTTTTTCACATCTATATATTAAGATGATAGATTATCTCCATTCTAGATCAAAATTTTGATTAACAATTTAAGGTATGTATTGAAAAAAATAAGGAATAGAGAAGTTAATTGATTTTCTGCTCTGCCATTCTATTAGTGAATGTAAGAGTTAGGACATTAGTCCTAGTTTCCTGTCTAATTAGGGCTCTGTTTAAGGAGTGACTTGAAAATAGATTATAGGACCCTATAAGAACTGAGCAGAGGAATTCTTGATGTTATCCTCTGTTAGTTATCCTAACATTTTTCACTATATAAATATTTTAAAAACACAGGGAGAAGTTAGGTTTAGGTCTGATTTACAGGGAAAAATTAGGTTTGGAAAAAAGAATTTGTGTCTAATGTTAAGTACAGATGCTAAATTTAGAACAAGAATATTTATAGAGATAGACTTGCTCTTGATAGTAGAAAAGCAGAGACAGGACTCATAGTATATTTAGAGCAAAGAATGGCAGTAAGATCAAAAGTCAAAGTTGGATTTGTATGTATTATGTGAAGGCAAATACATATAGAAATTGAGTATTGATTAAATAAATCTATACCATGTGTTATAATTCTACTGATCACATATTGAATTGTTAAGAAAAATGCCATTAACTACTCTCTCTCTCTCTCTCTCTCTCTCTGCGTGAATGTGTGTATATATATATATATATGTATATATATATATATATATATATATATATATATATATATATGCATGTATATAACAAATTTACAAAAAGATGACAACAAAAGTCAAACTTTGTCTTTCTCTGACTCTCCTTTACCTTTTTTGCCCACTTTCCATTCTACTTTTCTCTTAGCTTATATGGTAGAACTATATATTCTTATTTCTTTTCTGTTTCAATTTTATTCTCTGAACAAAAGTCATCTAAATTTTGCCATGATCAAGTTTTGAAAACTTACTGTGATCAGACTCTAAGAACAGTAGATACATTGTTTTGCTTGTTCAGAAACCAATTAAATGCTCATTGAACTTCTACCTCAGATGCTTTTGACACAGGCAAGTCACTTGACCTCTAGGCTTTGGGGTCTTTATCTGTTAAAATTAAAGAGGGTAGAAATGATGATCTCTGAGGTTTATTTCATTAAATCTAAGAATGTTTATAAAAGAGACCTTCCAATTTAAAAATGGAATTTGATTATGTTTGCTCTCTTCTACTTTGTTGAATCTTAATAATTATCAACAAATGCAAATATTTAATATACAAATAAGAACAAGAAAGAAAATTGTTTAAGAAATGGAACTTGTTTATTTTTTCAAAATTCCTATGTGTTTATATCTTATTATATTAAGCTTAAAAAGCAGTAACACAATCATTCATTTTTGTATCCCCTTCCATACTTCTTTTTGTTTTCTTCTGCATATTTTTGTCAGGAACACATTTTAATAGCAATTAAGGAGAATCTTGAGTAAAGAAGAAATCTGTTATTTTAAGGACATAGAATACCTAACTGAAGGTGACAACATCAAAGAGACCTTAGCCATTCTGTCAGCATAAGGGGCAGGGAAGAGAGGAAAGTATTTTTCTCCCTTCCTCCTTTACTGACAATAATGGCATTTGCACATTTATGGCAGGGGAAAACATGCACTTAACTAGATGAACCTGGAATTAAATTAAAAATTGCTGAACTGCCTTTTCTTTTGGAGGTTGTGTGTAGGGTGGTCTCTTTCCCTAAGCAGAGGTGATCTTTCCAACAATTTTTTTTGATGATACACCACCACCCAGAGAAACCACGAGGAAGAATTTGCAGCTAAAGAACTAAAATTAAGCCATTCATTGGTTTGTCAGGAGGGCAAAACTTGTGAGATTATCAGAGAGAAAACTGTAATATCTCTGAAGCACAATAACAAACGTTTTGCTTCCTAATAGATGTAAATAGAAGTATTGGGTTACTGTTTTGTGTTTGAAGCAATTGTCAATGTATGCATATTTCTTTTGTGTTTTAAGCATTTCTTTTATGAGGAAAAAAGTAAATAACTCACACAGTGTGATATCTACTACTTCATATTGCTACATTTTTGGAAGGGTCATTCTTTGATAATCCTTTTTTGGGGGGGAAAATACTAGACATGAGCTATATCTAAACTTATTTTAAGAAACTTTTCCTGGAATTCCAGGATGGAGAGCATAAGGAACTATAAAAAAATGAGAAAAGCTTATTTTGCTTCTTCTGGGCCATACTCAGTTCTACTTGAGCCCAGAGCTTAAATTCATTTATGGGAAAGGGAGCATCCTTAGGTAATGACAGATTTGTAAATGTAGGTGACTGCTTACCTTACCTCTCCAGAAATTGTTACTTGAAAATATTTGAGAATCAGGAAATCTGAAAACACTATTACTTCCTGCTACCTCTTAAAATCTGGTTTGCAACCATACAACTCCACTGGCATAGGTCTCAAAAGTTTAAGCAAGTTATTTTTGGAAGCTGAAAAGATGATCTATGTCCTCAGACAAGAGAAAATTTATGATCTTAAATGAATATTTATTTGGTAAATCTGCCAGAATATCAGAGATAAAAAGACACTGCTGAATTGATGATTAATTAAGGATATTATGAGATTATGAAATACTGGCAAGCATGCCTGGTTCTTTGGGTACTTTCCGGGAAAAGCCATGATGGATTGGCAATGGAAAATTGGGCAGCAATCACTCTTTAATAACTTCAAGGATTGTAAGGACAAATAACAAAGAACTACAAAGTCAAGCACTTAAAAGTAGGGATACAGAAATAGATATTACAGGCATGGAGGGAATAGGATTCTGAAGGGAGGCAGAAAGAATAAGGAAGTAATATCGGAAGATATGAGTCACATGTTACTGCAGATTGGATTTGGGAGCATTGGAACAGCCTGCACTCTTAGGAGATTGGAAGAGTGCTAGGGGGAGTGGGGTTGGAGATTAAGTCCCATTTCTATAGAACTTAAAAAAAATGACCAAATCTTATCTGTTCCATTTTGGAGTTAATAAATTAGCATACTCAAATCATCTCTAAGTTATCAGTAAAACTTCAAAGTCATCTTATCAAAGTCATCAGCAGTTTTTATTTTCTGATGGACTAGAATGTAGTAGTCTGAATTTTGTCTGGAACTTATATATAATAGGGCCAAAATTTGAAAAGCAATATCTATATGATTTCTCCTGATTTGGGACACATTATGAAGATATGAATTTTGATTAATATATGACATAATTTTCAAACTATGTTTCTTTAATCTTTGGGATGATTTATACATGACTTTCAGGTTCTCCATTTTTACTGTAACTTACTGCTTAATGTCCCTTTTACTAGTTACACATAAAGGTTACTTGTTATGACTGGAATTAGATGCAATTTTTAAATTTTTTAAATTTTTTTATGTTTTCCCCCATTACATGTAAAAACAAGTTTTTAACATTAATTTGTAAAACTTTTAAGTTCTGAATTCTCTCCCTTTTCCCCACCCCACTCTCCTTCATTGAGAAAGCAAGTTATGCAATAGAGATTAAAAGATAAGCAATCATGAAAAATATTTCCATAATAATCATGTTGTGAAAGTAAACATACCTCTCCCTCAAAAAAAAGAAATATAGTGGTGGTTAGGCACTTAATAATTACCTAGCCATATGGCCTTGGGCAAGCCACTTAATCCCATTTGCCTTGCAAAAACCTAAACTAATCAGGATGATTGCAGATGGCCCTGGATGCAAGAAAACAATAGTTAAGTGACTTGGTCAAGGTGACACAGCTAATATGTGGCAAATATTTTAGGCTGGATTAGAAAAAGTAATGGATGAGAAACATTGCTATTTACATCTGATCATCCTACAATAGTGCTGTTACCTTATATACATTTCCCATTGCATCTGCTCATGTAAATCTTTCTAGATTTTACTGAGAGCATCTTGCTCATCATTTCATCATACATGCCACAATTTGTTCAGTCATTTCCCAACTATTGGACATCCTGGCATTTTCCAATTCTTTGCAACCAGAAAAGAGCTGCTGTAAATATTCTTTTATGTGTAAGTCCTTGTCCTTCTAGTTTTACGTCTCTTTTGGAATATAGACCTGATTGTGGAATTACTAGAAATGGCTTTATAGCCCTTTGGGCATAGTTCCAAATTGCTCTATAGAATGGTTGAATCATTTCACAATTCCCCCAATAGTGAATAAAGACCTCGTTTTCCCTATATCACCTCCAGCACTTGTCATTTTCTCTTGCTATGCTATTAGTCAATCAAAAGGGTATAAGGTAGTATCTCAAAATTGTCCTAATTTGTATTTCTCTAATCATAGAGAATTAGAACATTTTAATATTGTCATAGATAGGATGACTTCATCTAAAAATGATTCATATTTTTTGATCAGTTATCAGCTGGCAAATGTCTCTAATTTTTATAAATTTAATTCAGTTCTCTTTTGAAAAGTGAAGTCTTTATCAGAGAAATTTGTTTCAATATTTTCCCCACAGTTATTAATGCTAATTGCATTTCCCTCCATCCTATTTCCCCTAGTCCCTTCCCCCCTTTATTCTATTCTGTCTTCTTTCACATGTGTCTCCTCAAAAGTGTTGTGCATCTGACTACTCCCTCCCACAATCTTCCCTCCTATCACCTCCACACACTTTCTTCTATCCCCTTTCCCTCCTACTTTACTCTATACCCAATTGAATGTGCATGTTATTTCCTCTCTGAGACAATTTTGATGAGACTAAGACTCACTCATTTCACTTCAATTCCCCCATCTCCCACACCACTGCAAAAACTTTTCCTGGCTTCTTATGTGAAATTAACTTACCATTGGACTTCTACCTTTCCTTTTCTCCTGGTACATTCTTCCCTCACCCATTAACTCCATCTTTTTCATATATTATTCTTTTATATTCAACACCCACCTTTGTATTATCTATACATGTACCTTTTAACTGCCCTAATAAAGGAAAAAGTTCATGAGTTATCAGTATCAACTTCCCATGCAGGAATACAAGCAATATTGCATCATTAAGTCCCTTGTGACTTGCCATTCCAGTTTACTTTTTTGTTTCAATTGAATCTCACATTTGAAAATCAATTATTTTGTTCAACTCTGTTTATATTTCAGATCAGAAAAATTTGAAAGTCCCCTATTTCATTGAATATTCATCTTTTCGCCTGAAAGATTGAGTAGGCTCAATTTTACTGGGTAGTTGATTTTTAGTTATAATCTAAGCTCTTTTGCTTTTTGGAATAACATATTCCAAGTCCTACAATACCTTAATGAAGAAGCTGCTGAATTTTGTGTTATCCTGACTGTAGCTCCACAATAATTGAATTATTTCTCTCTGACTGTTTGCAATATTTTCTCCTTGAACTGGTAGCTCTGAAATTTGGCCATAGTAGTCTTGGTAGTTTCCATTTGGGGATCTCTTTCAAGAGGTGATGGATGACTTCTTTCAATTTTGATTTTATCCTTTGCTTCTAGACTGTCAGGGCAATTTGCCTACATAATTTTTGATATTTGGTTTCTTTTTTTTTATATCATGGATTTCAAATAGTCCAATAATTTTTTTTAATTATCTCTTCTGGATCTATTTTCCAAGGCAGTTATTTTTTTTCCAAGTGAGATATTTCACATTTTCCTCTAGTTTTTCATTTTTTTAATTTTGCTTTATTGTTTCTTGATTTTTCATTAAGTCATCAGCTTCCCTTTGATCAATTCTATATTTTAAGGAATTATTTTCTTGAATGAAGTTTTGAATCTTCTTTTTCATTTGCCCAATTCTGCTTGTTAAGGCATTCTTCTCCTCATTGACTTTTTGGATCTCTTTTTTCCATTTGTTCCAGTCTGGTTTTTAAGATGTTATTTTTTTCAATTTACTACATTTCTTTTGATCTTGGTTACAGTGGTTTTGTCTGTGCAAAAGCTTTTTAATGTAAAATGTAATCAAATTACCACGTTTGTTTTTAATGATGTTCTCCATCTCTTTCTTGGTCATAAACTGCTTCCCTTTCCATAGATCTGATAGGTAAAGTACTCCTTGATCTTCTAGTTTACTTATAATATTGTTTTTTATGTAAAGATCCTGTATCCATTTTGATCTTATCTTGGTATAGCATGTGAGGTGTTGGCCTAATCCAAGTTTCTTCCATACTGACTTTCAATTTTGCCAATAGTTTTTATCAAAGTGAGAGTTTTTATCCCAATAGCTGGACTCTTTGGGTTTATCAAACAACAGATTACTATAATTATTTCCTGCTACTGCACCTAGTCTATTCCACTGATCCACCATTCCATTTCCTAGCCAATACCAGACAGTTTTGATGACTGATATTTTATAATTTTAGATCTGGTAGGACTAAGCCACCTTCTTCTGCATTTTTTTTTCATTAAATCCCTGGAGATTCTCAACTTTTTATTTCTCCAATATGAATTTACTTACAATTTTTTCTAACTCATTGAAGTAATTTATTAGAATTTTGATTGGTAGGGCACTAAACAAGCAGTTTAATTTTGATAGAATTGTCATTTTTATTATATTTGCTTGGCTTATCCATGATCAGTTGATATTTGTCCAGTTATTTAAGTCTTATTGTATTTGTGTGAGAAGTGTTTTGTAATTGTTTTGAAAAAGTTTTTGAGTCTACCTTGACAGATAGACTCCCAAGTATTTTATGTTGTCTGAGGTTACTTTGAATGGGATTTCTCTTTCTAGCATTTTCTGCTGCATCATATATAGAAATGTTGAAGATTTATGAGAGCTTATTTTACATACTGTGACTTTGCTAAAGTTGCTAGTTGTTTCTAGTAGTTTTTTAAATGATTTTTTTGGGATTCTCTAGGTATACCATCATGTCATCTGCAAAGAGTGAAAGTTTTGTCTCTCCCTTCCCTATTCTAATTCCTTCAATTTCTTTTTCTTGTCTTATTGCTGAAGTTAACATTTCTAATACGATATTGAATAGTAGTGGTGATCGTGAGCATCCTTGTTTCACCCCTGATCTTATTGGGAATGCCTCTCATCTATCACTATTGCATAATACTTATTGATGGTTTCACATAGATGCTGTTTATTATTCTGAGGAACAACTATAATTCTAACATGTTTGAATGAGCTTAACAGTCATATTTTATATAATATGGTTTACAAGTACTGAATAGGAACAAACATTTGAAGATGGAAACTGAAAGACCATTTATTTTTTACTTAATTATTTATTTCTCATTTGCTAATTTGATATTTAATTACGATTTTATCATTTTATTTTAATTTATTTTTCAGTTAAATTTAAGATAAATTTCAACATTCATTTTTGTAAAGTTTTCTGTCTCCCATCCTTCCCTACCTCCACCCTAGGACAGCAAGTAATCTGATAAAGGTTTTACATGTAAAACTATGATACAAATACTTCCATATTAGTCACATTGTGAAAGAAGAATCAGAATAAATGGGGCAGGGGGAAGAAGACTACAAGGAGGACAAAGCCAAAATCAAATTTAGAAAGGTGAAAATAATGTGTTTTGATCAGCATTCAGATTTCATAGTGTTGTTTTTTTTTTCCTGGATGTGGCCGGCAAATTCCATTATAAGTTTTTTAGAATTGTCCTTGATCATTGAACTCCTGCAAGGAGCTAAATCCATCATATCTGATCATCACGCAAGGTTGCTGTTAATGTGTACAATATCCTCCTAGTTCTGCTCACTTCACTTAGCATCAGTTCATGCAAGTGTTTCCAGGTTTTTCTGAAGTACAGCCATTCATGATTTCTCTATGATATGCTATCACATTCATATATCACAATTTGTTCAGTCATTTTCCAGATGTTGGGCTTCCCCTTAATTTCCAGCTCTTCATCACTACAAAAAGAATGGCTATAAATATTTTTGTAATGTGGGTCTTTTCTCCTTTATTATTAATGATCCTTAGAGGCCATTTATGTCCAAACTTCTCATTTTGCAGAGGAAGAGACTGAGATACAAAAAAAAAAAAAAAAAAAAAAGATGAAGTAACCTGACAAAGATCTCCCAAATGCTACATACTTCTTGAATTTTTACAATAGTACATTCTTGGATACATGAGGATGATTCAGGTTCAAATTAGGGAATTTTTAGATTTTACTTTATTATACTGAATTCTGAATCTGACTTCAGCTATGTTTTTTACAAAGAATATTTAATAAGTTTATCTTTTTAGCTTTAGCTTTTTACCCCAAAGGTTCTACAACAAGGACAGCTGAAACTTTTACTTGTTGTAGGGTCCTCACATCCACACACAAACTCATCAATGTGTGATGGTTGAACAATTATGATGAACAATTATTGTGTATGAATAGTGTTAAAAGAAATGGAGATTGTTTCAAAAAGATCTGGGAAGATCTGTATGTACTGATGCATAGTGAACTAAGCAGAGGAAGAAGCAATATTTATACTATAACATCAATATTAAAATAAATCCAACAACTTTGAAAAATTCAAGAACTCAGATCTAATCAACTATAATTTCAGAAAACTGATAAAAGAGAATAATGCCCATTTCATGATAACGAGCACTTGTTCTGTCTAGCTATGTTTAAATGAAAAAAGACTTCTTTTCTGTGATTGGGTGGAGAGGGAGAAAAAAATAAAATTATTAAAAAATATATACATAGAATGTGTATATGTGTAGAGAGGAAGAGACACAGACAGACAGACAGACAGACAGACAGACACACACACACACACACACACACACACACACACACATTTTTAGAGATGAGGACACTGAGACCCAGGGTTGTAAAGCATCTTTTCCCAGGTCTCATAGATTTGAGAGGGGTGAAATGAATGCAGGTCTTCTGATTTAACAGCTAAGACTATTTGCCATTCCACCCACAATTATTTTATTCCTTTAAACTTATGAGATTAGGGACCCTTTATTGGATGTTGTAAGCTTCAAAAATAGTTGAGATTCTGAAAAAAATGAAATAGAATCAATTTATTCTTCATTCAACTGATACACCAGCCAAAATCAAACATTCACAAAAGTAGGAAAAACCTTTCAAATGTAAATTTTAAAAAAAAACCTGAAACACTCCTCAGAGTGCTATAATTTCGTCAGTGGAGACTTGGGGTTTGATGGGGTAAGGATATTGGGTGACTGCATTGACTCAAAGGGCATCTCTTTCCTGGGTGGCTGTAGCCAGCAGTGCCATGACAGTGGCCTCTTTGGTCTCCTTGAAGAAGGCAAGAGCAAAGGGGGAAGGTGTGGACATTAGTCACGCAGAGTGTACAGTTACCAACATGGGCTTTGGTCAGGTTTTTCCCATATAGGCAATCGTCCATCTCATGGAGGCCATGAAGAGCCACGCCTCGGTGTAGGTGAGGATGAAGGTTCCAATACCACTTGAAGTCCAAAAGAGTGGCAAACACGTGGAAAAGGTAGTGGCTAGGATTGCTGCCCATGTTAGGTGATGCACAACGCATCTCCTGTTCTTGTTGCAGCGGACATAAAACGGGGTGGTGGGTCGGATTCAAAAAGGAAGGAGCAGCAACTGAGATCCGCAAATCAATAACTGGAGGTGGAAAGGGGGAACAAAGAATGGGAGGGGAGGCGGAGTAAGAAATGAAAAGAGTGCGTATTTCCATTTCCTTCCCCCTTTCCTTCCCCTTCTCACTTATCTGAAAAAGTCTTTCCTTTAGGACATAGGGCCGGTAGGGAGGTGGAGAGTGTGGTCAGAAGCACACAGAGCAGGAGCAAAACATGACGTCACAATCCGAGTTTACTTCTGCGCCCAGCTCTTCACTTAATTCTTTGCCTCGGACCATCTCTGCTTTCTACTTTTCTTCACGTTCCCCTTTCCAGATTCATCCCCCAATTTGATTCAAATAATGAGGTAAAAAAAAAATAGTTGTCCCCTCACAAACTGAGCAGGCAAAGGGAAAAAAGAATAGATAATAACATCCATCTGGATTCAACAAAAGCTTCTTCTGGCCTGTTTTTCTCACGAATTTCTCTGGAAATAATGTTAGTTTTATGCCCATTTTTCCTGGTTTAGAGTTCCAGTGTGGATCCCCCTCCCACTCCATGGAGCAAAGAGGTACCAGTTGCCAAAAATTGTAATAACCTCAAGACTGACAGACTTCAGTTCAGGTTCCCTCATCCAGAACACTTTCACTTTTCCAGTAAACTTAAGAATCAATGAACAGACAGCTTAAACAGCAAAATAATTTCAGTTTTGTTCACCTGAAAAATGAAACAAAACCAAAAACTTTAAGATTTTGTCTCTCCTCATCCTGCTCACATCTTCATCTCTCTCTCTCTCTCTCTCTCTCTCTCTCTCTCTCTCTCTCTCTCTCTCTCTCTCTCTCTCTTTAACCAATGTTGTGTTAGAAGACCCTGAAACATGTAAAAGTTAATAGTTCAAGTTTCTTTTAGCACTGTGGCCTACTGCAACTTTACTCACCTCTATCTGAACAGCATCTGTGCTCCTTGGATCTGCATTTTCCCAGTGTAGAAGACAAGACCATCAAACAAATAGTACCTCTCAAAATACTTTTTCATAAGTCACAAATTTCCAACAAACAGCAAAGCTCCAAATAAGGACAATAGAAGAATGAATTGAGTGAACCACAGATCCTTTCCAATTCTATACTGCTGCATTTTATTAAATGCCTTGATACTTAAGCTGTATGTCAGTCATGTTCCTTCCCTTGTTTCTGCTGATTAATTCCTAAAGACAACCCTTACATTATAAAGCTAGAATACCCCCTATCCTTTGGCTTTTGCTTTTCATAATCTGTACTTTCTCTTAGAAAGCTTATGTTAAAAATTTAGTGATTCCTCCACTCCTATAAAAAGGATTTCTAGCATGATGCTGTGGGGGGAAATGTAGTAGACATGAAACTACAGACTCTGGGCTCCTGTTCCAGTTCTGTTTCTTATTACTTTGGTACCTTGGACAAATTACTCAAATTTCCTGGGCTTCAGTTTTCTTCTTTCTAAAATGAGGAAACTGAACTAGATGGACTCTAAATTCTCTTTCTCTTCCTAATCTCTCTCTATATAATGGTTTTCACTAAGAATCTATAGTACTGTGCTCTTTGTGATTATAACCAGAATTACATAACCAGAATTAAACTTATAACAATAAGAAAGAACAAAAAAAGAAAAAGGCAACAATCATGCTGTGAATTGATGAGTCCAGTTATAATAAGGCAGTAAGGGATCATATGGCAACCAATAAATGGAAATGCCAAATTTGATCACAAGTAGTAACAGAATTGGAAGTTTTACTTCTATGGTGACAAACTAAGGAAAATTGCTTAATACAAAGTTATTAATCTTTGCATTTAGAAGAAATCAATTGTCATTCTTAAAGAGTCACACTAGTTCAGAGGGCATTGTTAACAATGCTTCACTAAGCAAATGTCATACTGGTTTCCCTGGGAAATGTCTTCCTTCTTTGGGGAGACAGATCTTAGGTGTGGACTTTGCAATCAGACAATTCTGTTGTGGATTTCTAAGACACAGCAGGAGATATAGCTGCTTGATGGACAGCAATCAGAGCCCAGTCACCTTTCTTGAATGTTGGCATCATGCAACCTATGAAACTAACAGGGATAGGATCCTATTCCTTTTTGCCTCACAGTCAAAATAGTTGTCTAGGTCAGGCTTCTCCTGTGGAAAAAGGATTGTGGTTTTTTTCAGCGCTGCTAAGACCCAAGTAATAATTACTCCCCTATCTGTACATAAGGGAGACCGAAATTAGTAACATATCCATAGTTCTCAATTATATGATTTATAATAATGAAGGGATGTTTCAAGTCCTGAAAATGAACCAAATGTGACTTTACTAAGGTGGTGCAGTTATTCTGGATCTGAATCAAGATCAAGAATCAAACCCCAATCACCTAATTCCAAATGTACCCTTCCTTTTAATAAGTGTTTGGAGGATGCTAGGATCCTGAACAGTAATAAGGAAAATTCAAACAAGGGGAAGTGTTTTAAGAAAGATAATGAGATTCATTTTAAATGATTATGAGATATCTAATTCATAATGTTCAAAAGGCAATTGGGATATTTGGGATTAAAACTCAAAAGAGAGGTGAAGGTTGGAGATCGAGATCGAGACAGAAGGGAAACTTGTTATTGTTGTCTGTTGTTGCTATTGTTCAGTTAATCATTCGTGTCCAACTCTTCATGACCATGGACCGTAGCTAGCCCATACTGTCTATGAGGTTTTTGGCAAAGATAATGGCATGGTTTGTCATTTCCTTCTCCAGTTAAGTTATTAAGGTCAACAAAGATTAAGTGACTTGCCCAGGGCCGCATAACTGATTTATAATCATATACAACTCATAGTGTACTCAAATATAACTCATATATAACCTACACACTCAAATATACTCACTTATAACCCATATTATAATCCAGATTTATACTTCTCTTTCTAAATACAGGCTTACCCACTATATTCACTCAGCCATCTAGGTGCCTTGAAGGGGTATTTGAGGATGTAAAAAAATGGGAAAAAAAGAGGATTACTTAGAAGAATTTCCAATATAAACTGCTTTAGTGTTGTCAAAATGGATGAGGATTTAGAAAAGACCATTAGATTTAGCAATTTAATGGTCATTAGTAACTTTGGAAAAAAGTCTTTTCAATTAAATGATTAGCTTTTAAGCAGTGTTGCAGAAGTTTTAAAAGTAACTGAAAAGAAATAGAGGTAATTGAAAATCAAACATTAGTGAATAGCATTTGACAAGCAAATAGCGACTATATGCCAGGCAATATGTGATATTCTAGAGATACAAAAAGTCAAGGAGCTCACAATTTAATGGGGGGGGGTAAGGAAGCAAACAAATATATAAAACATATAGTAACAAGGTATATGCAAGATAAATAGGAAAGCATTGAAGAGGGAGGACTGCAATTAAGAGGATATAAGAAAGGCTTCCTGTAGAATAGAGAATTTTAGTTAGAATTTGAAGGAAGGTATGGATTTCTCAAAAAGTTTTACCAAGAAAAGAAAGAGATATAAATTTACATCTAAATTTCTATATTGCAAGGTAAGTGTAATGGTCTTAATTACTGTTATTTTTGGTTCCCCACCACCACATTAATGGGTTTGGACAGGTAAAAATCTTTATGGGCCTTAACTTCATCACCTGTAAAACATATGAGGTTGATAATATCTCATATCACATAACAAGAAAATTCTCAAATAGATGACTTTGACATTAAAAAGTGACATCTTGAGATGGGTAGGTGGCACAGTGGATAGAGCACTAGTCCTGGAGTCAGGAGTACCTGAGTTCAAATCCAGCCACTTAATAATTACCTAGTTGTGTGGCCTTGGGCAAGTCACTTAACCCCATTGCCTTGTAAAAACCTAAAAAAGGGGGACATCTTAATTTTATTAGAGAAGCAAGGAAGCAAGGAAGAAATTTTCTTTCAGATCAGTGCATATGATTAAATAAGCATTAGAGAGGATCAGAAAAGATAATTTTCACTATATAAACTTCAAAAACAAATATCACATGCACTTAAAATTAGAAAGGAAACAGGAAATTTTGCAGCAAATTTATTTGATAAAAAATTAAGATATTTATATAACTGATTAAAATATATGACTATTCCTTGATAGATAAATGGTTATATGAATTAAGCTTTCAGTAGAAAAATCCATGTGGGAAAAATATGCCCAATCACTAATAATGAGAAAAATGAAAATAAAAGCAACTCTTAAGTATCATCACTCTCTCACCTCATATTAGCAAAAATGACCAAAAAAGGACAAACTGACAGAGACTGAATGAACTGGAAGAAAACAAACTCACTTGTATACTCTTAATGGAGCTATGAATTTATCAATTCTTTTAGAAAGTAATTTGGAACTATTCCATAAACATTAAACATCATACATAACTTTTGTCCTTACTATACCATTCGAAGTCCAGAATATCAAAAAGTTCAAAGAAAGATGAAATGAAACTAAATGTACAAAAAATTATTTATAGCCCATCTTTTCATAAAAGTCAAAGAACTGGAAATTAAGAAAGGCACTTTGTTATTGGAAAATGGTTAAATCAATCAATCAATCAATCAATCAATATTTATTATGTGCCTCCTATGTACAAGATGCTGTGTTTAAATTATAGCATATGAGTGCAATAATATTATTTTGTCATAAAAATCGTGAAATGAAGTTTCATAGAAAATTTAGAAGACTGCTATGAACTCTGCAGAATGAAATGAGAAAAACTAGCAAAACAATTTATAAATCATAACATTAAAGAGAAAAATAACTTTGAAAGATTTTAGAACTCTTATCAATGCCATGATAAATCATAATTCCAGATTTGAAACATGCTACCCACCTTCTTTCATAGAGCTGATGAACTTAAAAAGAAAAACAAGACATACATTACTGGCATGACCAATGAGAAAATTTGCTTTCCTGGATTCTGCATATTTGTTATTAGGTTCATCTTTTTTTCTTATTTTTTTTTCTTTTCATTTGGGGTAGTGGGAGGTAGCTAGTAAGTAAATTTTAACAAGAAATGTAATATAAACACAAAACATACCAATAAAATTTATTTTAATAAAAGGAGCTGTATTCCTAAGATTTTATCTAGTTATGAAACTGATTCCATAATTTCTGAAGAATATCTGACTGTAATTTTCTTTAATATTGTAACATTGATTTTAGACCAGTGGGAAGGCCTCATCAACCAGTAGGATGCTCAGGTCAACTAACTTCTCTCAAGTGCTCATGCTTAAGCAAGTTTCTTTTTCTCCCATATTTTAGTCTTCCAGTGAACTCATGTTCTCTTTAACTTAGTGAGTACTTCCATCCATGACTACCTATACTGTGTAATCACCTGTTTATGTTCTCCCTAAATTTTGTTACAAGCAGACCACTCTAAGTACTTGAGGTCTTCCTTGCTTTCACATGAAATCATGAGGACACAAAATGAACATTTAGATAGTCCAACATTTATATTTCATTTTTTTCTATTTGATTATTCCATGGTCATGAATTTTTGATCATGAATTTCTTTAAAGATGTCCCTTCTTCTGGATCTTCATTATGCATTGTCTGTCTCATATTGAGTAACTGTTGTTGACCCAAGAGACTCAAACACTGCATTGTCTCCTTCCATTAGCAGGGGTCCCATCTATTCTGGACCCATGCAAACAATCAGAAAAAATTCAGCCCTAGGAGAGCCTAGACTCTAATTTCATATTAAACAGATTCCATTTTTTTCATATTTTTCACTTTAAACTTTAAATACAGTGATTAAAAGTTGTTTAAAACATAATCTTTTTGGTCATATCTAAGTTACCCAAAGAAGAAGAACAAGACAACAACAACAACAATTATAACAAAAAGTGTATAATTTGAATCACAAAAAGAGCAGGCAATTTATTCCTACGTGTAATTAAGATATTAAACAAAAAGATAAATCACATTGACAGAATAACAAATACATATTTTTTAGCTACTATTAATCTTTTGAGAGGCTGATACACAAACTTTATTAGAACATAAAACATTTTGTAGGTTGTACAATTCACCTTGGGCCTATTACTGTCTACATCAAAGTTCATGTCATATCATTTTCCCTCAGGGACTTGGATTTCTCCTCTTATTGATTACTGATTTGTTTCATATAGAAGGTTCCCTTAGCACCAAGAAGATCCTCACATGCATTGAAATTACAAAGATGCCTTGTAATTTGTGACATCTTCTTCATGTTTAGTAATCACTGCTGAAGGAAGGAATCCAAAGAAGGAATGGCCTTCAGGGCCCTAACATCAACTCACTTAGTAAAATTCATGTTCAACAAAGGAGAAGCTGCAGGGTAGAAGAAAAGAGCCTAACCCATCCCCAAGATTCACTTCATGGGAGTCTGGTAACAGAGGGCATTACTTGCCACATGGGAAAGTTGAATAGGCTATCTCTTCTTTGATCTTTTACAGAAAACCCATTCCTCTGCTGTAATCACAAAGCACAAATAACACTAAGGGTTTACCATGTTGTACTCAAATGTGTTTATGGTCTTTTCAGTACTAGAAGCTCCTAGAAGTTTTTCATATTTGTTTTGGCAAAATACTGAGTCACATATCTTTTGTATGTATAACCCACATTACATTTGCAATTTGCTGTAGACTGCTCATATCCACTATGTTCCTCTCCATTGCCCTCCATTACAGTAGTGTTTGTTACTTAGAGTCATATTTCACTGAAAGAACTCTGTTGTTAAAAATATCAGCCTTTATTTCAAGGAGAAACTTAGAATCATTAAACAAACTTTTTAATTTTCTAAGGGCAATCTAATCTATTCCCCTGTTCATTTATGGATCCAGGTCCATTTGTAAGTTTTCCAAGATAGCTGTGCATAGACTTTGAATCAAATGAGTTTACATCTGAGTTGCTTTGTAAACCTTAAAAAGGTACATAAATGCTAGCTATTACAGTCAATCAACATTTGTGCAATTAAGTTTCACAACTTCAAACATTTCACAACTTCAAACATGATTTTATTAGTAACTTCATTTTCACTTTCACATTGTAATCACTCACATTCATGGCCTTATGCAGTAGAGAAAAAAAATGAGAGACACTACGTGGCCAAGTGAGTGACTGGTACCTTATCAGGTGCTTCACTAGTCTTATTTACCCTACCTCTGTAGAGAGCTCCCAGTGCATCATAATTTGCCTTTAAAACTAAAGCTTTGCACTACAAATATCCCTCAAAAGCATAGTGCAAGTCCTTTGAACTCCAAGTCAAAGCATGCAAAGTTGGACATATTACTTAGGGAGAAAACAAAGGTGTTAGATAAACTTCAGCCTGCAAAGTCTTCATCTACTTGTGACTTGAATTTATAACTCCACTATCATCCACCAGTCATTGAAAGATGGTGTTGGAGATGTGCCGGGTTTTTATTTACAACGCCGGCTTCTTTATGCTAGTCCGTCCTCTTACTCACCAGTCCAACGCGTGATGAGTCTTCGGGGTACCTCCGGCCCCCACTCTTTGATGGGGGAAGAACCAGACAGAGCGCCTGAGGTGGGTAATGAGTCTTTATTCTTCCGTGATCACATTCCCGCTCCCTCCCTACCTCTCAGCAGACACTTTTATCCCCCCTGTCCTCCCTCCCATGAACTCTTAAACAATGAGGGGCCGAGTTCTGTAACATTCCTTTATAAGGGGATTATTTTATCCCTTCTGTCCTCCCTCCCATGAACTCTTAAACAATGAGGGGCCGAGTTCTGTAACATTCCTTTATAAGGGGATTATGTTTCCCCCGCTAAGCGACCACCAAGCCTCTTCCCCCCGCCCCCAACATCTCCCCCTTTCTGTTTTACAAGGTTATCACTTGGTGTGACCTTAAGCGGTGCTGAGGTTAGCCTTAAGCGGTGTCATTTCTACTGGCCTCTGATAGCCGGGGGCGAGGAACCCTGTCTTAGGTCATCTCCTTCAACCCAGGACCTTGCCCGTCCTAGGCGCCCGACACCCTCAGGGCCTGTCTTAGGTGGCTGGGTTAGGAGAGGTTGCCCGTCTTGGGGTTTACCTCATCTTACCCCTAGGTGTCACATGTCATGCATGGCGGCTAGCCAGACTTGGGGATCCTCCCCCGTCTCTATGGCCATGAAGGCTTTCTGAGTAAGAAGCATATAACCCCTCTGTCACCTAGCTAGGCGGCAGAAACAGACAACAAGTAGGGTGATTCCCAGAATCAGCGTCCTTGTTCACCCTCAAGGGGGTATCCTCCCGCCATCTGGCAATCCCTCCATGGTATGGGATCCTCGATGTCTTCCCCTGTGGCCACACATGAGGGGCCCCACCGAGGCAGAAGGGAGCCCCATCGATGTATTGGTCACTAGCAGGCGAGGGTACATCAGGGAGTTCCGTGCTACCGGAAGGGGAGAGGGAATAACTCGGAGTATTCCCCATGTCGGATTTCCTTCAGATGGAGCACCTCCAAGGATCCCTACGATGATCAGAAGGCCTGAAAAAGAAAGAAATTCCTCTCACCCCGTAGGGTTGGGCATTAATCAAGGTCTCTTATCTTGTAAACAGGGAGCCATCTTTCTGGCTCTTCTATCTTATCCTCGGGATGAAATGACAGGTGGCCCTGTCTTCTGTTCTTTACTGTTACAGGGCCATGCCAACCTCCCTCTTCATCTCTCCACATGACTTTAGAGCCTGGTAGGGCCTTGGTGGGAGAGGGCAGGAGCGTTGGTTCTTTCTTAGCATGTCCTTTTGGGGAGAAAAATCTCTGGGCGGCTGTAGTGCCGTCATCCCTGACTTGTAGGAAATTCATGGTAAATAGTACCTGAGACAGGTCTGAATGGGTCAGTGACCTGCCAACTCCCCCTTTCTGTTTAAAAAGATAGGATGTAGCAGAGTATCCATGTAAAGCTGGCACAGGGTGGGGCTATTGGCCATTCCCTGCGGTAGGACGGTGAACTGATAACGTTTACTGGGGGCTTGGAAATTGATCGCGGGGAGGGAAAAGGCAAATTTTTCTTTGTCCTCCGGGTGGAGGGGAATGCTATAGAAGCAGTCTTTAACATCAATCACTATAATAGTCCACCCTTGCGGGACTGCAGTGGGCATAGGGAGACCAGGTTGGAGGGTCCCCATGGGTACCATGTTGGCATTTACTGCCCGAAGATCAATCAACATTCTCCAACTCCCCCCTTTCTTTTTTATGACAAAGACGGGGGAGTTATACGGGCTAAGGGACGGTTCCACTTTGTTCTCGTGCAGGAGGGTCATTACTATGTCTGTGAGGGCGATGAGCTTTTCTTTTGTCAGGGGCCACTGCTCAACCCAAATAGGTTTCTTATTAATCCATGTTATTCTGGGGGAAAAGCTCATCTCTAGAGTGGCCCCAATTAATTTCCCCGCAGGCTATCAGGGGTGGCAAGTGTCAGGTTAAGCTGGCTCAAGATATCTCTACCCCATAATGCATAAGGGAGGTCGGGTAGGCACAGTGGGGTGAAGAGTCCAGATTCTTCCAAAGCTGACCACCGTAAGGCGTGTGCTGCTTTCATGGCAGATCTATTGCCCCCCACCCCCGTCACTGCTTGAGGGCTCTGTAGGAGTGGCCACTCGCGCCTCCACTGTCCCCTATTTATGACAGAGCAATCGGCTCCAGTGTCAATTATCCCTTCGAGCTTCTGATTTTCCACCGTGACGGTTAACAGTGGTCGCCCAGAGCTGACCGGGTGGACCCAGTTCACATGAGCTGGAGGGGCCCGCAAGGGCAGCGCCTTTCCTACCTCTTGGCCCTGTTTTACCAAGGTGGGAAAGGGGTGGGGGTTTGTGACCCTTACGGATGTGGGACTTCCGGGACCAAAAATGACCTGGGTATGGGTGACTAAGTCCACACATCTCTCAGCCCCTGTGATGAGCGCTGGGAAAATATTTAGCTCAATGGGAATCATCGAGGTTTCCCAAGGCCCGATCTCTCTCTGCTGTGTCCCTTCTCTATAGTCAACCCTCACGGGGATAGTCACAGTAATGGGGCCGCTGTCTTCGAGCACGGGGGGGGGGGCCCCGCGGCCGGGCCCCTCCCTTTCCCTTTTCCCGACTTCCCTTTGGATCGGCAGAACCTGGCTATGTGACCTGGCTTTCCGCACCCAAAACAGGTGGGTCTCACCTGCATACCGTGAAGGGCGGTCAGGAGGCTATCCTCCCGGTTCTCCATGGCAGTCACTAAGGCTTGAATTGAATCCTCGCTGGGCATGTCCAGCAATTTGTCAACAATTCCTTCTAATGAAGCGTCGGGGGGAAGGCTGCTAATGGCTGCGATCCCTTTGGGGCGAAGACCCTCTTTAATCAATTGTCTCATAAGTAGATCAGATCCCGGGGTGTCTCCCATTATACGAGTCACTGTCTCTTTAACCTCGTTCACAAATGAGAGGGGTGTCTGATCTGCTCTCTGCTTCAGCCCAACCAACTTCTCTGTGGCTCTCCCCCCTTTCATGGCTCCAATCTTATCCCAAGCTGCAACATGTGTTTCTTTAACAGTCTCTAGCTCAAACTGGCCATACTGGGCCTGAGCAGCAGGGTCAGTATAGGCTCCAGTTCCACACAGGAGGTCAATGGCTAAATCCAGGGGAGTATAACCCCGGGATTTTGCCAGCTTAGAGGCCTCTCTGCGGGCCTGAGCCTTAAAAGCTAAATATAAGGAGGCATCTAGGCACGCGGCTGCAATTTCGTCAAAGTCAGCAGGGGTCCAAGGGTGCGTAGCAAAGAGGTTTTGCATCAGTCTTTTTACATAAGGGGAGCTTGGGCCGTATTTAGTCACGGCCTCCTTAAGTTCCTTAAGCATCTTAAAAGGGACAGGGCGGTAGTCTCGGGCTCCGGTAAGGGGGTCCGTAAATACCGGGTAGAGGCCCCAGTCATCCCAGTCCACCTCCTCCCCTTTCTCTATTGCTATGGAGGCACTGGTGGCAAGTAGGCTGGATGGGCGGAGCCCTTGAGGGGATCTCTGAAGGGCGGACAAGGAACACGGGGGATTTTTTGCCCCTGTTTCCTGGCTGGGCCGCCAAGCCTGGGGCGCGGCAGCTGTCCAATCAGCGCGGACTTCTCCCTCCTCGTCAGCAGCCTCCCGGTCCCACCTACTCACGCTCCTCTTCCTGCCACCCCTGAGGACTGTTTGCACCCCTCCCTTCCCGCGCTCGGAAACTTCCGGCCCTGAATCTCTAAGTGTGCCACATTCATCGCCCTCCCCCTTTTCATTCTGTCTTGGTAAGGAGGGGCATGCAGCATTTTCTTCTCCCTGGGGGCCCCTTGTTCCCCCATTGTTTCTTCTAAGTTCCTCCCACGGATACAGGGGAGGGAGTGGCCTTCCCTCTTCCTCTGAGCTCTCTGAATCCGATCCCGCCAACGAGCTACCCACCTGAGTGCTGATTGTTCGTGCCAAAGTCACCTTCTGGGGATGCAGGGCTGCATCCACTATCTTATACACTGTAAAATCCTTGGGGGTCAGTTTTCCCGGGCAGGTGTCATTATAGGAGGCCATCTGCTGCCCTACCACCTTCCATTTATCTGGTTGGATCCCACTATGTTGCACCCAAGGGCAGATGTTCCAGATATTCTCAACAAAAGCACGGCAACGTCTTGATAGGTAATTTACGGCCATGCTTAGCACAGAGTTTATAAAGCTGCGCTGCAACGGCCTCTTTTTCCTCCGGCTCAAAGGCGGGAATACTATTCCGGCCCCCCATGCTGTCTACTAGCCGAGGCTGCAATCCTAACAGGTGGCAGAACTGGAAAGTTCCCGTTCGGCAAAAGAGAAGGAGGCAGCAGGGCACAATCAGACAGGCCAGCACGGCAAGGAGCGTGATTAGAGCAGAAGGAGAAAGGGGAGAGAAAGAAAGCATAGTCAACACAATAGGGATATGTCCCTCAGGCAATATCTGAGAGTAAACGCCCTCTCCTTCCTCCCGGTCAGAAACGACCGAGGCTGTCTGGAGAATCCGACCAGCGGATTCAGACGTTCCCTAGCAAAATCAGGTCCCGGGTTTCGGCACCACTTGCCGGGTTTTTATTTACAACGCCGGCTTCTTTATGCTAGTCCGTCCTCTTACTCACCAGTCCAACGCGTGATGAGTCTTCGGGGTACCTCCGGCCCCCCACTCTTTGATGGGGGAAGAACCAGACAGAGCGCCTGAGGTGGGTAATGAGTCTTTATTCTTCCGTGATCACATTCCCGCTCCCTCCCTACCTCTCAGCAGACACTTTTATCCCCCCTGTCCTCCCTCCCATGAACTCTTAAACAATGAGGGGCCGAGTTCTGTAACATTCCTTTATAAGGGGATTATTTTATCCCTTCTGTCCTCCCTCCCATGAACTCTTAAACAATGAGGGGCCGAGTTCTGTAACATTCCTTTATAAGGGGATTATGTTTCCCCCGCTAAGCGACCACCAAGCCTCTTCCCCCCGCCCCCAACAGAGATGAAGTCAAGGTCTTATCAGTTTTGATGTCTTCCAACAGTAATGATTAAAGCTTTAACTACCTCTCCTGAGGTTTTGAAAGGGCAACCAAAGTATAGAGGTTTACAGCAGCATAGTATTTAGTAAAATGCCCTCACATGGCTATCTAATGCAATTGAAGATAAAATTCAAGTTAAAAATGTTTTAGCTTTAAGAATTTATTTGCTGTATGATATTTATGATACTGAAGATGTCATGTGTTATGAAAAGTGAATATTGTCTGAAATCAATGTTTTGTTTTTTTGAGATCTTAGGTCATTTCATGGTCACTATGTTAGAAAAATTGCCTATTATCAAAATTAATATTTTCTGATATAAAAACTATATTTTCTGAAACCTCCAGCAAAAGATCACAGTTTTTGGTGGTCATGGGAATCTAATCACTATTTCCCATAGATTTGATAAATATAACAACATATATATTTTGGACATTTTCACACCAAATCTAGAAACATTACTTCCATGTAAGTTGAGGATTAACTTTTATTGCTATACTGCATGTTATCCAATTAGTTGTTTATTATAGTTTGGAGAGTAGGAACTCTTTCTCCACTAACTTTGGCTCACAATCTCATAGATCTAGAACTGAGTTTGCTCAAACTCTTGATTTTACCATGGAGGAAGGATCAATGCATGATCTTTGTTTGAGGATGATTTTACACTCAATGCAACCTCTAAAGCTAAGATACAACAAAGTATGGTTAGATTTTCTACTGCTTGTGTTCATTTTGGTCAAATAGCATTAAGAAAACAAAGGTGCTCCATTAGCCCAGCACCTTAATATCCATATGTGAAACCATTGGTTGCAGCAAATGGGGAAAGTTTGAATATAGTGGATAAGTTCATTTACCTTGGGAGTGTATTTTTCAGGATGTACACATAGTTGGTGAGGTGGACACACACACACACACACACACACACACACACACACACACACACACACATTGCCAGAGTTAGTTCAATGTTTGGGAGGTGCCAAAGAAAAATGAGGGAGGAAAGTATTAGATTACCTACCAAAATGAAGGTCTGAAGAGCTGTTGCACTGACCTCTTTGTTGTGTGCTTGTGAAACATGGACAGTATACCAGCATCATTCTAAGAAACTGAATTGTTTCCATTTGAATTGTCTTAGGAAGATTCTGAAGATCATATGGCAGGATAAAACAGTGATGTCCTTTCTTGAGCTAAATTGCCAAGCATTTAAACTCTTCTACAAAGAGTACAACTCCAATGAACTGGACATATTGTTTGAATGCTGAACATTCTCTTACCTTTTTACAGAAAACTCATACAAGGCAAGCATTCAAATTAAGGTCAGTAAAAGTAATATACTCTCAAGGTCTCTTTTAAAAAATTTGAAATTGATTGTGAGACATGGAAGACACTGCCCCAGGACCTCCTTGGGTGTAGTATGCTGCATCAAAGAAGGTGTTGGACTCTTTAAGCAAAGTAGAATTGCAGTAACTCAAAAGAAACATGAGATTTAAAATTGAGAGACATCGCCATTCCAAAAGTTCTTATGAACTATTTGTGCCCAACTATTAGGAACTATCTGTGACCAGGCTTGTATTCGTCTCATCAACCATGGTCAGACACATTGTACCTTGACCCCAAAATAATGATATTATTTTGGTCTTTTTTTAAATTGAAGGATAATAATCATCTGATTTTAAAGATGAGGAACTAAGGCCCATGGGGGTTAAAATGATTTGCCTATAACAACTATTAAGCATCAAAAGTAGGAATTAAACCCAAGTTCTCTAGTTTCAGAACCAGCATGCTTTTCACACTAAGCTTAAATTAATGTAATGTTAGAACTGCAAGGGATCTTAGAGGTCTTCTAGATCATATCTCATATTTTCTTACAATATTATTATTTCTTTTTTACACAAAAAGGCTAAAAGACTATGTAACTTTTTTCAGACAGTCCTAGAATGACATTTCTGACCATTTTTCATTGTTCTTTCCAATATGACCCAGTGACTTTTCTTTTGGCTTCTGAAACTATCTATATCAATAATATAATCATGGCATATTTTTAGATAAACACAGCTCCTTCAACCATATAAAAATAAATGCAAGGGGCGGCTAGGTGGCATAGTGGATAAAGCACCGGCCTTGGAGTCAGGAGTACCTGGGTTCAAATCTGGTCTCAGACACTTAATAATTATCTAGCTGTGTGGCCTTGGGCAAGCCACTTAACCCCATTTGCCTTGCAAAAAAACCTAAAAAAAAATAAATGCATCAATTGAAGTAAAATAATTAAAATATCAAAAAGAAAAGAAATTTTCTTTAAGTAATGATGAAATCAGGGAAGTATTGAGAATCACACTATAAATTGAAATGCTCTGACATCTGCAAAATCTAGGGAATTTAGTAGTGACAGAAGATGTGGAGAATAATACCTAGTGCTAAATTCAAGAATCCTTACAAATAATATCTAATAGCTATATAGACAAGAGAAGCTTGGAGATAACCCATTTCAGATGCTACTCTTCATTCAGATATGAGTTAAACTAGGTCACTCCTTAGGTGATTTCCAACACTCAGTTTCCATAATGATTTTGTGAGTTTGTACAGAACTATGAGATCTATAGATATCAAGCTACAATAGAGACAGGGTCACTAAATCATAGGTAAAAATTTCTCCTGACAGCATATTGATTTAGAAAACCATATATTAACATTACCTCATTCTGTTGTATTTTATTTATTTTGTTAAGTATTTCTCAATTACATTTTAATTTAGTTTGGACAGTACTCAGATGTGAAGTCCTGGTAAGGAAATTCCTTCTACCAAGAAAGACCCACATCTTCTCCATAATGGATAGACTTAGACACTTGTCTAGGAACTATATGCTTAACCAATGTGACACAATCAGTATGTGTCAGAGGAAAATTGAACTTTGATTTTCATTACTCCAAGAACTATCTATCATTTTTTTTAAAGATATTTTCAAGGCAATGGGGCTAAGTGGCTTTGCCCAAGACCATACAGCTAGGTAATTATTAAGTGTCTGAGGCTCTGGATTTGAACTCAGGTACTCCTGACTCCAAGGCCGGTGCTCTATCCACTGCACCACCTAGCCACCCTGAGACCATCTTTCAATCCACAATGTCATGCAAGTTTCTTTTTAATAATTATTCTAGGAAAATATTGAGCGATAACAAATGAGGCAAAGTACTGTGTCCATATACGCCTAATGTTTTAGATGACTTTTCAGAGGTCACAAGTTTTCTCATAGAGAGTCAATAATCTGAAACCTCAAGTAAGATAAGCCCAAGAAATAAGAATCATAAAACTATAACTTTAACTGATATAACTATAATCTATCCATGTGTTCATAAAATAAGATTACATTGCATTTTAGCAGATGATGGCATTTCATCATGAAAAAACTAATTCTGTCTCATAATTTAAGACACATTTTAAAGAAATTTTCAGTTTTTTAGATCATCATGTGACTTTAAATATATTACCCCATTTCATTAGTTAGTCAGTCAGCAAGAATTTATTTGGCATGTCTTGTGTGCTAGGTATATGAGATGCTATACAGTAAAAATGAGTTCCAAAAGCATTTAAAAGATCTTAACTCAAGCATTCTGTGATCTTTTAATTTTTTTATTAATATCTTTTATTCTGGACTTTTCTCCCTCTCCTAATTCCTCCCAAAGAATCATTCCTTATAATTCTGATCTATGATCACTACAATTTTCACAATGAAGATTCACTCAACACTAGAATCTACCCTCTTATTCCTACTGTTTCAATTTCTGGTGCAAAAATAACATCAGTAGCTTAACCATACTTCAATTTCATTCTCTTAGTCAGTCCCATGAGATTCAGGATGACAGGGCTACCTTCCTCTTCATCTTCATAACCACACAGCAGCTTTTAATATAATTAACTGCCTCCAATAGGAAATATCTTATCCTTCATTCTTTCTATTCTGTGCTGGGTGGCCAAAAACTTACAAAGTTTTTCATGATTGGACAAAATTTCTTACATGCAGATCTTGACAGGTAGTACTATGTAGTAAAAAATTTCATCCTGACAATCAAATGATCCTTTTCACATGTCAGCATTGTATAGATAATAAATTTAACTGATCCAAACTAATTTTATGCTTTAGGGTCCATCCTCCTATCAAGACATTATTTTACCTAAGCAAATAATGAAATCAACATGCTGTGATGTATCCTAAACCTTTTAACCACCACCTTTGTATACCATGCCTTCTAGACAAGGTACATTGCTTCCACATTTCATATAATTATGAAAATAGACAGTATTGAAACATAACTAGGAAGACAATAATGGTAGAAAAATTTTACATTTCAGTTAGTTCAAGTCAGGTTGATTCTATTCTAAATACATGAATGAAATTTGGAAAGTAAAACATTTAGTTAATTATCTGGTTGTCTCAATATGTAGAAATATCATTTTCATTGAAATTTTAAGTTTCTCAACTATCTTGGAATTTCTATGACTATAAAGGGAAAAAAAGAATTTTTTTCTCATGAGCATACATTTAAACATTTTAAATGCCAACTATCCTACTGAGACCATTGCTAAAATTAATGTGCAATTCCAGTTTGTCCTAAAACTAGAATATCCACCAAATCTTAAGCTACTGCAGAGTCTTCAAAACCCATGCAGAGCAATCAGCAAAGAGATATGACTTTGTCCCTTCTTGTTTGGAATAAACAGGATGCACATAGGGTCTTTTAACTTTTTTTTCTTATACCA
Organism: Macrotis lagotis; assembly: GCF_037893015.1. Taxonomy (NCBI): domain Eukaryota; kingdom Metazoa; phylum Chordata; class Mammalia; order Peramelemorphia; family Peramelidae; genus Macrotis; species Macrotis lagotis. The sequence continues at coordinate 715,661,448 of NC_133658.1, forward strand.
CAAATATAATGTCATCTTTCTGAATGAAAGTGGTTACAATATAATAAATATTATTCTATTATACATTATATAATCTAACATGATATGAATATTTTATCATTATATTGTGGTTGTAGCTTATTATATTGTTATTATTATTATAACTAGTATTTAATTTATATAGTGCTTTAAGGTTTGCAAAAAAAACTTGAGAAATGTTACATCATTTTATCCTTACAGAAATCTTGAGAAATGGTTAATCTTATTATATCTTTGTTTTTCAGATGAGAAAATCAAATTGAATAGAGGTTAAATGACTTGTTCAGGGTCACACATCTAGATAGTACCTGAAGATTTAAACTCATGTCTTCCTAAATTCAAAACTATTCTCTCACTTGTCACTCAGCTAAATAAAACCCTCCACTATCATCCTAGAACCTATGAAAAAATGTTGTTCATTCCAGCATTTTTATTCTTCCACAGCATGGCACCTTTCTATAAAGTCTTACATGATTGCTTTTAATGTGTTCTGTACTCATCATTCTTAGTACCAAAGCTGCACCTTCCCATCTTTGTTCTTTATGTGTGCACATGCACATGCATGCATGCACACACACTCACACACACACACACACACACACACACACACACACACACACACACACCCCTATATGTGGAATGTGCTTCCTCCCATCTATATTAAATCCTCAACTTCATGTCCATAGTGGAATCTTAATATAAATTTGTTAAATTAAATGTAATGGATTTGAGCAACGTTTTAGCAACACAACTACTGAAATGTTTAAGTCTCTTGACAACTTCCTAAACTACAAGATAAATATGGGATCATGGTTCTCCTGAAGAAAAAACAAGATCCCATTATTTCTAGGAAAAGTATCAGTGAATCATTTTATTCCTCAGGAGTATAATGACACTGAAGTTTAAATACAGCTGTTCTTTCTGAACAGGTTTTTTTTTTTCCCTTAGGAGGATAATTACTGACCAAAAGACTCCATCCTGACACTTGTTCCTACCACACAAAACCTGGATTAGTCCACCAAAGAACAAAAAAACTACTTTTCTTGCTTTCTTCAGCTGTGATTTTCTCATTTTGACACAAATTGCTACACAAAGACATGCAGGAACTACTTCCACAGAAATTACTCCTATGTAAAAGTAAAGGAGCAGAGCCCTTCCTCTCTACCATCACAAATAGCTTCAATGAACAAGTTTCTAAATGCAACAAACAAATGAACTCAGAGATTGAATTAGAGGTTTGCTTGTTTTTTAAATAAACTTGTCTAATATGTTCTGTTGTTGCTATGAAAAATTCCTGGGGATTGGGAGGGAGACATTTTGTAAATTTGGATATTATTTATTTGAAAAATTTAAAAACATATTCTTATTCAAATAATGCAAAAAAAATTGTTACTATCAGAGGACAAAAGCAATTGAACTCTATTGTTAACATCTGAACAATTTTAAAAAGAAGAAATTGGACATGGATAAAGCTAGGTTTGATATAAGCAGAGTCTTCTTAGTAATTAGAATAATCCTAAAATGGGTTGACAAGGAAGGTAAGTGGGCTTTCTCTAACTGGATGCTTTCATATTAAATATGAATGACAACTTTATGGGTCCATCACAGAAATTATTCTCATTTAGATAAAAATTATAATTCTTGGCTTCTAATGTCCCTTCAAACCCTGAGGTTTTTAATTCTTATTTAATCAAAACTTACTTGACATCATCTAGTATGACATATTATACAAGTAATAAGAGAACTCAAATATAAATATATTTTACAGTATTGAAATGAATAATTTAAGCCCATATGATAAGAATATAGGACAAGGTTTCCAAAGACAGTATTTCCAAGGTATACTAGAAGTCATAAATGTATTCTGTACATTTTGGGAATTTATCTTTTCAAAAGTACATCTGTAAAAAATCATTCTTTTTGTTTGAAGTAGAGAATTTCAGTCAATCAATAAGCATTTATTAGATAGCTATTATACGCGAGACATGGTAATGGAAAAAGAATATAAAGATAAAAAGGAAATAGTTTCTGCTTCTTCCCTCAGGCTTACATTCTATCAGTGTAAACAGTATGTCCAATATATAGATTTAAAGCTGATAAATAAAGAATATATAAAAATAGATTATAATTTTTAGGTATGGACATTATGAGTCAGAGGAGATCAAGAAGGTTTCTTTAGAAGATGGAGATGTCTAAATGAAATAAATTATAGAAGAGAGAAGATAAAAAGAAATTGCATTGTATTGGAGAGGAGAGAAAGCCAGTGAAAAAGGTATAAAATTTTAAATTAGAATGTCTCATGTGAGGAAAAGGTAGGAGGTCAGTTTTCCTCATGAAGAAACAACTAAGGAGTGAACTCAGATTTTATTTTATTTTATTTTTATCCTCTATGCCAAATTACTTTTATAATATTTTTACAATATACATCTTTTCACTAAATATTACATTAACATAAAGGATTCTGGTAATAATAAATATACATTTCATTCTGCTTTCTTTAAAAAAAATACTGATTTTTTATTTAGAATGCAGTTCTTGATTCAAAGAATCATTTGTTAAAGACTCTCCTCATTAGTGGAGACTGATTACTCAATTATCTGTACTTGGCGATTAGTGAAGTTGATGTTAATTTAATAGAAAAGAAATTCTCTTCTTCCTGCTTCCAGATTCAAGAGAGATAACATGAGACTTCAGACATTCTTCATGCCCCAAGTATAAGAAAGACTCCAGAAAGAAATCAATGTATAGAGGAGCTAGTCTTTCAAACATACCCCTGTACCCAACTTATTACATCAGAGTCTTTAGGAAAAAATCTCAGGACTCTCTCTTGGTTAAGCTGAGTTACCTCACTCACAATAGGAAAACTCATTCTCTATATTTTCTGCTTATATTACCATTTGTACACTTTCTCTGATTTTTGCTTTGTAATGATTTAGAGGCATGGCTTTATGCATTATTTGCTACATGTAGACTTCCAGTTATATAAAGAAATAGATATATTCTCTGACCATAATAACATTTCACACCTGTCCAAAAGAAAAATATGTGACAAAATAAAGGTAGCTCCAATTACCCATATCTATATCTAGGACAGTGGTATCAAACTCAAATAGAAAAAGAATTCTATGGTTGATATATTAACTTAGAAAACCACAAATTAACATTATCTATATTATATTTTTATCTATTTTTGTTGGATATTAGCTAATTAACATAATCTTATTCAGGTCACAAAGACATCAAAAGAAAAACTCTAGAATACCTAAACCTCAAACGAAGGTTTAAAAAAATGACTTGATATCTATCATGAATTCACTGCATCTGACCACTGCCTTCCTCCACTCCCTCTTTTCAGTGATGTGGAGATCCAGTCTCCAAGTTAGCAGAGTGTGCTTGAGTCTTAATGATTAGCACAAGAGCAATGTTCTGTACCACACCTGGTTTCTGCAAGAGAGTAGAGGGAAATAGACTACTAGTGATTTTGCTGCGTGAAAGAGTAAATTCAGTTTGATAACTCTTTGGGTATAATTCCAGATTGCTCTCCAAAATGGTTGGATACATTCACAATTGCAACAATGAGTTAGTGTCCCAATTTTTCCACAGTCCCTCCAACATTGATTACATTCCCCTTCAATCATTTTAGCTAATCTGATAGGCTAATCTGTATTGAGATAATCAGATAGGTTAATTTGAATTTTTCTAGTCATCAATGATTTAGAGCATTTTTTCATATGCTATATATATATATTTTTAATTTCTGAGTAGCCAGAGCTAAGATGATGGAGTAAAGTCAAGGACTTACCTGAACTTTCCCCTTACACCACTCCAAATATCTTTAATTAGTAACTCTAAACAAATTCTGGAGTAACAGATCTCACAAAAAAAAAATGGAATGAAACAATTTTCCAGTCCAAGACAACTTAGACGGTCTGTTGCACCAGAGTAAGAGAGGAGCTTAGTCCAGACCAGGACCCAGAAAATGAGGAGCAAGCCGTGGGAGTTACTGAAACATTAGTGGCAACATTAGCTGCTTCTGGAACACTTAGTCAACTGACAATAAAAGCATTGAACCACTGTTCAGAGGGACATTATGAGGATCTCTTTGCTAGCACTGTGACAGAACTGCTGCTTTGCCCATCCTTGGATCCAGATTGCAGTCCTTGGTGGCAGTCCCAGGGTGAAGAGAGAAGTAACACACTAGAGCTTGTGATCCAGGGGAGCTGGGACCCTCCTCACAGTTCCAGGGCCAAAAAAGAGTATTTGTGGTCACTCAGAGTCAAGAGCACAAGCCAGGAGAGAAGTAAATGGAAAACTTACGGATTTCTAGAAGTATTGTGGAAAAGAACTGCACAAAACTCCTGAAGTTTGGGTTACTGTGCCTTCCACGCTGGAAGAAGAATTCCATTTGACCAGACATAAAAGTGAAGGAATAGGATGAGAAAATGAACAAACAAAAGAAAAAAAAATGTTCTAACTATAGAAAGTTATCTCATGATGAGGAAGATAAAAGCATACACTCAGAAAAATAAAACAACGTCAAAGCTTCTATATTCAAAGTAAGCAAGAAAAATATGAATGTATCTTAGGTCATAGAAGAGCTCAAAAAGGGTTTTAAAAATCAAGCAAGAGAAACAGAGGAAAAATTAGGAAGAGAAACGAGTGATTTGAAAATATCATGAAAAATGAGTCAAGAACTTGATAAAGACACAAAAAAGTGAAGAAAATAACACCTAAAAAAGTAGGCAAATTGGTAAAAGAGGTGCAAAAAAGGTCAATGAGGAGAAGATGCCTTTAAAAATGGGGAAGTATAAAAGTTCCCTGAAGAACTGAAGAATTAAAACACTAAAGAATTAAAAATTAAGAATGGACAAGCTGAAACTAATGATTTTATGAGAAATCAAGAAACAATAAAACAAAACCAAAATAATGAAAAAACAATATGAGATATCTTGCTGAAATAACAACTGATCTTGAAAATTGATCCAGGAAAGATCAAAGGGTAAAATAGTAATTGAAAGAAATTGAGGGAATGACAATCAATTGGAAAATCTCTGAACAATGGTGATTATAATGGAATTGCTATTCTGTTACAAGAAATGATGAACAGGATGTCCTCAGAAAAACCTGGAAAAAATTACCTGAGTTGATATGAAGTAAAATGTACTGTAGAAAGTAGCAGAAATAATGTAAGATAATCAGGTGTGATCTTATCTGTTCTCAGCACTACTATGATCTAAGACAACTATGAAGGACTTATGATGAAAAATGTTATCTATCTCCAGAGAAGGAACTGATATAGTCTGAATACAGATTGAAACATACTTTAACTTTATTTTTCATGAGGATGTTTATATATTTTATATATATTTACATATTATATATTACATAATTATACATATTATATTACATAATTATATCATATATATTTATATATTTTTTCATAGTATGACTATTATATAAATACTGTTCATGGCTGCACAATTGCTTTCCTTCTCATTGAAAGTAGAATGGGGAGGGCATAAAGGAGAGAATTTGGAACTCAAAGTCTTAAAATTGAATGTTAAAAATTGTTTGTACATGTAACTGGGGAAAATGAAATATTCAATAAAGCAAAGCAAAATAGAAAAAAAAGAGAAGTGAAAAATTGTTTTAATTTTACATTGGACCCTAGCCCTTAACCATTTATCATTTCAGGGATATCTCATATATTCTTATAGATTTTACAAAAAAATTTCACAGTTGTTTTTCTGTATCCCATTTTTTTCATCAAATCAATTGTACTGGTTCTGCTCATTTCACTCTGTGATGTTTGCCCTTCATTCTCGAAGAAGACCATGATATCAAGGAGGTGATCAAGGGAAGTGACAATCAAGTGAATTGAATTTGAATGTGTGGATGTTCCTCCAGAACTATTTGGGTCCAATAGCCAGATATAAATTGGGATGACTGCAGATAAGCCTGGATGTGAGGCAGAGTTAAGTGATTTATCTAAAGTCATACAGTTAGTAAATGTCAGGTCCTCCTGACTACAGGACTGGTGCTGTATCCACTGCATCAGCTAATTGTCCCCTTTCACTCTATACCAATTAATTGTCAGAATTTCCTGAAATAGTATCTTTTGTCATACTGTTTCATTTGATTCGTATACCATGATCTGTGCACCAATCTCTAACTGAACATTAATTTATTTTCTAGATCTTTTCTTTTTTCCTACCTTTTCTTATCTTTTCATCTTTCCTCTTTCTTTCTCTTTTTTTGTCTGTTTCTTATTATCCTTTAAGGATTAAAAAATTTGTTTTAATTGCAGCTATAGCTTTTCAGGCTTTTTTCCTTGGCCTATATTGGGATAACAACTCTGCACATCCTTGCATCCCTGTCTAATTTCCTGTTGGATTTGTTATATTTCCATCCTGAATTCTGAGTTTGTTTGTGTTTAATTATGTGCACATGATATTCAACCCTTCTTTATCTGATACAAATGAGAGTGAGCTCTGACTGATGACTCCTCTCTTTTCCTCCCTAGTTGTATATATTCTTAACATTCACACAAATCATAAGAAATATTAGGTTCCATATCCTTCTTCTTTTTACACTGCTGATTTTCTCATACCTTTTCTTTTCTTTCTCCTGTTACAAGCTCTTCCAACAGACCTATTCCAACCCCAGAACTCTCCTTTTCTTACTTCATTTCTTCAAAACCATTTGAAGCTATTAAAATTCTAAAGAGAAATTTGGTCCTTTTCCCTCTGGGAGAATTTTATCACTTCACTATCACTATCTTGAAGTGCTTTCCAAAAATGATCAAGCAAATTTACCTTTCAACATGTCTCTTGACTCTTTTGTTTTTTCCAAAGTTCCTACTGATTTCTGGCCTTTTTTATCAAAAGATTTTGAAAATCCTTTGTACCATAAAACTCCATTTTCCATCTTATAGGAATGAAATCCAACCTGGCAGGATATGTTATTCTTGGTTGTAAAATGATTTTTTTTTACATTTTGGAATATTATATTTCAGGATCTTTTTTTCACTTGTAATAGAGGCTGTCAGAATTTTTGAGATCTTCACTTTGGTTCTTTGGTACTTGGACTGTTTCTTCTGGGTAGTTGTAGTTCTATTTCTTTGACATGGAAAGTTTGGAATTTGACTATTTAAATCCTGGGATGTTTTCTTTTTTTTTAAAGAGGTGATCATGATAATATTATAATTTGAAGGAAAGATAATCAATATCTTCTGAAAATCAAAAACATATGGCTACCCAAGATAGGAAAGGATCAGCAACAGCAACATCAACAACAAACCCAGAGAGGATATTCACATAAAAAGGAATAATAAGGGACTTAGGTTTTTCAGACCTGCATGTTTCAGTTCAGCTTAAATGACTTGAATCTTTAAATTATTTTTTTATTTTGTTTAAGGAAATGGGGTTAGGTGTCTTGCCGGGGCCAAACAGCTAGGCAATTATTAAGTGTCTGAGGTCATATTTGTACTCAAGTCCTTCTGATTTCAGGGCTAGTGCTCTATCCACTGCACCACCTAGATGTCACTGAATAATTAATTTCCTGTGATTTTTTAAAAATCCTTCAGTGATCCTCCTTTTTGGTTCTTTTTTGAATACTAAACAAATCTTTGTTTTCGTAAATAATACCCCTAAATATAAGAGGTAAATTTGTGACACACAACCATCAAGTATATGTTTGAATAGCTAAACTATGAATTGAGATTATTATAGACTTGACAAGAAGGGAAGAGTATAAATGTGGAACAAGAGAAGAGAAGAGGTAAAAGAGGGGTATTATTTAGTCCAGGAGACTGCCTGACTGAGAGGTTGGAAATGTGCTACAGAAGCAAACTCACATGGAACAAGCAGTGATTTGGGTGCATATGATAGAAGAAAGAAATGAATGATGCATAAACAAAACCACTGTAACCAAGATCAAAAGAAATGTAGTAAATTGGAAAACAATTTTACAATTTGTGTCTGACAAAAGACTCATTTCTAAAATATATAGCAAACTATCAGATTTATTTTTAAAAATGTCATTCCCCAATTGACAAATAGTCAAAGGATATGCAAAGGCAATTTTCAGATGAAGAAATCAAAGCTATCTGTAGTCATATAAAATTGCTTTAAATCATTATTGATAAGAGAATGCAAATTAAAGATTCCCTGAGATACCACCTCACACCTTTCAAATATGCCGATATGAGCAGTAAGGATAATGATCATTTTGGGGGGATATGGAAAATCTGGCATATGAATGCATTGCCGGTGGAGTTGTGAACTGATCCAACCTTTCTCGAGAGAATTTGGAATTAAGTACAAAGGGCAATTAAAATGTGTATACCCTTTGATCTAGCAATACCACTACTGGGTCTGTATCCTGAAGAGATAATGACAAAAGGTAAAATATCAGTTTTGTTCATAGTGTTAAAGAAGAAGAAATAGAGTAGATGCCCATCAATTGGGGAATGTCTGAACAAATTATGGTATATGTATGTAATGGAACACTATTATTCTATAATGAGGGATGGGATTTCAGAAATGCCTGGAAAGACTTGCATGAATTGATACTGAGCAAGATGAACAGAACCAGAAGAACCTTGTTCACCGTAATAGCAACATGGGGTTGATGATCAGCCTTAATTGACCTGCACATTTCATCAGTGCAATAATCAGAGACAGTTTTAGGATATCTGTGATGGAGAATACCGTCTGTATCCTAAGAAATAAATGTGGAGTTTAAACAAAAACCAAAGACTATTACCTTCAATTTTTAAAAAAAGTTGTCTTATGTGTTACATTATTTTGCTATCTCTCACATTTTCTTTCTTCCTTATGGACCTGTTTTTTCCTTCAACACATCCAATTATGGTCTATACATATCATGGAGACAAATGTAAATACTATATCAGATTGCCTTCTCTTGGGGGGGGGGTAAAATTGTAAATTTAAAAACCTGGCAAAAATGATTGGTAGAAACTGCTATTGTATGTAATTATATAATTTTAAATATATTTATATAATTTATATACATATAATTTATATAATTTTTTTAATGAATGAACAAATAAACAAACCTAATGAGGGATTAAGTGAAATAACTTTTATCAATCAATAAGAATTTATTACATAAAAGCTTCTTTCCCAATGACTAAATGATGATTTCCTTCCTACCTGCTATGTGCCAGGGTACTTCAGATAATTTTGTAAAAAACTCCCTTAGAAAACTGAAATGAATTTACATAAAAGTAAAGTCCTATCAAAGTGAGTTACTTGTCTTAACATCCACTGTTAAGTTTATCAATAATAACTTTCTTCCCATTATAAAATTTCAAACAAGCATTTCCATTGCATAGTACAATAAAACAAAAGCTAATTGCCCATGAAACTGCAAGACTATGTTCAACTTTCCTTTCAAATATATGCAGTGAAATTATCATGAAAATTTATTTTTTCTCTCTCCCACCCTAAAGATGGCTATCATCAGAAAAACAGGTATATGTCTAAAATTATTCTATACATACTTCTATTTATCAGTTCTTTCTTTGAATACAGATAACATCTTTCTTCATATGTCCTTTACTGCTAATTTGGATATTTATAATAGTAAAAATAACTTATACTTTCAAAGTTATTCTTGAAACTATATTGCTGTTACTATATGCAAAATTCTCTTGATTGTGCTCATTTTTCTCTTCATTATTTTGAGCCTTTTGATGTTTTTCTAAAATTGTTGAACTAATCATTTCTTATACCACAGTATTATTCCATCACAATCATATACCTCAACTTGTTGAGTCATTCCCCATCTGATGGGCATTTCTGTAATTTCTAGTTTTTTGCTACCACAAAGAGAAATGCTATATACATTTGGGAATATGCATTTTCTTTTGATCTTCCATAATTATCTTTGGAAATAGATCAAGTAGTGGTTTTTCTAGGTCAAAGTTAAATAACTAATCAAATAATTCTTTGGATATAATTCCAGATTACTTTCCAAAATGACTAGATGAGTTTGCAATTCTACCAAAAATGAATGTGTCCCAATTTTTCCACATCCTCTCCAACATTTGGCACTTTCCCTTCTATCATGTTCATCAATCTCACAAGGTTGTTTTTTGTTTATATTTCTCTAATCAATAATGATTTATAACATTTTCATGATATAAATTGTTTATATTTCATTGGAAAATTGCTTACTCATATCCTTTGCCTATTTATACATGGAGGAATGCTTTGTGTTCTTATAGATTTGACAAAGTTATATATACATATATATATATATATATATATACATATATATGACCTTTATCTAATAAACTGTCTATAAAATTTTCCCCAATTTTCTGTTTTCCTTATGATCTTTGTTACATTTATTTTACTTGTATAAAAATACTTTAATTTGATATAATGAAAATTATCCATTTTATACTTAACTTTTCTTTCAATCTCTTGTTTATTCAAAAATTGTTGACATATCCATAAGTATGATAGCTAATGTGTTTTATGTTTCTCTAATTTTCTTATTAAAATTTCTATATCTAGACCATGCATAGATTTTGACTTTATCTTGCTAAATAGTTGAAGATATTGGTCTATACCCAGTTTCTATCATAATGCTTTTCCAGTTTTCCCACCATATTTCTCATCAAAATAATGAACTTTTATCCCCAAATCTTGTCTTTGTATTTGTCAAATATAAGGTTATTGTATGGGGGGGTGCTGCTATAAATCTACTTTATTCTATTGATCTTTCTGTTTCTTAGCTAATACTAGATAGATTTGATAATTATTGCCTTACAATGTAGTTTAAAATCTGGTACTGCTAAACTGCTTTCCTTTTTCTCCCCCATTATTTCCTTTGATGCTCTTGATTTTTTGTTTTTCCAAATGAATCTTATTTTTCTAATTCAGTAAATATGAAAATTTAATTGAGTTGGTGTTAAATACATAAATAAATAAAATACATAATTTAGTTTTAAATTTAAAATTTTAAATACATAAAATTACATAAATACATAAAATTAAATACATACAATAAATACATAAAAATTTAAAAATGCATAAAAGTAAAATTTAAAATACATAAATTAGTTTGATTAAAATTGCTGTTTTTATTTTGATCATGTCTACCCATGAACAATTAATATTTCTCTAATTATTTAAAATCTGATTTTATTTGTGAAATTTTTAATAATTTTATTTTAGCTTTATTTAATTTAATTAATATGCTTCCTGGATTTGTTTTGGTAAGTATACACCCAGGTACTGTCTAGAGTTATTGTAAATGAGATATTTTTAATATCTTTTCTTGCAGAATATTTGTTACTAGAGCAATGCTATTGATTTATGTAAATTTATCTTATATCCTCTTATTTTGCTAAAATTATTGTTTCAACTAACTCTAGTTGAGTCTTTGTGATATTCCTAGTATATCATTATATCATATGAAAAAAAGAAAGTTTTATTACCTCATTCCCTCGTTCAATGGCTTCTGCTTTTCTTCTCTTATTGCTTTGATAGGGTTTTCAATACAATATTGAATAATATTGATATATAGTTAACTCCTCCCCTCCTTCCTCTCACCACAGTATTGTTTACTCCCATTAAATTATAAGCTTATTGAGGGAAGAAGTAGTCTTTCTTTTTCTTATTTTTATCCCCAGTGTTAGACAGACAGTAGCTACTTAATAAATATTTATGAAATGTATTCATTAAAATTTAGTTCTCAATTCTAGCAGTATTTAATTAGGCTGACCCTGTGAACTCAGGCAAGACTGGGATTTCACTGGGATCTCAGTTTTTCATCTATAAAAATCAAGATATTGGACTAGCTGATGGTTTTGAGTCTTATGGAATAAGGGAACCCCACCTGGGAGGACATAGGGTTACTCTTGACATTTTTTTTCTACAATTTGATTCAAGGTGTCCTAGGTCCCCAGTGTATGTTTAACTATCAGTGGTTTAATTTCTTGTCCAGTTATCCAGTTTATGTCTAAGGAAAGGACTGTAGCTCAGGAAGAGATATTAAGGAAAACATTTTAATAGATTCAGGTGCTAAGAATGACATGCAAAATTATGGAAATCATTTAAATGTAAAGTTTTATTGAAAATGGTGAGAAGGGGTGGCTAGGTGGCTCAGTGGATAAAGCACTGGCCCTGGAGTTGGGAGCACCTGGTTCAAATAGACCTCAGACACTTAATAATGACCTATCTGTGTGGCCTTGGGCAAGCCACTTAACACCATTTGCCTTGTAAAAACCTAAAAAAAACGGTGAGAAGAGGGGAAAACAAAGAGGCAGACAGACAAAAAGAAACAGACAGAGAGAGAAAGGGGACACAGAATACAACATAGGCAGAAACAATAATGTAGAATATATTTTGTATAAGGGCATTACGGGATTGAACCCATTCAGCAGAAAGGGATGATCTGAAGTGCCATTCTGAGGATGAAGTTTTATACTCTGCTTCTAGGTTTCCCACCCTTGCCTGGACTTGGTAAAGTTGTATATCAGAAATCAGGACAAAATATTATTTTATCGGTTGGTCTGTAGTCAAACAGATAAAAATAAGCTAAGAGTAGACAAAATATTCGAGGATGTTGTTATCAGAAAGAAAAATAAGCTTGTAGTAGAAAAAAAATTTGAAGGACAAAGTTGTATTAACTTTAGAAAAATGTAATTATTAGTATTTTTGTAGGAGTATATTCTATAAACCTTCAATTTCTCTTATAAGGAAACTGTCATGGTGATCTCAAAACCATCACGTCTAGTACTATAACAATAATCTTTTGTTTTCTTTCTAGCTCTATCATAATATTTTAAGGTGTTTGTGGCGTGGAGGGATAGCAAGGGGGTGACTTCAAGCTGAAATATCAACTCAACTAGCTTAAATATTTTGCTAACAAACACCAAATTTGTTTGGGTGAGATTAAGAGACTTCCCAGCAGAAGTTTTGTATCAGGTCCACAGTCTCCAGTTCCATTCCCCAGGAATGTCGGGAAAGCCCTGCCACACTGTTTCTGTTCTTGCTTAAAAATGCCTGAAACAGATGGAGAAAAAAGGCTCAATTATGGCACTTTAGAATTTAAACAACTATGTGTATAGATAGATAGATAGATAGATAGATAGATAGATAGATAGATAGATAGATAGATAGATAGATAGAAAAGAAATTGGACTATATTCTCCACAATCCCTCATTTAAAAGTGTAGAACTTATCATTTTCTGTAGCATCACTAAAGGACAAACTATATTGCATAGTATTTGTGAATTTTAATATGCACCATTTAAATTGAAACAGTCCTTTTGTAGCATAATATTTCATACATAGTGTTTAATAAATTATTGAATGAACAAATGTTATTTTGTTTATTTCTATGAAATAAAATGATCGGTTGCATTGTCAACTTATCATTCACTTTTCTTATAAATGAACATTGAGTTCAGTAAAATAATTGAAAAGAAAATCAACTGATACTGTGGTTAAATAGACAGGGATTTATTATGAGAATAAAAATAAGTTGTTGGAAGAAAATATATTGAATTTACTTTAACAGAGGAATTGTGTTGTTTCTTGCTCTTTAGAAGATGTTCAAAATTATTCCTGATACTCCTATAATAATGACTATATACTTATTAAAAGAGTAAAAATCTGCTAAAAATTAGATCGAAATTTTTATTAATAGAGGAATTTCTATAAAATATTTTATTGTTTTCCAATTACATATAATAATAGTTTCTACCTATCATTTTTTGGTAAGGTTTTGAATTTTACACATTTTCCCTCTTCCTTCCTTCCCTCCCCCTTGCTCCCCCACAGAAAGCAACCCCATAATATTTACATTGTTTCTGTGCTATACATTGATCAAAATTGAATGTGTTGACTGGATGGATTTGCTCATTCCATCAGTGCAACACTCAGGGACAATTTTAAGCTATCTGTGATGGAAAATACCATCTGTATCCAGAGAAATAATAGTGGATTTTGAACAAAAAAAAAAACACAAAGAAAAAGCCTTCAATTTAGAAAAAAAAAGTTATCTTATTATGTAATTTTGCAATCTCTTATACTTTATTTTACTTCCTTAAGGATATGTTTACACTCTCATCACATTCAACTTAGATCGATATATACCATGGAAACAATGCAAAGACTAACAGACTGCCTTCTGTCAGGGGGTTGGGGGAGGGAAGCAAGAATAGGTGAAAAATTGAAAAACTCAAAATAAATAAAATCATTCCTCTAAAAAAATTGAATGTGTTGAGAGAAAAATCATATCATTGAGGCAAAAATAAAAAATAAGAGATAGCAAAATTATGTAGTACATAAGACAACTTTTAAAAAAATTGAAGGTAATAGTCTTTGGTCTATGTTTAAATTCCACAGTTCTTTCTCTGAATACAGATGGTATTCTCATCACAGATATATTTAAATTGACCCTGATTATTGAACTGATCAAATGAGCAAGTCCATTAAGGTTGATTATCACTCCCATGTTGCTGTTAGGGTGTACAAAGTTCTGGTTTTGCTCATTTCCCTCAGCATCAGTTTATGTGAGTTTTTAAGGCTTCTCTGAAATCCCATCCTGCCTGGTTTTTAATAGAATAATAATGTTCCATGACAAACATATGCCACAATTTGTTCAGCCATTCCCCAACTGATGGACATTCACTAGATTTCCACAAAAAAAAAGAGCTGCTACAAATAATTTTGTACAAGTGATGTTTTTACGTTTTTTTCATGAACTCTTCAGAGTATAGACCCAGTAGTGGTATTGCTGGGTCAAAGGATATGTATATTTTTATTGCCCTTTGGGCACAATTCCAAATTACTCTCCAGAAAAGTTGGATCAGTTCACAGTTCCACCAATAATGTATTAGTGATCCAGTTTATCCACATCCTTTCCAAAATTGATCATTGTCCATTCTGGTCACATTGTCCAATCAGAGAAGTATGAGGGAGAACATCATAGATTTTTTAATTTGAATTTCTCTGATTCGTAATGATTTAGAGCAATTTTTCATATGACTATAGATAGCTTTGATTTCCTCCTCTGTAAAATGTTTTGGCATGTCCTTTGACCATTTGTCAATTGGGGAATGGCTTTTTTTTTATAAATTTGATTCAGTTCTCTATATATTTTAGAAATGAGTCCTTTGTCAGAAATACAAGTTGTAAAAATTGTTTCCTGATTTACTATATTTCCATTGATCTTGGGTACAGAAATTTTGTTTGTGCAAAAGTTTTATAATTTAAAGTAATCAAAATTAGCCAGTTTGTTTGTAAAGATATTCTTCATCTCCCTTTTGTAATAAACAGTTTCCCTTTCCATAGATCTGACAGGTAAACTGTTCCTTGATATCCTAATTTGCTTTTAATATTGTTTTTATGTTTAAATCCTGCACCCATTTTGATCTTATCTTGGTATAGGGTGTGAGATGTTGGTCTAAAATTTTCCCAACAATTTATAATTGATGAGAAAGTTCTTATCCCAGAAGCTGGGCTCTTTGGGTTTATCAAACAGCAGATTACTATAATCATTTCTTGCTGTCTCTTTTGCACCTAGTCTAATCCACTGATCTACCACTCTATTTCTTAGCCAGTACCAGACAGTTGTGATGACTGATGTTTTATAATATAATTTTAGATCTGTCAAGGCTATGTACCTTCTTTTGAATTTTTTTCATTAAATCCCCTTATATTCTTGATTTTTTTAGTTGAATTTAGTTACACTTTTTTCTAGCTCATTAAAGTAATTTTCTTGGAAGTTTGATTGGTAAGGCACTAAGTAAGTAGTTGAACAGATAAAATTGGGATCTCTATTATATTAGCTCAGCCTATCAATGAGCAGTTGATATTTGCCCAGTTATTGAAATCTGATTTTGTGTGAGAAGTGTTTTATAGTTGTTTTCATAGAGTTTCTGAGTCTATCTTGGCAGGTAGACTCCCAATTATTTTATATTGTCTGTAATTAAATTAAATGAGATTCCTCTTTCTACCTCTTGCTGCTATATCTTGCTATTAATATATAGAAATGCTGGGTATTTGTGAGGGTTTATTTCACATCCTGCAACCTTGCTAAAGGTGCTAATTGTTTGTAGTAGTTTTTAGATGATTTTTTAGCGTTCTCTAGGTATACCATTACATCATTTGCAAAGAATGAGTTTTATTTCTTCCTTCTCAATTCTAATTCCTTCAGCTACTTTTTCTTCTCTTATTGCTGCAACTAACATTTCTAATACAATATTAAATAGTTGTAATGATAACTGGCATCCTTATTTCACCCCTGATATTGGGAATGCTTCTAGCTTATCCCCTTTACATATAATGTTTGTTGATGGTTTCAGATAGATACTGCTTATCATTCGAAGGAAAAAAATCATTTATTCCTACACTCCCTAGTGTTTCTAGTAGCAATGGATGCTGTATTTGTCAAAGGCTTTTTCATCATCTAATGAGATAATCATATGATTCCTGTTAGGTTTGTTATTGATATAATCAATTATATCAACAGTTTTCCTAATATTGAATCAACCTGGCAATTCTGGGACAAATCTTGCTTGGTCATAGTGTATTTTCCAACTGATAAGTTGCTGTAATTGCTTTGCTAAGATTTTATTTAAGATATTTACATTCATATTCATTATAGAAATTGGTCTATAGTTTTTGTTCTCTGTTTTGATTCCTGGTTTAGGTGTCAATGCCATATTGGTGTCATAGAAGGAATTAGGCAGGGTTCCAGGTTCACCTATTTTTTCAAAAGAGTTTTTATAGAATTGGAACCAATTGTTACTTAAATGTTTGATACAACTCACTTGTGAATCCATCTGGGCATGGAGACTTTCTTAGGGAATTCCATGATAGCTTGTTTAAGTTCTTTTAATGAGATAGAGTTATTCAGATATTTAATTTCCTCTTCATTTAATCTGGGCAACTAATATTTTTGTAAATATTCATCCTTTTCACTTAGATTATCAAATTCATTGGCATACATTGGGAAAAATAATTTAAAATTATAATTTTAATTCCTTTTCATTAGTGGTGAGTTCACGTTTTCATTTATGATACTAGTGATTTGTTTTTCCTACATTTTTTTAAACAAATTAACCAAAAGTTTAACAATTTTATTGGGTTTTTTTATATAACCAACTCATGCTTTTATTTATTAGTCAAAGTTTTCTTGCTTACAATTTTATTAATTTCTTCTTTAGTTTTTGGAATTTCTGGTTTGGTATTTAATTGGGATTTCTTAATTTATTTTTTCTCTAATTTTTTTGTTAGATGTTTAGTTCATGAATTTCCTCTTTCTCTATTTTATTCATGTAAGAATTTGAAGATATAATATATCCCCTGACAGCTGCCTTAGTTGTATCCCATAGGTTTTGATATGTTGTTTCATTATTGTCATTATCTAGGATGAAATCATTAATTCTTTCTATAGTTTGTGTTTGATCCACTCATCTTTAAAATGAGATTATTTGGTTTCCAAGTAGTTTTAGATCTATCCCCTTCATGGCCTTTAACTGCATGTGATTTTTATTGCACTATGATTTGAGAAGGAAGTATTCACTATGTTTGCCTTTCTACATTTGATTATGATGTTTTTATGGCCAAGTGCATGGTCAGTTTTGGGGTAAGTGTCATGTACTGAAGTAAAAAAGGTCTATTCCTTTCAATTCCTGATCAATTTTCTCCAAAGGTCTATCATGTCTAGGTTTTCTAACATTCTATTTACCTCATTAACTTCTGTCTTATTTATTTTATGGTTAGATTTATCTAAATCTGAGAGAGGAAAGTTGAGGTCTTTCACCAGTAGAGTTTTTCTATCTACATCTTCTTTTAACACATTCAGTGTCTTGTCTAAGAATTTGGATGCTATACCACTTGGTGCATATGTTTAGTATTGAAATTGCTTCATTGTCTATGGTACCTTTTAGGAGGATATAGTTTCCTTCCTTATCTCTTTTAATGAGATCTATTTTTGTAGCTGCTTTCTCTCAGATAAGGGTTGCTACCCCATGCTATCATCCTCTGCTTGTATTTTCCCCCTCTTTTCACCTTATCCATATTCCCCAGTATTTGTTTCTGAATACCACCACCTCCAGTGTGTTTTCTCCCTCATATCCAACCACACTCACCTTTTTTCCCCCTTTCCCTTTGCCATTTCTTCCTTCCCTTCCTTCTGTCAATTCCTCTTTTGCTCCCTCTCCCCTTTCTCTTCTTAATACTTGAAAGTTAAGGTAAGTTTCTTAACTGAGTGTATGTATGTTAATTCTTCTTTGAGCTAAATCTGATGAGAGTAAAATTCAGGTGGTTCTCTCGTCTTCCCTGCTTCCCCCTATTGCAATAGGTCTTTTTTACCTCTTTATGCAATGTGATTCACCCCATTCAATCTCCTCCATCCTCCCATCTCTTTTCTGCCCCCCCATTTTTAAGGAGATATTGTTTTCAAATCATTCTTTCAGAGTCACAAGCAAGTCATGAGTGTTCATTACTTCTGGCTAAGTATATTCTCTCTAATAGAGTAACAATTCTCAAGAGATATGAAAATCTTTCTCCCAGATGGGGATTTAGCCACTATTGGGCAGCAGATTTTTTTCTTTTCATTTTTTTTTTACCTGTTTGAAGTTCAAATTTTCTATTTAACTCTTATCTTTTCATCAGGAAAAGTTTGAATTCTCCTATTTCATTAAATATCCATCTTTTCTCCTTTGAAAAAGGATCAGTTTTGCTGGATAGTGAATTCTTGGCTGCATTCCAACCTCCTTTACTCTTTAGAATATCATAGGTCCTATGTAAACCTTACTGTGGCTCCTTGAATTCTAAATTCTTTCTTTCTGGCTGCTTGCATGATTTTCTCTTTTAACTGATAATTTTCTTCATTTCCTCCTTTTCCAATTGGTCAATTATATTTTGTGGTCTTGAGAGAATTATTTTCTTTTTGCCCTTGTCCACTTGTATTTTCTAAGAATTTGTTTTATTGTTGCAAGGTGTTAATTTTCTCTTGCATTTCTTTTCCCAATTTTTTCAATGGATTTTTAAACTCCTAGGCTAGAGACTAGTTCACATTCCCCTCAGAAGTTCTAGATTTCTCTGAGTTAGGATCTTTGTTTTCAAGGTAGCTTTCAAAGGACCCCCTTTTCAATAGCTTTTCTTCATTTTCCTAAGATCTTGTGTTGGGGGAGTGGCTGGTTCACAGATATTTGGTGTTAAAATGCCTAGCAGCTTTGCCTACTGAGCTTAATAACTCCAAGTACCCCCAGTAGGGGGTACTTCTTGCTTTTTCTGGAGTGTCTGTGACCTTGGTAAGTGGCCACTCCCTAAGCTAGGGGGAGG
Organism: Macrotis lagotis; assembly: GCF_037893015.1. Classification (NCBI taxonomy): domain Eukaryota; kingdom Metazoa; phylum Chordata; class Mammalia; order Peramelemorphia; family Peramelidae; genus Macrotis; species Macrotis lagotis. Next base: position 715,680,807 of record NC_133658.1, read on the forward strand.
GGTGCAGCAGGATCCTGGTTATCCTTGAACAATGTGGCTGGGCCCCTCAGGTTAGATAGTTAATCTTCTTAATCCTCACTCAGCACTGAGAGAAATCTGCTGTTCCACACCTGAGCCTGCTAGGGAAGTGTTGTTACTGTCTGTGTTCAGGGAAGAGTTACTTTCTCCCACAGGGATTGGGGGGGGGGGGACTCAACTGGAAACATGGGAATTCCACTGAAAATATGGGGCTCATGGCCTTGGGCATTCAGACCAGGTGACTTGACCCAATCAACGTCTGGCCACACTTTGGAACTCTCCTACCAGCTGCACTGGAACTCTTGTGCCTACTGCTCACATAGCCAAAGCTTTCACAGCTGTTCTCAGGTCAATCCAGTTCTAACACCACTGCCGCTGCTCTGACTCTGCACCAGGCTCACTCATACTACCCTGAGATAGACCTTGTTGATAGATATTCTCCTAGGCTTTTTATTTCTGGGTTTTGTGGATCCAAATTCTGTTAAGTGACTTGATTCTTATTAGTTCTGAGGAAAAGCCGGGAAACCTTAGGACAGTGCCTGGCTTCTCTCCACCATCTTGGCCAGAAGTCTGGAAAGAAAATTTAAATATGTCATTGTGTTGTTAGTTCTTCTAGCTATTGATATATTCTATATATAGACAAGCATACACACACACAAAATACATATGTACACAAATTAGTCCATGTTTATTGTTGATAGAAATTTGAAAGGTAACACTTTCCTTGATTAAATCTTCTAAAACAAAACACTATGGAAATCACAACTGACCTAGACATAAAGAACAATGCTATAAGCTACCTTAAAAGTCTTTTACCTTTGTATGCTGAGAGAAGTGGAAATATGAGGAAAAGAACCAAGAATAACTAAATATAAAATTCTGATTGAAGATTAAAGTGAAAATTTTCCCTTATCATTTCTGATCCACATTTCTAATAATAACTTATAGATTCCTCTTTCATACTTATAATATTATGTGTCATATCATAATCATTTTCATAAAAACCGTCCGATAGATTGTAAACTGCCAGAGGGCAGGGGTTCATTTTGTATTTTATGTTAATATTACAAGAAACTCACAGTTCTAGATTCAGAAATCAGGGAAGTGATCAGATTTTATTGACTATTCCTCACCATTTAGCAACAATTATTCTCTATAGTTAGTTAAATTATATCTCTTAGAGAAAAGAAAAAACAATCAGAGAATAAAATTATATTTCTGGAGAAATTAATTGAAGATTATAGATATATCTGAACAGATTTCAGGTGAAAATGAGAATTTAAAATGTGGGGACTATTCAGTTATTTTGAGAGAAGAAACTATGTTCTTGTCTGGACCAATAATGAAGTTTCATATCTACTGATGGCAACAACTGCCACTATACAGAAATTAATTCAGAAAATTGAAATAATATCAAATGTCCACTCTCGCCATATTGAAAGGAAAAAGTCTCATCTCTGATACATTTTGATAAAGTCTTATCATTTCCCCTCCTTTTTAGGGATAATTAGGCAATGATTGGCTAAGACAGGAATATCAAGAACTAAGATGCAATAATTAACCATTTTAGTTAAGGCCTTTGGTTAGAGTCTGAGGCATTATTTTTACTTATATTTACCTAAGAACAAAAATAAATCCCATCCTTCAAAGTGTCAGCTATATACAGTCTTACCTGATTTTATTGTACTTTGTTTTATTGCAGATATTGCATTTTTAACTAATTGAAGATCCTGTGGCAATCTGTGTCATTTTTCCAATAGCATGTGCTCACATCATGTCTGTTTCACATTTTAGCAATTTTTGCAATGTTTCAAACTTCTTCATTATTATTATATCTGTTATGGTGATTTATGATCAGTGATCATTGATGATATTATTATAATTATTTTGGGATACCACAAACCGTGCCCAGATAAGGGAACTTAATTGATAAAATGTTGTGTGTGACTACTTCCAATTTTGTGTTTGTTCCTCCTGCTTCCCATTTGTGTCTTTCTCCATCTCTCTCCCTTTCCTTGAACCTCCTATCCACTAAGAAACAAAAATATTGAAATTAGGTTGATTAATAAACCAATAATGGCTTCTAAGTGTTCAAATGAAAGAGTCAATTGACAAGGCAAACTTCAATGATCTTGTTTTAAAAATTGCCTCAGCCACCCCAACCTTTAATAAACACTACCCTAATCCGTCAACAAACATCAAAACAAAATGATGATAAAGGTTAGCATGTATTTTAGCAATAAAGTATTTTTAATTAGGGTACAAACATTGGTTTTTTTGGTATAATATTATTGTACATTTAGAAGATTATAGTGTATACTATAGTGCAAACATAACTTTTATATTTCCTGGGAAACCAAAAAGATTCATGGGATTTGCTTTATTGCAATATTCACTTTCTACATATCTATTACAATATCTCCAAGGTATACTTGTGGAGAGTGGATGAGTTCTGGGACTGAAATCAGTAATGCTTATTAGCTGTGTGATCCTAGGCAAGTCACTTAACCCTGCTTACTTCAGTTTCCTCAGCTATAAAATTATCTGCAGAAGGAGATAGCAAACCATTCCAATATCTCTGCCAAAAATAAAATAACAACAACAAAAATCCAAATAGGTTTATGCAATTGGACACAACTGAAAAGACTGAACAAAATATTTTTGGATGTAGAGTAAGGCCTCAACAACTTGAGGAATATAAAGGGAAAACAATAGGAGAGGGAGCAGCTAGCTAGTGCAGTGGAAAGAGCACTGGGCCTGGAGTCAGGAGGACCTGAGTTCAAGTCCAACCTCAGTCACTTAATACATCATTTAACCCCACTGCTTGGCAAAAATCAAAAACAGAAAGAAAAGAAAAAAAAATTGGGGATAATAGTACTTAAATATTCAAAAAGAAATAACAGATAGTACTCAATCATATATACATTAATATGAATAATAGATTTGAATATAGACTACCTAATATGAGTATTTTTAGTATAAGTTCTTTACAAGTGCTAAGTTCCTCAGAGATCTGAAATCAAATAGTATAAATCCAAACAATTCTAATTTTAGTTTAACAAGGTATCTTTATATCTTATTACTTCCAAAGCAGGTAGCAAACATAAAGTATTAGCTATGAATACTTTCTTTTCTCAGTAGAAAAGTAGGTATGGGAAGGTGGACAATAGACATCATTTAGTAAATGGCTTTCAACCATGGAGAGTCACACTTCTATACAGCTTGGACTGGAATGGGATGGAAAACAGTTGAATGTACAATAAATATAAACTCATCAGGTAAGAGGGACATTGTGCAAGAAAACCTTAGAATGGTCTGGCTACACGGTAAGGATATGTGTATGTGTGGAATACAATAATGAGAATGATAGACTCCTATAGGAGTCAGCCTTAGAATTTAGCTTGTAACTTTCATCTCCAAACTAGGAATAGAAATGACAAACTGAGGTATGTCTTTTGTTCATTTATTTGGAATTTGCAAGCCATATTTCATAGTAGTAGAACACATTGATTCTGCTTTTGAAACAATTTGAATCTTTACCCTTTCCTTATCTCTACATCATTTAAAAACTTTTAAATATTCCATTCTTCTGGATTTTCTTTGCTTTCTGGATTTTCATGACATTATCCTCTTTGTGAATGAATGTGTTTTTGCAATTCATTTTTTTTTTGATTCATCACTTATGCTATTCTTTTTAACTATGAGTTTACCCCATGGTTTGGTCCTAGACGCTCTACTCTCTCTATATTTTTTCTTTCTTCTCTGTGTGACAGTCTTTCTTCATCTGTCTAACTTTGTCTCTCCTCTCACTCTCTGTCTGTAACATATGTAATAATACCATTGATACATCATAGCCTTTTATTGTCATTTCTAATTTTCGATAAGATATTTTAATGCTACAAAAAAGGATCCAATATAGTGGTTATGCTCAGAATAAAATACTATATTTATTCATATATGTTTCATATGTGTTTTACATAATCATAGATTTATATTTGAATGATTATTCAAAGAGTATTTTAGAGAAAAACTAGTAATTTACATATGAGGAAACAAATATAGCAATGTGAATTGACAAATGCATAATTTTATTAGGTACTAAGCTGAAAAGCCAGGATTCTGAACCCAGGACCTTTAACTTTCACTATGATATGTTACTGCTTTGTCTTTCTTCTCTTTCCCTCTATTCCTTTTATTTCACTCATTAAAAAATATTCTATACATATTCATAATTGGAACTCAAAATGCCTAGATTCTTATTTCCATTCTATAATTCATAATTTTGTAAATTAAAGTAATTCACTAAAGTATTATATTTCAAATATATTTATTTTCTTGGGAAATTGGGGAAGATATTTTCAAAGTTCTGCTTTAATAAAAAAGAGACATTCAAAATCTGGTTGTTAAAAGTCTACCTTACAATATTCCTTCTCTTTTGAGATGAGATAAACATATAATCTAGATCTATAAAGATCAATATAAGGAACTCTTCTCCACCACTGCATTTCCTGAAGCACTGAGAGGTTAAGTGATTTTTCCAGGGTCAGATGGTCAATATATGTAAGAGATGGATGCAAAACTAGGATTTTCTCATTCTCATTTCATTACGGGAGGCTGCATATCAATTTAGAGTCTATGGAAAAGTTAGATGTATATTTTAAGTTTTAGCAAAGTGTATTTCAGGAAGTTCACAAAAAGACTATTATGATCTAGTGACCTAAGACTATAAAATGTAACATAGGTCCAGAAGAACATATTAGTTAAAATGCTTTATAGTTTGGTTATTTATCCCTCTAGTGAGCTAAAGGGAAAAAAGGACTTCAAGAAAATGTCAGTCAGTAGAATCTGGTTTAATTATCATCACAAGCAAATCTCAGGTCAAGTCTCAGGCACAGAGCACTTATCTTGATACCAACACAATCTCAAAATACACAGCTTTGTGGGAAGCTTTCATGAATAATCTAGTCTTCCAGGAAACAGATGTAATTCTATAAAGTTCATTTTCACAAAGAGTAGTCAGAAAGAGATTCAAATGTCACAAGAATAAGGGAGTAATGGAATCCAAAGGACCCACAGAATAAAAATCACTTCATGGTTATCAGTTCTGTGATATGTTGCTTTCCCAGAAATACACATCATTTAAGCTGTAATTACCCCAGTTTTTTCAGGATAGGCTAGTATTTTGATAATCACCAGTATCAATGGATTGTTGGCACTTTTTAATAGGTGCCAATAATTGCTTGGCAATTATTCTTAGCAACTGATTTCTCTATTGGTCTGTATTCCCTTGTACCTACACACTGGCTATTCTAATTCTAGTCATAGAAGCATGTCTAAACCAAGATCCATGCACCTCTGCATACACATTAATCCACCATGATATCAGTGCAACTGACCCAAAGTGGGGTCCATCCCATTTTCCTGTGTTTAATGACAGGATAAAAATATTTTATAGCTTCAGGGAAAGGGAAAGTTGCCTAAGAAATAGCTTAAATATCAATTCAGTGAATCAAATTTTTTCAATCTTGGGATATTTTACATAACCTTCTCATTTTTTCCCCATAGAATACACAGTAGCATGCAAATCAAGATGACATTAGAAGTCTATAAAAATAAGATCTCGTTATATTGTCAAACTCATTCAATTTCCCACAGTGCCTCTTAGCAACAGTCCTGTAACCCACATTCACACATCAGAGTGTGAATGAAAATTCCTGCTGAAAGATTCACTTAACCCTCAGATATTAGTCACTGCGAAGGAATAGAATTTATTTCTTTTTTATTATAAATCAAAAACAATTTAATAAAGTGGAAAATGTAAAAATGGAATTATTTATTTAAGTTATGAGAACTAAAGGAAATGAAGTTGTTTCCCTTAAAATTCCTTTCACATAAGTTGTTTCTTATATAATTGGTTCTATCTCATGTTTGATCTGGTTGTTGCTAAATCCCTGACAATAAATTTCCTGACTGTGATTTTTGTTATGCTAGATTGATTTAATCCACCCTATCCTATACTTATTATGTATTTTTTCTACTGTGCTGTTGTAATATTTTATTGTCAATTAAAATGTGTCCAATTCACTATTTAGAAGTAGATAGGGCGGAGTGGCTAGGTGGTGCAGTGGATAGAGTACCTGCCCTGGAGTCAGGAGCACCTGAGTTCAAATCCAGCCTCAGACATTTAATAATTACTTAGCTGTGTGGCCTTGGGCAAGCCACTTAACCCCATCTGCTTTGCCAAAATCTAAAAAAAAAAGAAAAATGTAGATAGGGCTTCTGAGGTCATTAAAGTCAAACTCCCTCATTTTATAGATAGGAAACTGAAGTCTAGATGCCCAGCCAAGATGGCTGAGAGAATACAGGCATTGTGTTAAAGTCTCCTGGTTTCCCCTCAAAAATAACATGAAAGAAACCTCTTAACAGAAATTCGATCAACAAAACCCAGAAAGAGAAGCTGGAGAAGACCTACCAAAAAGGTCTGTGTCAAGGGACAGTGGGAGAACTGGGAATGTAGAGCAGAGAGCCAGTGGGGGCAGGTTGAAGCCAGAGGACCAGCCTTAGCCTTGGAGGCTTTGATGAATGGTGGGTCTGAGGACCAACTTTTGCTGTCGAATCTTTGACTAGGCTAGGGGAGCAGAGGTCTGGGTAAGGCCCAGACAGGCTGGAGGGTGAGTTCCAGCACAGGGGTGCAGAGCATTGGGCTTCTGGGGCCTGACCTCATACTTTTAGCAGAGTGCTCTTCCCAGAACAAACAGTAACAACCTCCCCCCACCCCCTCAGGCTAAAATGTAGGCAGAGGGCCCCCTCAGCTGAAAGGGAGATTAACTAACTACCTCACCCAAGGCCTAGCCCACAAAGATAATTCAGACCCTGCTGCCCCTGTCCCTCACCCACTCCAGGCCTAAGGAGAGGGCCTCAAACACTTCAGAGAAAACAACTAGCCCTACTGGTTGGTCCACTTGAAGCTACTAAATCAAGTGAACAAAGCCCTCTAGGATTTTCAAAAGGAAACCTCTGAGAGCCAGCCCTTCCCCAACACAAGAAAATGAAGAAAGGCCAGTGGAAAGGGGGACCTTTTGAGAATTACTTTGAAAACACAGATCCTAACCAAGAGAAATCTAGAACTTCTGAGTAGAATATGAACTGGTCTCCAGCCCAGGAAGACCTCCTTGAAGAAATCAGCAAAGAGTTTAAAAATCAATTGGAAAAATGGGAAAAGAAACTCAAGAGAAAATTAACACCTTGCAAGAGAAAATTAACATCTCACAACAAGAAAACAAGTCCTTGAAAAATACAATTGCACAAATACAATAAGAATAATTCTTTCAGGTCCTCAATTAGGCAAATGAAAAAAGAAAATAATTCTCTCAAATCCTCAATTGGGCAGATGATAAACACCTTCAAAAATAGAATTGACCAATTGGAAAAGGAATTAGAAAAAGCAAATGAAGAAATTCTTTGCTAAAAAAACAGAATGAAATCTGTGGAAACTAATGACTTCATGAGAAATAAGATTATGTTAAACAAAACCAAAAGATAAAAAAAATAGAAAAAAATGTAAAATACATCATCAGCAAAACCACTGACCTTGAGAATAGATTCGAGGAGAGACAACCTAAGGGTTATTGGTCTTCCTGAAAACATGGGAAAAAAGGTCTGGATATAATATTACAGGATTTAGTGATGGGAAAACTGCTCTGATATCATGGAACCAGAGAGCAAAATAGTTATTGAGAGAATACATTGAACCCATCTGGAAAGGGATCCTAAAATGAAACAACAAGGAGTATGTGACCAAATTCCAGAATTATCAAATAAAAAGAGAAAATCCTACAAGCAGCCAGAAAGAAACAATTTGCATGCCAAGGAGCCACAGTAAGGATTACACAGGACCTGGCTGCATCAATATTAAGGGATCAAAGGGCCTGGAATGGCTTATTCTAAAGAGCAAGGGAATGTGGAATGCAGCCAAAACTCTACTATCCATCAAAACTGAGCCTTCTCTTTCAGGGGAAAAGATGTACATTGGACAAAATGGGAAACTTACAACTTTTCCTGAAGAAAAGACCAGAGCTAAATAGAAAATTTGGACATCAAAACAGGAGACTCAGACACATAAAAAGGTTAAAGGGGGGTGGGGGTGAATGTTAACCAATAAGATGAAACTGACTGACAATATCCCTAATTGGGAGAAAGACTCTAATAACTCTCAAGAATTGTAACTCTATTAAAGAGAATATACTTAGCCAGAAATGGTAGTTTCTACTCATGACTTTTCTGTGACTCAGATAGAATGATTTAAAAACAATACCTCCTTAAAAAGGGGGACAGTAAGGAGATAGGAGGATGGGGGAGATTGAAAGGGGTAAATCTCATTACATTAACAGGTACAAAGGAGCCATTGTAATAGAGGGGAAGAAGGGAGGAGGTGAGAATAGATGCTGAAAATGCCTTTGACAATACAACACTCAGTTCTACTAAAAACTATACTGTGCTTAAGAATAAATTGATTGTTCCTTGAAATGATAAGTAGTATTGATCTAAAACCATCATCAAGTATTATATACAATGGGGATAAGCTAAAGACGATTCCCAATAACATCAGGGGTGAAACAAGGATGCCCATTATCACTACCCTATTCAATATTGTGTTAGAAATGTTAGCTTCAGCAAAAAGAGAAGAAAAAGAAATTGAAGAAACTAGAATTGGGAAGGGAGAAAACTCTCTCTCTTTGCAGATGACATGATGGTATACCTAGAGAATCCCAAAAAATCATCTAAAAAACTACCAGAAGCAACCAGCAACTTTAGCAAAGTCTCAGGATTAAAAGTAAACCCTCATAAATCCTCAACGTTTCTATATATCACTAGCAAGATGCAGCAAAAAGAGCTACAACGAAAATTTCATTCAAAGTAACTTCAGACAAAATAAAATATCTAGGAGTCTGTTTTGAAAACAACTACATAACACTTCTCACACAAATAAAATCAGATTAAAATAACTGGTCGAATATCAATTGTTCATGGATAAGCCAAGTTATCATAATAAAACTGATAATTCTAATAAAATCAAACTACTTATTTAGTGCCCTACCGATAAAAATTTCAAAAAATTACTCCAATGAGTTAGACAAAATCATAAGTAAATTCATATGGAGAAATAAAATATTGAGAATTTCCAGGGATTTAGTGAAAAAAAGTGCAAAAGAAGGTGTCTTAGCCCTAGCAGATCTAAATTTATATTATAAAGCATCAGTCATCAGAACTGTGGTATTGGCTAAGAAATGGCATGGTGGATCAGTGGAATAGATTAAATGGAATATCAGGAAATGATTATAGTAATCCGCTGTTTGACAAACTCAAAGGGATAAAACTTTTGGGGTAACTCTCTTCGATAAAAATTGTTGGGAAAATTGGAAGTTAGTAAGACAGAAAGTTGTATTAGACCAACACCTCATACCTTATACCAAAATAAGATCAAAATGGATACAGAATATAGACATAAAAAATATTATAAGCAAACTAGGAAATTAAGGAATAGTTTACCTGTCAGATCTATGGAAAGGGAAGCAGTTTATGACCAAGGAAGAGATGAAGAATATCATTAAAAACAAACTAGATAATTTTGATTGCATTAAATTAAAAAGCTTCTGCATGGGCAAAACCAATGTAACAAGATCAAAAGAAATGTAGTAAATTGGGAAACAATTTTACAACGGGTATTTCTGACAAAGGACTCATTTCTAAAATATACAGAGAGCTGAGTCAATTTTTTTTTTTAAAAAACAAGCCATTCCACAACTGACAAAATGGTCAAAGGATATGCAAAGGCAATTTACAGATGAGGAAATCAAAGTGATCCATAGTCATATGAAAAATTGTTCTAAATCACTACTTATTAGAGAAATGAAAATTAAAGTATCTCTGAGCTACCACCTCACACTTCTGATACTGGCCAATCTGACCACAAAGGACAATGGTCAATGTTGGAAGGGATGTGTGAAATCTAGGACACTAATACCTTGTTGTTGGAACTGTGAACTCATTCAACCTTTTTGGAGAGCAATTTAGAATTACACCCTAAGAGTAACAAAAATGTACATACCCATTGATCCAACAATACCACTACTGGGTCTGTACCCTGAAGAGATTATGAAAAAGGGTAAAAACATCTCTTGTCCAAAAATAGTCATAGCAGCCCTGTTTGTGGTGTCAAAGAATTGGAAATTGAGTGAATGTCCAATTGGGGAATGAGTTAATACACTGCTATATATGTAATGGAACACTATTGTTCTGTTAGAAACCAGGAAGGATGGGAATTCAGGGAAGCTTGGAAGGATTTGCATAAACTGATGCTGAGTGAGATGAAAAGAACCAGAAGAATATTATACACTGTAACAGCCACAGGGGGGTGATGATCAACCTTAACGGACTTGCTCATTCCATCAGTGCAACCACCAGGCACAATTATGGGATATTTGTGATGGAGAATACCATTTTTATTCAGAGAAAGAATTGTGGAGTTTGAACAAAGACCAGAGACTATAACCTTTATTTTTAAAAAAATCCATTATCATATTATGTAGTTTTGCTATGTCTTATACTTTATTTTTCTTCCTTAAGGATATGATTTCTTTCTCATCCCATTCAACTTAGATAAATGTATACCATGGAAAGAATGTAAAAACTAACAGACTGCCTTCTGGGGAGAGGGGAGGGAAGGGAGATTAGTAGGAAAATTGCAAAATTCAAAATAAATAAAATCTTTCTTTTATTTAAAAAACTTATAAGAACTCAGATGCTATTATCTCTTTGATTAATATGTGAATGATTAACACATCAATTTCTACTGAGTTTTTTTATGTTCTGGAATATTTTGGTTAATATTGAAGATCAAATGTATTCAACAGAGTCTTTGAAAAGCAGTTTTCTTGTATGAGTATATCACTGCTCTGAGGTTAACAAAGAAATGTGCAAATAAAATTGGGTGCTAATTTGGCTAATTGGCTAAATTTTTTCATAATTGTCTTCATTCACTGCACTTGATACTGGTAATAAAAGGACAATGGCAATAAAAAAGAAAAAGAAAGAAAGAAAGAAAGAAAGAAAGAAAGAAAGAAAGAAAGAAAGAAAGAAAGAAAGAAAGAAAGAAAGAAAGAAAGAAAGAAAGAAAGAAACTGAAATCTAAAAGCATTGAGTAAACCAAAGCCATAAAGTAGTACGCTGGAGAACTAAGACTTATTCTCAATTCCTGTGAGTCTAAATTCAGTAATTTCTACTGTCCTATATTCTCTAGTTTCTAGTAATGTTATATACAGCTAGGTTCCCATTGGTGCTATCACTTTTTGCAGATGTATGAGGGAATACATAATCAACTAAAAATCTAGTTGAAATAATAAACAACTTTAACAAAGGTGTAGGATTTAAAATAAATTCAAATAAATCATCAGCATTTCTATCATACTACTAACAAAGCCCAGCAGTAAGATATAGAAAGAGAAATTCCGTTTATAATTTCTTTAGACAATATAAAATACTTGAGAGTCTACCTAGAAATTGAGCAACTAGGTGGTGCACCAACCCTGGAGTCAGGAAGATCTTAGTTAAAATTCAGCCTGAGATAATAAATAATTACCTAGTTGTATGAATTTTGGCAAGTCATTTAACCCCATTGCCTTGCCCCCCTCCAAAAAAAGAGAAAGTCTACTTGCCAACAGAAATCCACATAGTTATATGAACAAAATTACAAAATACTTCATTCAAATAATGTCAGATCTGAAGAGTTGGAAAATTATTATTTAGAACAGTTCAATGGAATAAAAATCACAATTCTACCTAACTTAATTTATTCAGTTCCATACCAAACAAACTACCAAAACAATTATTTTATAGAGCTAAGAAAAATAAAAAACAAAATTCATCTGGAAGAAAAAAAAGGTTAAGAATATCAAGGGAATTAATTTTTTAAATGTGAAGGAAGGTGACCCTCCTGTACCAGATTTCAAACTGGTAAATCAACAATCATTAAAATAATCTGGTATGCCTAAGAAATAGAGTGAATCAATGAAATAAGGCACACAATTCAGAGTAATAAATGATCATAGATTTCTCATTTTGATAAGCTCAACAAATCAACTTTTGAGGCTAAGAACTCTCTAACAAAAACTGCCGAGAAAACTGGAAAGATACTAGGTATAGACCTACATTTCACATTGTATACCAGAATAAGGTCAAAATGACATGATTTAAACATAAAGGGGGATAATCATAAGGAAATGGGAGAAGTATGATATAGTTTATCCATCAAAGCTAATGATAAGGGAAAATTTTCTTACAAACAAAAGATGAAGAGCATTTCAAAATATAATTTGAATAATTTTGATCATATTAAATTTTAAAAGTTTTGTATAAACAAAACCAATGCAGCCAAGATTAAAAGGAAAGCAGAGGTTTGAGGTGAACTTTTTTTAAAATGGCAAGTGTTTCTGTTAAAGGTAACTTTTCCCTGATATGTAGAGAGCAAATTCAAATTTCTAAGAATACAAGACATTCTGAATTTATTAAATGGTCAAGGATTTTAAAAGGTAGTTTTTAGATGAAGAACATAAAACTATCAATAGTTATATTTTTAAAGATTGCTCTAAATCACTATTGATTAGAGAAATACAAATTAAAACATCTCTAAAGTACTACCTCACACCTATCAAAATGGCTATTATGATATAATAGGAAAATGATTAGTATTGGAGGGAATGCAGAAATTGTGAACTGATCTAATCATTCTGGAGAATATTCTGGACCTACTCCGAAGGGTTATAAATTTAAGCAATACCATTACTAGGTCTATATTCTAAAACTATTTTTTAATGGAAAAGGAACAAATTATTTGCAGAGCTCTTTCTGTAAGTGGCAAAGAATTGGATATTGAGATGTCCATCAATTGGAGAATGTTGTCTGTAGTTTTTCCTTGATTCTTGAAGAAGACCAATCACCACCAGGGTGATGCCTTCACCTGCAAGTGAACTGAATTTAAGTGAAGTAGAGCTGTGCAAGGTTATCAGCTTCACTGTCACTGTCTCCTTCAAAATCATCAGCGTGGCAAGAAACAGAATTTGTTGAGGATGTTTTAGAAAAAAAACTGGTAAGATTCAAATGAATTGATGCAAAAATGAAGTGACCAGAACCAGGAAGAACATTATATACACTAATAACTAATTAAAAATGACTTAGCTATTTGTAGCAATTACAATGATCCAAGATCATTCCAAAGAATTCATAATGAAAAATACTATCTACCTCCAGAGAAGGAACTAATGGAGTCTGAATGCAAATCACAGCATACTATTTTTCACTTTTTGAAATTACAAAATTGAAATGTTTTGCAAGACTGCATATGCAATACCTCAACCTACATCAAATTTCTTTACATCTGAGGAAGGAGGAATGGGATGTTATCAGTGAAGTTCACCACCATTAGTCCATGATAACTATATAGATTTTCCAAAACAAAGACATTTTTGAACATGAAAGTGGTACATCAGTGCTAATAGTCATTTATTTGTGGGAAAATATAATTGATCTCTGATCTCAGTTTCTGTGCTACAGTTTCTTTCTCTATGAAGTAGCTTGATTGTCTCTAAGAACTCTTCCAGTCCAAATTCCATTATACTATCTGTAAAATTCAAGAATCTATGTTTTTTCTTTTGTAGAAAAAAAATTCAATTACTTCCTATAGTGTTAGAAGAAAATAAGTATTGATTATGTGATAGGTTGTGTGAAGCATTTTACAAATATGCTCTCATTAAGTTAGATGTTATTACTATTCTCATTTTATATTTGAAAAAACTAAGGCAGAAAGAAGTTACAAGACTTAATCACCACAGAAACAGACCTAGTGTCTGAGGTCAAATCTGAACTCAAGTCTCCCTGACTCCAAGCATTCTATTCAATGTACTACCTAGATGATGTTTGTCCTTAATGCATATGGCAATGAGATAACATGCACATAAATTGGTTTTGAGTGAGGGGGTGCTGTGCTAGTCATCGGCCTCACTTTCTTCACCAGAGTCATCTGGTCCAGTGGCCAAATATGAATCAGGAAGATTGTAGATGGCCCTGGATATGAGGTAATCAAAGTTGGTGACTTGCCCAAGATCACATAGCTAGAAAGTGTCATATGGACTTTTAGATGTTGCATTGGATAGAGAACCTGATGTGGCCTCAGATACTTGCTAACCACCTAGATGCATATAGAGAAGTAGCATTACATTTGAATTACCCTTTACACTTTGGATATCTCCTTTGTTCCAGTGTTTCCCATCATATCTAGGTAGATAGATAGATAGATAGATAGATAGATAGATAGATAGATAGATAGACAGACAGGCAATTTGTAGTTATGTTGTATGTTATTTCTGCTTGAGTGCAAGGATTTTTTTATCCCTGATTTTTTTTTAATTTTTCTCTCCATAATGCTTTGTACAAAGTTGGTACTTAGTAAAATGCTTGTTGGAAGACAATTAAGACTATTACATGAACTAAATGATTTTAAAAAAAGGTTATGGAATATCTTCTGGAAAGCCAATTTCTTTATTTTTGTATTTATTTTATTAGGACAAATACTTATCTGTGACTTAGATCAAAGATGAATTATATTCATGATACTTTAAATGCCCAAGAAGGCCAATGACCATTGTGGGGTAATATTTTGGGATAATAATATATTGATGGATTTCTGCTTATGTTTTCAAAAAATTAAGTAATAGATTTAATATAACTTCTAACATGAATTGAAAATTTACTTATTACATTCTTTTTAATGTATTAAGATGGATATATAAATGTTTGCTATAGCAATAACTTTCTCTTTATTTATTATAAGAGGTGTGTTATATTTTTCTCCTATAAATGAAACTTGGATGAGGTAGAGAGTCCTCAGAATTTTTTGTGATACAAAGTCATCTATTAAAGTTTCAGCACTGTAAAATTTGCTACTTCTCAAAGTTCTTCAGATCCCAACAGTTCTATTGAAATTTCCCCAACTGACCTTAATCTATATTCAGAAGCATCACTTGTTTAAGAACACTTGGCAATGTTCTGAGATCTTCCAAAAGAACTGTAATAATTGGAGGCTCTGAGGTCCCTTACTACTCTGAGATTCTATAATCTACAGGCAATTCTAGAAGAGACAAGAATAGGATGGTATTTGATGTTAATCTCTATTCTTCTCACTCATTCTCATCTCAACTATATATATATATATATATATATATATATATGTATGGGAGTCAATGTTTATTTTTTCTTAGCTTCTCAGATTGAGTCAATAATTTAGCCACAATTAGTACTAGAGTAAATTCAAATGCACCAAACTACATTGTTTGTCTGAAAATTTTACCTGGACAGATCATCAAATATTTGTCAAATTAGGATTTAGTAATTTAGAGAAAAAAGAATTAGATGCAGCTTTTACACATACAAATCATGCTAGATAAGTTCTGGATCACTAATATTTCCTGTTCTTCCTGCTATCAGAATATAATTTTCTCTTGATGCAAAAAGAAATTTCATCATGCACTTTCAAAACCTTGAGTTCCAAATTCTCACCCTTCCTTCCACCCCAATCCCACTCAGTGAAAAAGGAAGTTATTTGATATCAATTTATAATATGGGAAATATTTCCACAACAGTCATGTTATAAAAGTAAACATAACTCACCTCCCCACAAAAGAGAAACCTCAAGAAAAATAAAGTTAAAAAAAAAGTTTGCTTCAATCTTTATTTGGAGGCCATCATGTCTTTGAGATGAATGGTATTCTTCATCATAAGTCCTTCAGAGTTCTCTTGGAACACAACAGATAAGACATTCACAGCTGATCATCCTATAACATTGCTGTTATTCTGTATACAGTACATTTCTCATTTCATCTGCTCATCTAAGTTTTTTTTTTATTGAAAGTATCCTGTTTGTCATTTCTTATAACAGAATAGCATTTCATCTTAATTACATATGACAATTGGTTCAGCCATTCCCCAGTTGATAGGCATCCCTTCAATTTCTAGCTCCCTATCATTAAAAAAGAATTATTATATGTATTATTATACATAGAAGTCCTTTTCCTGTTTCTCATCTCTTCTGAAATATATACCTAGTAGTGACACTATTAGGTAAAGTGTAGGCATAGTTTTATAACCCTTTGGGCATAGTTTCTAATTGCTCCATCAAATTATTGAATCATTTCTCAACTCCTCCATCAGGGCAATAATGTCTCATTTTCCCTACATCCCTTCCAACATTTGTCATTTTCTCTTTCTATCCTAGTAATAAATCCAATAGATATAAGGTAGTAGCTCAGAATTCTTCCAACCTGCATTAATCCTATCAATAATGAGTTGGGGGTGGGGCAGAGTCAATATGGCAGCATGAGAATAGCCTTTCCTAGGACCTCTCTCCAAAATATTTCAAAATCTTTAAAATTATGATTCTAACTAATTTTTGAGAGACACAACCCACAGAAAGATCCAGTAAATTAATTAGCCAGCTCAAGGTAACCTGGAAGATTTGGGAAGGCTCTGTTCCACAGGTTTGGAGGGGGCAGCAACCAGGATCAATGTGTTGGAGTGAAGGAGTTCCAGCCTTCTGGGAATAGTCCACAGGATGCCTGGGTCCCTGGGAGCACAGGTTCCTAGGAGCAGAAGCAGTTTCCTAAACTGCCTACCCAAGGAACACCAAGCAGAACTTGGAAGATCAGCAGGCAAACCTCTGCCAGTGTGAGTGGGAGCCAGCATGGTCCTCAGTGAAGCTGCAGCCATCAGTACATTCCAGATCCCAAGAAATAGAAGCCAGCCCACAGGGCTGCCTAGCAGCTGCTTCCTGAGTGGTCAGCCCATGAAAGGTAATGGGGGGAGAGAACATTGAGGTTTCTCCTCTGTCTCTGGGACAGTACTCTGGAGCTTTGTCCACATTCTGGGGCCTCCCATTGCCATAGAAGAGGGACCCTCCTTACAGCTCCAGGGAAGATGGGTGTGCTTGTGGTCATCCACAGAGCAAAATACGGGCCAGGAGAACCTCAGAGAATCTCATAAGACCTTGAGGGAACTGTAGTCCTTGTAGGGGTGTCGCAATACTACTCAAAAGCTCAGAAAGCACCCCAAAACCAGGCACATGCTGGGGAAATGAGCAAGCAAAGGAACCTCCCCATAGACAATTACTTTGGTCCTTTGGAGGATGAAAACACAAACTCAGAAGATGACAAAGTCCAAGTTTCTGTATACAAAGCTTTCAAGAAAAAGAGGAGTTGGGCTCAGGCAATGACAGAGCTCAAAACAGATTTTGAAAATCAAGTAAGGGAGGAAAAGGAAAAAATGGGAAGAAAAATGAGAGAGATACAGGAAAAGCATGAAAACCAAGTCAGCAGCTTGGTCAAGGAGATACAAAATATGCTGACAAAATAACATGTTAAAAATTAGTTTAGGTCAAATGGAAAAAGTAGTGCAAAAAGTTAATGAAGAGGAGAAAACCTTAAAAAGCAGAAGTGGCCAGATGGAAAAAGAGATAAGAAAGTTCTCTGAAAGAAACAACTCCTTGGGGTGCCTAGGTGACACAGTGCATAGAGCACCAGCCCTGGAGTCAGGAGTACCTGAATTCAAATCCAGCCTCAGACACTTAATAATTACCTAGCTGTGTGACCTTGGGCAAGCCACTTAACCCCATTTGCCTTGCAAAAACCCCCAAAAAACTCCTTAAAATGTAGAATGAGCTAAAGGAAGATGATAACTGTGTAAGGAATCAAGAAACAACAACACAATACCAAAAGAATGAAGAACTGTAAGAAAACATGAAATAGATTCAGAAGAGACAATTTTAAAACTATTGTGCTACCTGAAAGTCATGCTCAGGAAAAGAGCCTTGACTTCATTTTTAAAGAATTTTTAATAGGAAAATTGTCCTGACATTCTAGAAGCTGAGGGCAAAAAAAAATTGAGAGAATACCTCAATCTCTTCCTGAAAGAGATAAAAAAATAATAATAATAATAACCCTCAGGAATTTTATAGCCAAGTTTCAGAACTCCCAAGTCAAAGAGAAAATATTACAAGCAGCCACAAGAAAACAATTCAAATATTGTGGGGCTAGAGTCAGGATTACACAGGATTTAGCAGCATCCACATTAAGGTCTCACAGGGCTTGGAATGTGATATTCCAGAAGACAGAAGAGCTTGGAATGTAACAGAATCAACTACCCAGCAAAACTGAACATCCTCTTCCAGGGGAAAAGATGGACTTTCAATGAAACAGGGAAATTTCAAATGTTCCTATTGAAACAGCCAGATTTGAAAAGAAAGTTTGATCTTCAAATACAGGACTCAGGTGAAACACAGAATGGGTGGATGAGAAGGGCAAATTATGAAGGATTTAATGATGTTGAATTGCAGACATTCTTGCATGGGAAGATGATACTGAAAATACTCATATGCACCTTCTCATTTATTAGAGCAGTTAGAAGGAGCTTTTATAGATAAGGGAGTTGAATTTGAAGGTATAATATATTGTAAAAATGGAGCCAGTGGGTGAAAATGAAATGTACTCGGAGAAAGGGAAAGGAGAGCTTAGAATAGATTAAGATATTTTATGTAAGAGTCAAAAAACAGCTTTTTGCAATGTTATGGAAGGGGGGAACTTGAAGGGGAATGAGGGAGCCTTCATTCTCATCAGAAATTACTCAGAGAGGATACAACATACATACGTAATAGGGTTTAGAAATCTAGAAAAAAAGGGGATGGGAAAAAGGGGATGGGGGAGGTGAGATGAATGTAGATAATAGAAGGTAGGGTAGATCATGGGAGAGGACAGTCAGGTATTACACATTTTCTTTTTTACTTTTTGCAAGGTGGTGGGATTGGGGGTCATGTCTGGGACCAAAGGGCTGAGTGGTCACCAGGTCTCTGGGGTAGAATCTAGGCTTGGGACCTCTTGGCCTAAGGGCCAGTGCTCTGTCCACTGTGCCACTCAGCTACCCCATGGCACACTTTTGAAGAAGGACAGGGTGAAAGGAAAGACAAAATATAATAAATGGTAGAGGGGGGAGAATGGATGGAGGGAATTCAAATCAGCAAAAACAACTGTGGAAAAATATGGAAGTAACTTCTGTGATGGACTTATGATAAAGAATGCAATCCACCCCAGAGACAAAGCTGATGGTATCAGAACACAGAATGAAGCACACTTTTTTTCTCTTTCTTCCAATTTATTTCTCATGAGGTTTTTTTTTTATATTCGTGGGGGTGGGATTATGTTTATTCTTACAAGGCTATTTTAGTAATGTATAAATAAATAAAAAATGTAAATTAAAAATGAGTTAGGATTTTTAAAAATTATTTAAATAGATAACATTGATAAACTCATCTGAAAAATGTGCAAATCTTTTGATCATATTTATAAATTGAAGAATAGCTCTTATGTTTTATAAATTTCACTGTTTTCCATGTCTGAGAAGTAAAGGTTTTAAAAGAGAAACTTGTTTCAATATCTATCCCACAGTTACTATTGCTAACTGTATTTCCCTCCATCCTATTCCCCCAGACCCCCATTTATTCTACTCTTTCTCTTCTTTCACCCTATCCCACCTCAAAAGTATGTTGTATCCACTTACCTCCTCCTACAATCATCCCTACCTTCCATCACCATCCTACCCTATTCCACCCCCTTTCTCCCATTCCATTCCCCTCATACTTTGCTCTAGGGTAATATCAATTTCTATACCCTATAAGGATATATGCTATTTGCTCTCTGACTCAGTTCTGATGGAAGGCTCACTCATTCCCCCTCAACTGCCCCCATTCCTCTCCACTGCAAAGGCTTTTTCTTGTCTCTTTTATGTGAAATAACTCATTCTTTTCATTTCTTTAAGTATATTTCTCCCTCACCCATTAACTCCATCTTTTTTAATATATTATCACTTCAAATTCAAATGCCATCTGTGCTTTGTCTATATATATATGCTCCTTCTAACTGCCCTAAAAATGGGAAAATTCATTTGAGTTTTCAGTGTCATCTTCCCATGCAAGAATAAGTAATTCAATCTCATTAAATCCCTTAAGGTTTGCCTTTCTTGTTTACCTTTTTTTTTTGTTTTATTGGAGTCTTATATTTGAAGAAAAAAATTTTCTGTTCAGCTCTGGTTTTTCCTCAGGAAAGTTCACTCCTATTTCATTAAATGTTCATATTTTCCACTAAAAGTATGTTTAGTTTTGCTGCATACTTGACTACTGGCTGTAATCCCAGCTCTTTTGCCTTCTGGACTATCATATTCCAAGCCCTACCTATCCCCTAATGTAGAAACTGCTAAATCTTGTGTAATCTTGACTATGACTCCATGATAAGTGAATTATTTCTGGCTGCTTATAATATTTTCTCCTTGACCTGGGAACTCTGAAATTTGTCTATAATATTCCTGGAAGTTTTTGTTTGGTGGTCTCTTTCAGCAGTGGATTTTTTCAATTTCTATTTTACCCTCTGCTTCTAGAATATCAGGTCAGTTTTCCCTGATAATTTCTTGGAAAAAAAATGATAGCTAGGCTTTTTTTGTCATGGCTTTCAGATAGTTCCATAATTTTAAAATTATTCTCCTGGGTCTATTTTTCCAGATCAATTGTTTTTCAAATGAGCTATTTCACATTGTCTTCTAGTTTTTCATTTATTTTGGTTTCATTTTATTGTTTATTGAATTCTCCCAAAATCAGCAGCTTCTCTTTGCTTGATTCTGTATTTTAAGGAATTATTTTCTTCAGTGAGCTTTTGCATCTCCTTTTCCATTTGGAAAATTCTGCTTTTAAGGCATTCTTCTCTTATTGATTTTTGGACCTATTTTTCCATTTGGTCCAGTCAGATTTTTAAGATATGATTCTATTCAGGAATTTTTTTTTTTGTATTTCATTTACCAAGTTCAGTTTTCATGATTTTCCTGCTGCATTCTCATTTCTCTTCACATTTTTTCCTCTACTTCCCTCACCTGATTTTTGGAATCCTTTTTGGTTCTTCCATGACCTTAGATCAATTCATTTTTTTGGAGGTTTTGAATATAGAAAGTTTTACCTAGTTATCTTTGTGTGTGTGTGTGTGTGTGTGTGTGTGTATGTGTGTTGATTTTGATCTTCAATATGACCATAATAACTGTCTATGATCATATTTTCTCTTCTATTGTTTACTAAAATCCACAACCTATGACTTTATTTTAATTCTTTGTTGAAGTAGGACTGTTCTCAGGGTAGAGAAGACACTGTCCCATGTTTTTGAGGGTTTTTGCAGCTGTTTTCAGAGATACTTCTAGAATCCTAGAAGTTTTCAATTATTCCAAGGTTTTATAAGAGTCTTATAAAGGTCTTATAAAGAAATACTTTCCTTGCCTGTGCTCTGATCTGTGAGTATATACAAGCACTGCTTTCTGCCCTGGAACTGTGAGGAGGATCCTTGCTTTACTGGGCAGTAAGTTCTGTTGCATGCCTGCTCCTTTGCCTGAGACAGGGTCCCAGACTGTAACCCAGATCTGAGTGTGAACCAAGCAATAGAGTCCTGCCTCAGTAAGGAGACCCCTTACCATTTGTGGGTTAAGGGCTACAGAAGCAGCTGCTTCTGTCACTGATTCAGTGACTCCTGAGGCCTGCTCCTGGTCTGCTAGGGTCTAGTCCACACTGCTGAGATCTGTGCTTTCTTCTCATCCTGATGTGACCCAAGAAGATTCCTTGGCAACCCCTGGGCTGAGAGTTTTGAAACCTGCCACCACTGACACTGACCCAGTCACCCCACATACTTCCTGGAAGACTGGGGCTGCTGGTTCACTCAAACATGGTCCAGGCTGCACTGTGAGTCTTTTCTTTTCTTTTTTTTTAACTGATATTTTATTTTTCAAATTATATGTTATGAAAGTTTTTCAACATTTATACACTTGCATATTTATGTTACACAACATTCTTCCACTTTTCCTTCACATTTGCCTTCCCTCAGCAGTAAATAGTCTAGTGAATATTGTAAATGCACATTTGTGCTTAACATGTTTACATACTTGTCCTTTTGTGTATGAAGAAATAAGACTAAGGAAAAAACAAAAACCATGGGATAGGAAGGAAAACTATAAGAGAAATTGTTAAAAAGTAACTTTAGTGTTCATTCAGATTTTGTAATTTTTTATTTTTGTTCATTTTTTCTACATCTGAATGTGAATGGAGTTATTCATAACAGGTCTACCAGAGTTGGCCTAACTCTCTGAACTACCAGGAGGAGCTGCATCCATCATAGTTGATCAAGTCACAATACTGTTATTAATGTTTGCAATGCTCTCTTGGTTCTTCTCCCTTCATTCAGTATCAGTTCCTTTAATTCTTTCCATGAGTCTGACCATTCATGGTTTCTTATAGAACAATAGTACTCCATAGCGTTCACATACTTTAATTTTTTCAGCCATTCCCCAATTAATGAATATCCCCTCAATTTTCAATTCCTTTCTTGTAGCCAATTCTACTTCCTTCAATTTCTTTTTCTTCTCATTGTCAAAGGTAACAATTCTAATACTATATTGAATAGTTATGGTGATGATGGGCATCCTTGTTTCATTCTCTGATCTTTTTGGAAATGCTTCTTGTTTATACCTATTACATATATTTGATGAATTTAAATAGAAACTACTTATTATTTTAAAGAAAATTCAATTTATTCCTATACTCTCTAGTGCTTTTAATAGGAAAGAATGCTGAATTTTCAAAGGTGTTTTCAGCATCTATTGAGATAAACATGATTTCTGTTGTTTCTGATATGGATATTTTCATTTATGTTGAATGTTCTTCTAATATTGAACCATTCTTATTTACATGGATTATTGTGCATTTTCCAAATAATAACTTGTTGCAATCCCTTTACTAAAATTTTATATAAGATTGTTGCATCAATATTCATTAGGGTGACTAATCTATAATTTTCTTTGTCTGTTTTGACTCTTCCTGGTTTAGGTATCAGCACCATATTGATGTCATAAAAGGAACTGGCAGAATTCCTTCTCCTATTTCTTTAAATAGTTTATGTAGAATTGGAATTAATTGCTCCTTAAAGGTTTGGTAGAATTTATTTGTAAATCCATCTAGACCTGGAGACTTTTTCTTATGGAGTCTATTTATGGCTTTTTCATTTTTTTTCTGAAATGGGGTTATTTAAGTATTTTATTATTTCCTCTTCTGTTAATCTGAATAGATTCTGTTTCTGCAAACATTCATCCAATTCACTCAAACTTTCAAATTCATTGGTATACAGTTGGGCAAAATAAGTCTGAATAATCTCTTTAATTTCCTCCTCATTGGTGTAAGTCAGTCTTTCCATTTTTGGCATTGGTAATTTGGTACACTCCTTTCTTTTTTTAATCAAATTAACCAAAAGTTTAACTATTTTATTGGGATTTTTTTCATAAAATCAACTACTTTACTTACTAAATCAATGGTTTTCTTGCTTTCAGTTTTATAAATCTCTCATTAATCTTATTAATCTCTCAAAGATATTTAATCTTTTGTTCTTTTTCAAGCTTTTTTAGTTGCATAACCAATTCATTGATCTCCTCTTTCTCTATTTTATGCATATAATCATTTAGAGATAAAAAGTTTCCCCTAAAACCTGCTTTGACTGCATCCTATAAATTATGGTATGATATTTCATTGCTGATTATTTATGTGATTTGTTATTTGATCCACTCTTTCTTTAAAATTTTTATTTGATTTCCACTTAATTTTAGTTTATCTTTCTATGGTCCTTTATTATATTCAATTTTTATTGGATCAGGATTTGAAAAACATGTGTTCATTATTTCTTCCTTACTGCATTTTATTGTAAGATTTTCATGCCCTAGTCCATGATTAATTTTGGTACTACAGAGAAAAAGATATATTCTTTTCTATCCCCATTCAGTACACTCCAGAGATCTCTCATATCTAAGGTTTCTAAGATTTTAATTAACATTCTTAATTTCCTTCTTTATTTTGTGGTTACATTTATGTAATTCTGAGAGAGGGAGATTGAAGTCCCCCATTATTAAAATTTTACTGTCTATGTCTCCTTCTAGTTCTTTCAATTTCTCCTCTTAGAATTTGGATGCTATACTACTTAGTGCATATATGTTTAATAATGACATAACTTCATTGCCTATGGTATCTTTTAAGATGAAATTTCCTTCCTTCTCCCTATTAATTAGATAAAGTTTTGCTTTTTATTTGTTTGAGATTCAAATTGCTACCCCTGATTTTTTTAATTCCACTGAAGCATAATGTATTTTGTCCAGCCTTTTTTTTTTTGACTCTGGGTGAGTTTTCTGCTTTAAATGTGTTTCTTGTAAAAAAAAAACAACCATATTGTAACATTCTGAATTTTAATATATTCTTCTATCTGCTACCATTTTAGGGAAGAGTTCATCCTATTCACATCTACAAACTCTGTATTTCCCTCCATACTCTCTTTTTCCATTTATGTTTTTCTCTTTCCTGTTCCCTCATCCCTCATCATCAATCTTTTCCTCCCTTTCTCCTTAAACTTTTCTTTTTAATTCTAACTTTAACTTTACTTTTACTTTCACCTTCCCTTTTATCAGTCACTTCTTCCCCTTTCTTTCCCTCACCTTTTCCCACTTTCCAAAATATATAGATTTTTAAATTCAATTGTAAATGTATGTTATTCTGTCTCTGGGACAAATCTATTGAATAGATTTGTTCACACCTTCCCTTCTTTCCCTCTACTATAACAGGTCTTTGTGTCTCTTCACTTATCTACTAATGCCTAGCCTTCTCCAAGTATAGTCCTTCTTTTTATTTTTTTCCACAGGGTTATTTTAACCCTTACTGATTCTCACAACCCATTAGTCAATATACTCTTTTTGTCTGTCCTGACAAA
Source organism: Macrotis lagotis (assembly GCF_037893015.1). Lineage (NCBI taxonomy): Eukaryota > Metazoa > Chordata > Mammalia > Peramelemorphia > Peramelidae > Macrotis > Macrotis lagotis. The sequence goes on from NC_133658.1 coordinate 715,705,745, forward strand.
AATACTATTCAAAAAGGTTGATTGATAATTAGCATTGCCTCATAGTCACTGAGTACCCTCCCCTCTTCTGTCTCATTAGAAATACACTTCTCAAGAGTCATAAATCACATCAAATTATAATCACTTTATATCTTACCCCCTTTTCTGGTACCCTCCTTGGACACAAAATTCTCATGAGCCAAAGCCTCCCACAAAGACTAAGCATTTCATGGACTACTTATACCCAAACTACCCCAATCACACTATCTCCAATTGTAGCCAACACATCAAGCAAAGCAAAATTTCTTCATAATGTTTTCTCATCAAATCCCTTTAGGTACACTCTCTCCCTCCTTCTCTATAGTACTCCAACCTACAACCCTTCCCAAACAAAGTATTTGAGACACTCTCTCCCTCTCTCTCTTTAGCACCCCAACCATGATATTAAAACCTTAGTTAACCAAAGCAATTATTAAGGCAAAATTACTTCCTAATCTCCTTATGTTTAACCCTTCTAAGTATGTTCCCAAGTAAGGTCCATTTTTATTTAACTGTGTATAGACACTCTAAGTACTATAAGTACTAGGATACCTTGAAGAACTTAAAGATTGATTGTAAGGCATGGGAGACACTGGTACAGCATTGTCCTCTCTAAGGTATCCTCATTAGAAAAGGTGGTGAACTCTGTGAACAAGTAAGATTTAAAATAGCTCAAAGGAAATGTGAATTACATAAGTTTAGAGTAAACACTACCAGGACTATTTGTGCCCAACCTGTTATAGAGTATTCTGGGGTAATATTGCTCTAATCAAGTCACAGTCTGACATACTGCAATTTGTCTCAAACATAGTGATGTCATTTTGGTCTTCTTCAATAACAAAGGACAAGAACTACCCATACCCATATGCAATCTCTTCAACTATATTTACCCCTTTACCAATCCTAAGAGAAATATAATTCTCAAGAATCACATGTGTTATTTTCCTCTGTAGCAATGTAAATAATCTAATGCTCTTAACTAGTAATTCTTTCTCTTTTTCTTTACCTTTTTATGCATCTCTTGAATCTTGTATTTGAAGATTGAATTTTCTCTTCAGTTCTGTCTTTATATCAGAAAATTTTGGAAGTCCTCTATTTCATAGAACATCTATGTTTTCTCCTGAAAGAATATGCTGAAGTTTTCAGGGAGTGGCTTCTTGATTGTAACCCAAGATCCTTTGCCCTCTGAAATATCATATTCCAGTTCTTCTAATCCTTTAATGTTGAAGTTGATAAGTCCAACATAATTCTAAGTGAGCTTTCTTTGCATTTAAATTGCTTATTTTTGGTTGCTTGCATTATTTTCTCCTTTATTTTAGAATTCTGAAATCTGGATAAAAGTCTTTGGAGGTTTTATCCTGTGGTCTCTTTTTGGAAGTGTCTGTGTATTCTTTCAAGGATTATTTGTCTTCTTGATAATATATTAGAAGAGTTTTCCAAGATAATTTCTTGAAAGATATTTTCCATGCTCTTTTTTTGATCCAGGTTTTCTGGTAGATCAATAATTCATAAATTTTCTGTCCTGGATCTATTTTCCAGGCTATTGCTTTTCCTAAAATTTACTTTATGTTTTCTTCAATTTGTTTTGGTCTTTTGATTTTTGTTTGATGAAATCTCAGTTTCTCATATATATTCATTATTTTCTATTTGTCCAAATTCTAATTTTTTTAGTATTTTATTTTCTCTAGTTAACTTTTGAGTTTCTTTTTATAGTTAGTTAATTTTAATTTTTGCTGAGCTACATTCCCTTTCCAGTTTGATGATTTGACTTTTAGATAAGTTGTATTCATTTTCCTGTTTGTTGATTTTATTTTTTAATGAGTAACATTCTTTTTCTATTTGCTTATCTTTACTTTTAAAGCAGCTCATTTCTTTAATTTTTCATAATTTTCTTAAATGACTCATTTATTTTTTCCATCTTTTTCTTCCTCTCTTCTTTGGTTTTTAAAATCTTTCATAAGTTATATGAATCCAATTTATAAACTCCTTTGAGACTTTCCATGTAGTTAATTTGTCACTTCTTTCTTCTTCTGAGATGGCATTTTTTTTTATCATCTCTATATGAATAGTAGTTTTCTATAGTTAACACCCTTTTAGGTTCTTTTGCTCATTTTGATTGTTGAACTCTGATCCTGTGCTATAGGAAGTATAGTCCCAAGCTTTTTGGTCCTGAGTCTGAGATACAATTCCTGGCTTTTTATTTCCCAAGATGTTTCCTATGCAACCCAGGCAAAGGTTTATTTTCTCCTTTATGTCCAGACTCTGCTTATGCAGCAGTTGTTCTCAACCCAATTCTGTCCATTGCCCCAATGTTCCTAGGATTCAGACTTCATTTGGGAATAGATCACTCCCTGCTGATCTGCTATCTAGTTGTCAGGACCTGGTCTACTGTCTATCTTCTGGGACCTGGGATGCTGTCTGGTTGCTGGGACCTGGGCTGTACTGCAGTTAGAAGTCTCCCACTGGCTTTCCTGCTCTCCTGGCCTAACTGGGTTTTACTTCCCCTTTTCCTCCAGAAGAGATGGACTTTCCCTGAAGATGCTCTACAGTGTCTACAATTGAAATTTTCTTTCAATCTTTTTTTTGGCAGAATCTGTAGCATTAATGTCATAAATGACATTAATATATTGGGTAATAATATTGGGTAGGGAAATGCTCTAGAAATACGCTAGTTTCACGCTGCCATCTTGGCTTCACACCAGAAGTATGAGCGTCCTTTCTAATCCAGGTACAACAGAAAATTGTTTCACTCAGTCTTTTAGTGAATTCTTCCACTCTAGAATTTGTTTAGAGTCATTACTTAAATGTATTTGGAGTGGTTTGGCAGAGAACTTGGGCAAGTTCCTGCCTTTATACTGACATCTTAACTCTTCTCCCCATCTCTCAACCCCATGATCCTTTCTTTACAGATGATGTTAGGTGGTTGAAAACACTATGCTAAATTTAGTTTCTTTGACAAAATTTCATTTATAACTTTCAGTTGTTTTTGTATTAGTTCATATTAAAATATATGTTTTCTTCATTTTTTTTCATTTCAGTTACAGGATTTAAGTGATGAAAAAGGGAGTTCACCAAAATAAACAATTAGCCTACTGAATCTGACAGAATATGCAATTTTACAAATCCATGTTCTCCTAGATCTACAGAAAAGTAAGAGAGGTATATTTTTTTCATCTCTTCCATGAAGTCAAACTAGGTCATTATAATGGAAATTTTTTTCATTGGATGTTGATTATATGTATAATAATAACAATAATATAATAATAAAGAATTGGATTTAAATACTCTCTAACTACACATATAGAGATCAATAATCAACCTACAGTTTCTCATATATTGCATAGGTAGGCCATAGCCTGTAATTTTTTTCAAGAGAAACTGGTGTGTGTTATTTGCATAGTGTTAACAAGCATTTGCTAAATTCAATACATTTTAGCATCCATTTTTAAATCCAAATTCCAGTTGTACTCAGAAGTTATAGCATTACACTGTAGTTGTGAAATGAAAGCAAAAATCAGATCATTTCTGTGGTAATTCGAAAAGAAGCTAGGTAAACAGAATGTGTTGCCTAAGAAAAATACTTAAATGTTATTGTTGCTGTTGGGTATGTTTCATTGAAAAAAACACTTGAAAATTTCACATTAAAAACATGTGAAACATCTCATTAAAACACATAAAGAATTTATATGAATTATATTTTGTGATTTATTTCTTTGAGAAATTAGCCAGAAATTCCTGATTTTTCAAATGGCTGGTTTTAGGCTGGAAAAAATATTTATGCATAGATTGCCTTTGGGATTAAACATCTACAATCTCTAGGGACAATGCTGTTTTAAAAGTCAAGCAAGCCTAGATAATAATTGTATTCTAGGAGAAGAAAGTTTTTAGTATATTCTATATTATATTTAGTATATTCTATATTATATTATATTTAGTATATTCTATATTATATTAGTATATTCTATATTCTATTTAGCATATTCTATATTATAAAGATCTACATTTACTTCTATTCTGATGACACACTATCATCTGTATCTAGAAGATTAATATTTTCACTATAATACTTTAAGCATTTCTCCCATATTTTTACAAGATCTTCTTGACTTATCACATTATTTTGGCAATCCAGTTCATAGTTAAGCTTATGTAACTAATTATTGTGACTGATCATCTTTTCAACCTGGAGATCAGATAATAATTTTCCTTTGACTGGCTGGCCATATACCAGAGAGTTTGTGGGAGTTTCTGGAACTATTTGATCATTTTAGGTCAATATAAAATTGAGCTGAGAAATTTGCTTTCAAAAATCATTAAAAGCAGGGTATTATTTGGAAGATCAAATTTTAAATCCATACATTAGAATACAATTTCTCATAGAATCTGACCCTACCAACACCAACACCATAAGAAAAAAATGTCTAAAAACACTTAGTACAGCATTTGACTTGTAATAGGCACTATATAAATGCTTTTTCTTCCATTCCCCTCCTCAGAAGTAAAATATGTTTCTCTACTCTTTCCCCAGAATATTATTCTCCTTTTTGTTTATCATTTGGGTACTTTTTCCTGTTAGTATCTGCATTTCCCAATCCTATTCATCTGTCTAATCATAGCTCAAGTTCCATCTGTTTATAAAGAATGCCCATACTGCTCCAAAGACACTGATCTTTCTCCATCCTAGACTAGTTTTACACTTACTATATTTGTTTGAGCTAGTTCAATCCTATCACAGTAGGGAAATAAGACAAATTTAGTAAGTAATCTGCAAGATGCTTGGATACAAATATGAACACAAATGCTTCAAAAATTATACTATCAAAAGGGAAAATGGATTTAGAGCAGGAAAGTTTAGGATCATAGGATAAGGATTAGACATTAGAGGTCATTATATCAAGCCTTTCATTTTTATAGAGGAGAAAATCGAATCTTAGAAAGGTAAAGTGAATTACTCAGACATCTAACAATATTTGTCGTGAATAAAACTCACTCTTCCTCTCTACAACTTTGGAATCTTCCAGAGTTCTTCATGAAGAACTTTAAATGAAGACTATACAGAATCTAAAGCTACAGATATCATACACACACACACACAGAAACAGTAAAACAAGTTTGCAACTCAAGATAACATGGAAGAACATCAATGAGGGTCTGTCTCACCGGGGGAAAAGGAAAGTCTAGCCTAGCATAAACAAGAGACCTGGAAAGATATTGGTAGGCTCAGGTCCCAGCTCAGCAAACCAGTGGTGCAACAAACCAGCAGTGAAAGTCCCAACTCCTTGTTGGAAGACATAGTTCAAGCCCAAGGAACACTTTCACAAGGGATGGCTACCCTAACACAGGGAACAAAGCACTACACAGGCAGTGAATTGACAAGCAGAAAACAGTGGCAACTCTAAAGGAGGAGACAAACATCTTCACAGGCAACACCAGATGCAAGAGGAAAGCCCGGAGAGAACAAGCCTTTGCATAGACAATACCTTGGCAAATGGAAAGTCAGTGCTGAACTATAGGAGGGAACAAATTGTTGCATAGACAGTTGCATAGGCAGGACATAGACAATTCTATAAGCCAGGGACCAGATCCAGGTCCCAGGACAAAAAGTTTGGAACTATACTCCCTTTACCACAGGAGCAGAGCTCAGTTATCGAAATGAGCAAAAAAAGAAAAATTAAAGTGCTAACAGTCATAGATAACGCTATCCTGATAAGAATGATTAAAACTCCATCTCAACAGAGACAAATAGTGACAAAATGCTTACATGTGAAACCTCAAAGAGGTTTGTGAATAGACCTCAAATTCAAAAAACATTTGGAAGAGCTCAAAAAGGATTTTGAAAACCAAAGAAGAGAGAAAGAAGAAAAGTAGAGAAAAGAAATGAGAGTCATGCAGGAAAATTATGAAAAACTGACTGAAGCAAACAACTCCTTTCAAAGTAAAAATGATCAATTGGAAAAAAGGATAACTCAGCAAAAAAGTAAAATTGACCAATTGGAAAAGGAAAACAATGTATTTAAAAGTAAACATAACCAATTGGAAAAGATAACACAAAAGTTAACTAAAGAAAATAAAACCCTAATAGTTAGAATTGGAAAAACAGAAGCTAATGACTCAACAAGACACCAAGATTCCATTCAACAAAACCAAAAGGCAGAAACATAGAAGAAAATGTAAAGAATCCCTTAGGAAAAATGACCTATCCTGGAAAGTAGAACCAGGAGAGATAATTTATGAATTACTGGTCTACCTAAAAGCCTCTATAAAAAAGAGCCTAGAAAATATCTTTTAGAACATTATTATGGAAAGGGGGAGGAGCCAAGATGGCTACAAGAAAGGATCATGTCTTAGGCTCTCTCTCATAAAACTCATAAGCTAAGGACTTTAACTAAATTTTTGAGACAAAACCAACAGAGGGACCCAGTGAGACAGTTCTCCTACTCAAGGTAACCGGGAAAAGAGCAGAAAGGCTCTGCTCCCCAGGGTCAGAGGGGAGGTCTGCCAGAGGGGTGGCCCGCCAGAGCGAAAGAACTTCAGCTACCCCCTCCCGGAGGCAGCCCCAGGGCACTGGGAGCTGCAGCTCACAGCAGCAGGGGAGTCTCCTGAGCTACACCCCGGGAATCACCAGGCACAAATTGGGGGAATGGGGGACCTCTGCCAGAGCAAGCACCTGGAGCCCAGTCCTCAGGACACACAGTGAGCAAAGTGGTCTTTCTGCAGCCCAGATCCAGGAACAGAAGTAGGCAGAGACAATAAGCAGGAGCCCCCAGGGCATGAGCCCATTGAACCTAGGGAGGGGAGTGAAGAGAGAGATTACCTAGCTCTGTCCTCTACCCCTGGAACAGGACTCTGGGGCTCTGAACACATTCAGATCCTGATCGCAATCTAGGACCCCCATAGAACAGCAGGGCCGCCCCCCACCTCAGCCCCGTGGCAGAGGGGGGCACCTATGATCATTGACAGACCAGGAGGGAGGACAGAGCCTCACATACTGAGACCCTTGTGGGAGTGTCCCAAAAGCTCAGGAAGCACCCCCAAAACAGGCTAAGGCTGGGAAAATGAGCAAGCAGAGAAAAAAGAGGAACACCATTGAGAAATATTTTGCAAATGAGCCCAAGAAGTATCAAACTACTCAGTCTGAAGATGAGGAAGCACAAGCTCCTGCATGTAAAGACTCCAAGAAAAACAGAAATTGGGCTCAGGCTATGACAGAGCTCAAAAAAGACTTTGAAAATCAAATGAGGGAGTTAGAAGAAAAACTGGGAGAAGAAATGAGAGAGTTGCAGGAAAAACATGAAAATGAAGTCAGCAGCCTAGTCAAGGAAATCCAAAAAAATGCTGAAGAAAATAGCGTGCTAAAAACCAGCTTAAGTCAAATGGATAAAACAATTCAAAAAGTTATGGAGGAGAAGAATTCTTTAAAAAGCAAAATTGTCCAGATGGAAAAAGAGATAAGAAAACTCTCTGAGGAGAACAAATCCTTCAGACAAAGAATAGAATTCAGGGAGATTGATGAATTTACCAGAAATCAGGAATCAATACTTCAAAACCAAAAAAAAAAAAAAAATGAAAAATTAGAAGAAAATGTAATATCTCACTGAAAAAACAACTGATATGGAAAACAGACTTAGGAAAGATAATTGTAAAATTATTGGAATACCTGAAAGTCACAACCAGGAAAAGAGCCTTGACATCATTTTCAAAGAATTACTACAGGAAAATTGCCCTGATATTCTAGAAGCAGAGGGCAAAATGGAAATGGAGAGAATCCAGCAATCCCCCCTGAGAAAGAGATCCCCAAAAACCAACCTTAGGAATATTATAGCCAAGTTCCAGAACTCCCAAGTCAAAGAGAAAATATTACAAGCATCCAAAAGGACACAATTCAAATACCGTGGAGCTGCAGTCAGGATCACACAGGACTTAGCAGCAACTACAATGGAAGCTCATAGGGCTTGGAATATAATATACCAGAAGGCAAAAGAGCTTAGAATGCAGCCAAGAATCAACTACCAAGGCTGAATGTCCTCTTCCAGGGAAAAAGATGGACTTTCAATGAACCAGGGAAATTTCAAATGTTCCTTTTGGAATGGCCAGAGGTGAACAGAAGGTTTGATCTTCAGATACAGGACTCAGGTGAAGCATAAAGATTGGAGGAGAAGGGGAAAACATGAGGGACTTAATGATGATGAACTGCATGTATTCCTGCATAGAAAAATGAAACTGATAATACTCATATGAACCTTCTCAGTTAATAGAGCAGGTAGAGGGAGCTTTTATAGTTGAAGCACAGGAGAAAGCTAAATTCGAAAATAAAATATGGTGTAAAAATGGAGTCAAAAGATAAAAAAGGGGAAATGTAATGGGAGAAAGAAAAAGGAAAGGGGGAATAGGCGGCCAAGATATTTCATATAATAAGATTTTTCTTTATTACAGTGAGATATTGCAATGATATTGAAGGGGGGAAGGCAAGGGGGAATGAGGGAAACTTCCCTCTCATCAGAGGTGGTTAGGAGAAGAAACAGCATATATACTCAATGGGGTATAGGCATCTGGAGTAAGAAGGGGGGGGGGGAACAGAGGGAAGGGGTGGGGATGTGAATGAAGGAGGAGAGGATGGACCCTGGGGGGGGAGAGTGGTCAGATATAACACATTTTCTTTTTTACTTCTTGCAAGAGGCTCGGATTGGATGGCCTGGGACCAGGTGGATGCTGGGTAAAGGGTGGTATGGGGGGCTCAGGACCTCTTGGCCCCAGAGCTGGGGATCTGTCTGCTGCACCACTCAGCTACCCTACGGTAGAGTCAAAGTGAAAGGAGAGAGAATATATAGTACATGGTATTGGAGAAATACAAAAGGAGGGAGTTGCGATCAGCAATGGCAATGGTGGAAGTAACTTTTGGGATAGACTTTTCATAGAGAATGTGATCCACCTGCAACAGAGTTGGTATTGGAACAAAGACTCATGAACATTTTTTATTATTATTTTTGGGGGGTGCAGGGCAAATGGGGCCCGCCTGGGGCCACATAGCAGGGTGATCATTGGGTGTCTGAGGCAGGATTTGGACCCAGGTGCTCCTGGCTCAAGGGCCAATACTCTGTCTGCCACCCAGCCACCCCTACAATTATTACTATTTTATTTTATTTTGGGCCTTTTTTTCTTTTGGTTTTTGCAGGGCAGTGAGGTTCAGGTGGCTTGCATGTCACACAGCTGGGTGATTGTTGGGTGTATGGGGCCAGATGTGGTCTCAGTTGCTTGTGGCTCCAGGGCTGGTGCCCTGTCCGTTGTGCCACCTAGCCATACCTACAATTATTACTATTTTTTAATTTTAATTTTTTTCTCTCCCCTTTACTTTATCGCTCAAGCAAGTCTATATTTATGGGGGGAGGGGGAATTTCATTTACTCTTAAACAAGAATATTTTATTAATGTAAAAAAACATTATTTGTACAAAATGAGAATAAATATTAAATAAAAAAGTTAAAAAAAGAACATTATTATGGAAAACTGTCCAAATATTTTAAAAGAAAACAAAATATTTCTTGAAAGACTCACTCGATCACCCCCAAAAAGATCACAAATGAAAAACTTTAAGGAATATTGTAGCCCAAATTTGAGGATTCTTAGCTAAAGGAGAAAATACTGCAAGTAGTCAAAAGGAAGTAATGCAAATACCAAGGAACTACAATCAGAATTATGTAGGATTTATCAGCTTTAACATTAAAGGATCCAAGGACTTCCAATATGATATTCTGGTGGGCCAAAGGACATTGGATTACAATCAAGAATCAGCTGTCCTGCAAAATTCATATTCCTTCAAGGGAAAAGATGGATTTTCAGTGAAATAGAAGACTTTCAAAATTATCTGATAAAAAGTTCTGACTGAACAGAAAGTTGATCTTCAAATACAAGATTCAAGTGATGTATACAAAGCTAAAATGAAAGGGGGAAAATTGTTAGTCAAGAATGTTCCTACACAGGAAGACAATACTTGCAACTACTGAGAATTGTATTTCTCTTTAGATAGTTAAAAAAGAGTACTTGGATGATATGGGTATATATAGATGCTTTGAGTGATATTTTCACTTATGAGGGTGAAGGGAGTATACTTAGAGGGTGAAAGTATAAATTAATCATGAAATGATTTGCTTTACAAGATACTTTAGTTCATGAGGGTTGTATTTCCATTGAGACAGAGAGAGGGAATGTACTTAGAAGGTCTGGACATAAATAGACCAAAAATGATTATATTTTACTTGATACTTTACAATTAGAGGGAGTGTACTTAGAGGTGGATGGGTATCAATGGATCATGAAGTGATTTTGTTTTACATGATGCTTTAGCTCATGAGAACTGTACTTCTATAGAGGGTACTTGGAAAGGGGGTGTGGTTTAAATTGAATATGATTTGATGATGCCTATGACTTTTGAGAATTGTATGTCTAATGGGATACTTAAGAGGAGTGTATTTGACCAAAGACTGGATATGAAGCTACTATGAGGCAAAGAGAATTATAAATCAATAAATCAATAAATCAACCCTTTGAGAATTGTACTTCTACCAGGACAGAAAAAAAGAATATATCTTTTTTTATTAGGTTTTTGCAAGGCAAATGGGGTTAAGTGGCTTGCCCAAGGCCACACAGCTAGGTAATTATTAAATGTCTGAGGGCAGATTTGAACTCAGGTACTCCTGACTCCAGGGCCAGTGCTCTATCCACTGCCCCACCTAACTGCCCCCAAAAGAATCTATCTTTTTATTTATTAATTAAAGATTTCATTTATTTTGAGTTTTACAATTTCCCCCCATCTTACTTCACTCCCCCAACCCCCCACAGAAAGCAATCTGTCAGTCTTTATTTGGTTTCCATGTTGTACATTGATCCAAATTGAGTGTGATGAGACAGAAATCATATCCTTAAAGAAGAAACATAAAGTATAAGAGATAACAAGATCAGACAATAAGATGTTAGGTTTTTTTCTAAATTAAAGGGAATAGTCCTTGAACTTTGTTCAAACTCTGCCATTCTTTATCTGGATACAGATGGTATTCTCCATTGCAGACAGCCCCAAATTGTCCCTGATTATTGCACTGATGAAATAAGCATGTCCATCAAGGTTAATCATTACCCCCATGCTGCTGTTAGGGTGTACAGTGTTTTTTCTGGTTCTACTCATCTCACTCAGCATCAGTTCATACAAATCCCTCCAGGCTTCCCTGAATTCCTGATGCTCCTGATTTCTAATAGAACAATAGTGTTCCATGACATACATATAACACAGTTTGCTACACCATTCCCCAATTGAAGGACATTTACTTAATTTCCAGTTCTTTGCCACCATAAACAGGGCTGCTTTGAATATTTTTGCATTGTTTTTGTGTTGTATTGTGATGTTTTTACCCTTTTTCTTCATCTCTTCCGGGTATAGACCCAGTAGTGGTATTGCTGAATGAAAGAGTATGCACATTTTTGTTGCCCTTTGGGTATAATTCAAAATTTCTCTCCAGAAAGGTTGGATGAGTTCACAGTTCCACCAACAATGTAATAGTGTCCCAAGTTTCCCACAACCCTTCCAAGAATGATCATTATCCTTTCTGGTCATATTGGTCAGTCTGAGAGGTGTGAGGTGGTACCTCAGAGAAGCTTTAATTTGCATTTCTCTAAGTAATGATTTAAAGCAATTTTTCATATGACTATGAATTGCTTTGATCTCCTCATCTGTAAATTGCCTTTGCATATCCTTTGACCATTTGTCAACTGGGGAATGGCTTTTTTTAAAAAAATATGACTCATTTCTCTGTATATTTTAGAAATGAGTCCTTTGTCAGAAACATTAGTTGTGAAGATAGTTTCTCAGTTTACTACATTTCTTTTGATCTTGATTGCAGTGGTTTTATCTGTGCAAAAGCTTTTTAATTTAATGTAATCAAAACCATCTAGTTTGTTTTTATTGATGTTCTCCATCTCTTCCTTAGTCATAAACTTCTCCCCTTTCCATAGATCTGGCAGGTAAACTAGTCCTTGATTTTCTAATTTGCTTATAGTATTGTTTTTTTATGTCTAAATCCTGTATCCACCAAAAGAATAAATCTTGACAAAGATTGTGGGTACAAGTCAGGTTCAAACTAATTAAGATATAAAAAACAAGGATTAAACTAGGAGAAGATGAGACATTAGAGGATAAATAACACCATATGATGAGGCACAGAAACTTATTATAGTAGAAAGAAAGAAGGGAGGGTGTAAGCCCTGAGTAAATCTTACTCTTAACAGATTTGACCCAAAGAGGGTCAATATAGCACAATCCAATTGGGTTTAAAAATTTATTCTACCTTCCAGGGGAGGAAAGGGGAAAGAAAAGGATAGAAGGGACTGATCAAAGAGAGGGTAAAAGTAAAAGTAAAGTTAATATTTAAGTAAAAGTTAAACACAAAAGTAAAAGGACAAAGAGAAAAGGAAAGGAAAAGACTGATAGGAAAAAAGGATGATCAAGAGGCAGAAGTAAGAAGTAAAACCTCAGTGTGAAGGAAGAAGGGGAAAGTTAAGAGAAAAATAAAATTGAGAGAAAATAGCTTGGTGGGAAATATTGGATTAGTGATCATAATTGTAAATGTGAATGGAATGAACTCCATAAAATGGAAGCAGATAATAGAGTGTATTAAAAACGAGAATCCCACAATATGTTGTGTCTAAGAAATACTTTCAAAGCAGAGCGATATACATAGGGTAAAGGTAAAAGACTGGAATGTAATATATTATGCTTCAACTGAAGTTAAAAATAAATAAATAGCAATCCTGATCTTAGACAAGGCAAAAGCAAAAAATAGATCTAGTGAAAAGGGATAAAGTAGGAAATTGCATCTTCATAAAAGGTACCATATAGCCAATGCATATATCAATATGTACTAAGTAGTAAAGCAACCACATTCTTAGAGGAGAAGCTAAATTGATTAGGAGATGTTGTCAGAAAATAATATAATATTGGGGGGTCCTCAACTTCCCTCTATCTGAATTAGATCTAATGAAAAATAAACAAGAAGGAAGTTAAGAAGGTGAATAGAACTGAAGAAAACATAGTTATAATAGATCTCTAGAGGAAACTGAAAGAGGATAGAAAGGGATATCCCTTTCTCTCTGTACCTACAGAAAAATTAACCATGAACTAGGGCATTAAAAACTTCACAATCAAATACATAAAGGCACAAATATTAAATGTAACCTTTTCAGTTCATGATGCAATAAAAATTGCATGTGACAAAGGATCATGGAAAGATAAATTAAACCTGACATGGAAACTAAAACCTAATTTTTAAAAATGAGTGTGTTGATACAACAAATCATAGAAATAATTAGCAATTTCATCCAAGATAATGAAAATTGATGAAACATTATACCAAAACTTGGGGGATGTAGCCAAAGAAGTTTTTTAGGGGAAATTTTATATCTCTAAATGTTTATAAGAATAAAATAGAGAGGATATCAAAGAACTGAGAGTGCAAGAAATTAATTTAATTAAGTTAATTAAATTTTAAAAAGCAAGAAAAAAACAATTTAACAAAGAACCTATATTTTGGAAAAAACAATAAAATAGATAAACCTTTGGGCATTCTGATGAATCAAAGAAAATCAAACTGCAGGTATCAAAAATGAAAAGTGTGAACTCACCCACCAATGAGGAAGAAATTAAATTAATAATTTGAATCTATTTTGCCCAACTGTTTGCCAAAAATTTGACAATCTAAATTAAATGGATGAATATTTGCAAAAATATAAGCTAGACAAATGAACAGAAGAGGAAATAAAAAATTTAAATAATTCCATTTCATAAAAAGGAAATTGAAGAAACCATCGATAAATTCCCTAATAAAAACTCTTCTGAACCAGATGGATTTACAAGTGAATTCTACCAAATATTTAAGGAAGAATCACTTCCAATTTTATGTAAACTATTTTTTAAAAATAGTTCGGTCAAATTACTTACATGACACCAACATGTTGCTGATATCTAAATTAAAAAAAGCAAAAATGAGTATAGGACCTAGACATAAAAGTAGATTAAGAGACCAATTAAGAGGAAAAGAAATATTATATCAGTCAGATCTATGAAGAGGGGCAAAGTTTATGACCAACAAGAGATAGAGAACATTATAAATAACATAATAGATGATTCTGACTATACTAAATTAAAAAGGGTTTTCACAAATAAAACCAATGCAACCAAGATCAGAAAGAATGCCAAAAACTGGTAAACAATTCTCTCAACTAGTGTTTCTAACAAAGGACTCATTTCTAAAACATACAGAGAACTGAGTCAAATTTATATGAATACAAGTCATTCTCCAGAAGCAAAGGAAAATTTATATGAACTAATATCAAATGAAATGTGCAGAACCAGGAAAGAGAATAAATGCCAACATAAATAGAAAGACCCATAAGAAAAGTTTAAGCAGTAGAATTATATTGAGCAACTCTAAGCCCCAAAGAAGAGATGAGGATATGTATCTCTCTTCCTTTTTTAGAGAGGAAAGCACATGCCGAATGTATTCAGTGTGTACATTGAATAAAGTTCTTTTTTTTCTCTTTCTCTCTTTTTTATTGTTTTCCATCCAAGATCACTTGTTGGCTATTAAAAGGTAAGGACTATACTCAGAAATTAAGGAGATTCAAAAATAAAAGTTATTAATAAATGCTCTTCTTTCCAAAAAAAAAACTTCTATTAAATGTTTACAAAGAACTTCCAGAGAAAATCTCTGCTCTGCCTAATCCCACATTCTCATATCTCTCTAAGCAAATGTGATTATTTTAGTCATTGATAATTCTGTTTATGGAGCATTGATTATATGATTTTTTAAAAAAGCTCTTAAAACCGAGATGAAGATATTAAACTATGTGGAAACAATGGAAGCAAAAGGGCTAAGTCAGCTGACTCCTTGGTCCATGAGTTGTAAACACCATAATTTTTACCTCCACCACTAGGAATTTTCTAAGGTGTGAACAAGTTTGAGCCTAGAGAAGATCAAAAGAATTCACACCTTGAAGGAAGGACAGACTTCTGAGTGCTAGGCTCCTATATAATACTAGAGATAAAGCAGACACAGACATTCCCCATATTAGAAGCAGAGCTAAAGACTAGGAGCTGTGAAGCTGAAGAAAAGATCCCAGAAAAAACATGAAAACATGAGCTCTTACCTGGACTTGATTCAAGATCTTCAGGAGGAACTCATCTGCCCTATCTGCAGGGAGTATTTTACAAATCCCTTGTCAATTCAATGTGGCCATAGTTTTTGTCAAAGTTGCCTCCTCAGATGTTTCCAGTAAGCCTCTGATCTTTTCTCCTGTCCAGAATGCAGGAGAGTCTCCCACCTGAGGGATTTTCAAGTCAATGGGAGTCTTGGGAAACTGGTAGCCAGTGTCAAAAAACTAAGTTCCTGCTGTTTGCAGAACCCTGAAGGACATGCTAAGTGTGAGATACATCATAAAGTCAAGAAACTGATTTGTGCAGTTGACCACACCCCAATCTGTGTATCCTGTTCTCAGTCTAAGGATCATGATGCTCACATAATCTATTGTATTGATGAGATTGCTGAGGACTTCAGGGAAAAACTCCAAGAAACTGTGAATGATTTGTGGAGGAAAACTGAAAAAGTTGTACAAAAGATAGCTAATGAGAGGGTTTTACTTAAAGTGGTGGAAGAGGAGATAGAGACGCAAATGAAAAATATTTTGTCTGAATTCCTGAAAGCACAATATTTTCTGAATGAGGCAAAGAATGAATGCCTGTGAATCTTACAAACATGGTGTGTGTGTGGGGGGACCAATTTGGATGGTCTGAAGAAGAGAATTAGAGATCTATCAAACCAGAATCAGGATTTAAAGAAGAGAATCACAGAATTACAGGAAGAGTGTGAGAAACCCAATGTAGATTTGCTCCAGAATATCACAGGAATATTAAAAAGGAATAAATTTGTGCTTCATAAGAAAATAGAAATTTTCCACATAGATAAGATTTTTGTCCCATTCCTGGAATTATAGAATCACTTTCCAGTTTCAAAGTGGACATTACTCTGGATTGTAACACAGCCAACCCAAATCTCATCATATCTGGAGATATGAAGAGTGTGAGGTATGGAGGGATAGAAGAGAAAGAGTTCAACAATAGTGGGGGATTTAGGGATATGATCCTCATTCTTGGTACTCAGTCTTTCATTTCAAAGAGATACTATTGGGAGGTGAAGGTGCCAGGCCAAACTTGCTCTTGTGTTGATGTCTGTAAAATATCACCCCAGCTGGAAAGTTTCTTTGCACTTATGACTGTACCTAAGAACAATTGCTGCTATCTTTATGCCATAGCTAGTCACTATCTTTATCAAAAAATCCATCTGAAGTACCTTCAGATCAGTGAGTCAAACTTAAAATTGGGGATTTTCCTCGACCATGATTGAGGAGAGATATCATTTTATCATGTGAGAGAAAGAGATCTAATTTATACTTTCCCTACTGCTTTATTCTCAGGTCCTCTCAGACCCTTATTTTCTCTTTCTAAGAAAATTCTGATGAATGATTGCTCTCTGACAATCTGCCCCTAATTGAGAGTTATCTAGGAATAAGTACTTACTTATTGTCCAAATGGACTTCAGACACTATATTTCACTATGTGACAGATGTGACAATAATTCAACTCACTTGCCCAGTCAAGGCTCATACCTATTCCTCTATCTTATCTGTAATACTCACTGACTTTAGACTAACATTCTCATAAACTTTTCCCCATTAATTTATAAAATGACAAATCTTAAAATTTTAATGCTGGAAGTTTCTTGAGATGATTCATAATATAATCCACATATGAAAATACTATGATAACATAACTCTAGAGAGACAAAAATGATTAGCCTATGCAAATTTGGCTTCCCGAACCTTTCCCATTCTTAACTAAAATTATATTGTACTTGCTTGCATAAATTTTGTATTTACTTATTTGTCAATGTTTTCCATGTGTCCTTGTAAGACTATAAGCTATATAAAGCTAGGGACTGTCACTTTTTTTATGTACATCTCCAGCATCAAACTAGTCCTTAATAAATGTTTGTTGAATTGGGGAAAAAAAAGGCAATGTCTCTTCAATGATATATAGATTTAATTCTGGTGAAAAAATATATAGAAATATTACTGTTAGTGTTTCTATTTGCCTATATGTTTGCTGATATGTTGAAAAATTCAGTAGTAAATACTATTTTTCTTTTGGGGGGCGTTAAGTTATTATTTTAGAGTACCATCAACAAAATAATGATTTCTATCATTATTAGAATCGATTACAGTCCTACAGTTTGAGGCATGCTTGCTTCTTCTACATTTAACTGAAAGATTATTATATTTCTATAAATTGCATGTTGCTTTCATCAGGTTCTTAAAAGCTGTGTAACTGCATTGAACCAAAACCTTTAAGTAGTTTAATGGAGCATATATTATGAATTAAATGAATTAAAATGAATTAAAACAGTGAAAAAAGTTGGCTTTGTATAAGCCTACATTCTAGGTAATCATTGAAGTTTTGAGTTGTGAAGATGTTAGGTATAAACTAGCATTCTACAGAATTTATTCATTTTATTGAATAAGAAACTGAGCATCTTGTCCAAAGTTTCATTACAGCTCATGAGGCTGCATAATTAACCTTACCTAGAAATGTGAAAAGATATATACCAATTAAAGAAAAGGTACCTTATACTGGGGGGGGGGGGTATCTAGATGGTACAGAGGATA
Organism: Macrotis lagotis; assembly: GCF_037893015.1. Lineage (NCBI taxonomy): Eukaryota > Metazoa > Chordata > Mammalia > Peramelemorphia > Peramelidae > Macrotis > Macrotis lagotis. The sequence continues at coordinate 715,723,522 of NC_133658.1, forward strand.
GAGTTCAGGGTCTGAAGTCACCTTTTTTATTTCAAATCTGGCCTCAGATATTGACTAGCTTTGTGGCCCTGGACAAATCATTTAACTTTGTTTGCCTTCATTTCTTCTTCTATGAAATGAGCTGGAGAAGAAAATGACTCCAATATCTGCCAAGAAAACCCCAGATGGAGGCACAAAGAGTCAGACATGACTGAAATGACTGAACAACAACAACAACAACAAAGTTTTGTATTTGGAAGTCAAAATATAAGGTTGGAGAAATTGGGCATTTTTAAACCCACAGTGATAGAAAAACATTTCTAGGGATCAAAAGACTGAAAATTTATGAAGTTAACTCCAAATCTTATTTGCTTTTTGTTAAGGTTTTTATGTAAATTGTGGTATATATGTTCTGAACTTTCAATGGGGATAGAAAAGCTAAGACGAAAATAAACCTGTTACATCTCCCAATATATAACCTAGCATAGTGATTTGTGCAATGACATTACAATTTAAAAGCATTTGAGAACTTATTTTAAGGTCTTTATTCTTATCATATTACTCAGGAGGAATAACTTGAGTAAGAAAGAGAAGTCTTGACTTTGACCTTGATCAGATCGTATCCTCTATTATCCTTGAATTCTCAACCCCCAACCCCAACACATTCCTTTGGCCAAGGAGGACCTGAAAGGTCTGGGAGATTTCAAACTTCCCCTTACTGTCCTAGGAATATTCCCAGATTAGCTATCTGCAGTCTTTACATTAGCAATCAAGAAAGATGAACCCAGATTCACTATTCTTAGGAGAACTTTTAGAGCAGCCAAATGCCCACATGGGAGAAAAGAATTTCTGTAAGGTTGAATTTGAAGTTGAACTGCCATATATTGATTCTGGAAGGATATTCGCCTTTCTCATTTGTGGAGCTGTATAATTGTAAAGAGATCAACAAAACAAAAGAAGCTGATACAAATAGGCCATGGAGTTTCGAAATTCCCCAACTGGCCTCACTATAACACCTGGAAATTCTGTGTAATCTACCTCTTAATTAGTTTTGTGATCCTAGGCGTCATGATTTTATCAGTCTGTTTCCTCCTCAATAAAGGAGGGATAATAATACTGATATTATTTGTGTCACAGGATCATTTTAAGGAAAACCCTTTGTAAATTGTAAGGAGACAATATATAATAATGTAACTAATTGAACAATGATTTCTCTGACCTTCCTCATCTCTTAAATTGCTAGTGCAGACTTCACAGATAATCTGACTGTTCTCTATAAGTGCTACAGGTATTCTAGGTCTACTGGACCCACAGTGGATGGGCCTTGAGAGTAAGGGTGGGCAGGCAGGTAGGCAGACAGATTCCCTGTCCTTGGATGGCTCCTCCCTCCCTCCTGAGACCTTTGTTCTCTAAGACTAGTTGATTAAAATATAATCTAGGGAAAAGGGGGAGCTCACTGGTATAAATTCAAGCCAGTGGTGCCAGAAAATACTGTGAATCCTTGAATTAGTCATATCAAAAGCATCCCTGACCCCTCAGGAGTTCTCTAACAATGCTTAGAGAGAGGAGTAGCCAAGGTCAGGGAATCTGACTTGTTAGAAGGAGTAGTATGGAGGCGGCTAGGTGGTGCAGTGGATAGAGCATCTGCCCTGGAGTCAGGAGTACCTGGGTTCAAATCCGGTCTCAGACACTTAATAATTACCTAGCTGTGTGGCCTTGGGCAAAGCCACTTAACTCCATTTGCCTTGCAAAAACCTAAAAAACCTCAAAAGGAACAAAAGAATTTAGTGCTTCACAAGGCCAGCTTGATATCACTCAGAAATAAGAGTATCTGGAAGACCTCAGCACTTGTAGGTAATTTCTTTTTAATCTCATTCCTGTACAGATGCTACTCTTTAACAGTAGCAATATTCTTGTGTTAACTCTCTCTTAATCCTATGGTCTCTAACCTCCTAATGCATGAATTAAATTAGCTGCTGGCCTACCTGGTTGAACTGCGGCAGCCAAAACCATGTGACTTTTAAGGAACTTCACTCTCTCTCAATTTCTCTCTTTTGTGTTGACTTTTTTAATAAATCTATTTCCTCTTTACACCTACATTAAGGGTCAGAGTCTTGACTCATTGGAAATTAGCAACAAAGTCAGTACTTTGCAAGAAGGTCTTTAATTTGTGTGCAGATTATTCTCATAAAATATTTAATGTATAGGAAAAGTCATTGTTCAGCAGTCTTTATTTCCTTCTCCACCTTTTGAGATATTAATAAACTACAGATTATTCCCCCTTTGATTTTAGTGTCTTCCCCTCCTTTATGACTTGTGAATTCATTAGCAGTGACTTCACATCTATATTACCTTCAGTATGAATATTCAATATTCTTTATTTAGTCTAATTCAATTGATTAGCCCCTATTTTTTTCCCCTCATTATTGCAATTTCTTCCCCTTTTATAAGGATATCTGGGGCAATGATGATAGACTTCAAGCATGGTGTCTATAGTATCCTTGATAGTGCAAACGATTTTAGCCTTTTGTCAAGCATTCTATTTTTCTTGGGTTTTTGTTTTGCTCTCCTATTTTCTTTCTTAAAAAATTTTGTGATGATCACCTTATTTCTCAGTAAATCTTATTTAGATAAATTTTAATCCTCCATTGCTTCTTTCTTTTTTTATGAAGTTACGCTTTTTTAAGAAAGATTTTATTTATTTTGAGTTTTATAATTTTCCCCCATTCTTGCTTCCCTCCCCCTCCCCCAACAGAAGGCATTCTGTTACTGTTTATATTTGTTCCATGTTATACATTGATCTCAGTTGAATGTGATGACAGAGAAATCATCATATCTTTAAGGAAGAAATATAGAGTATGAGATAGTAAAATTACATTATAATATAATGCTCTTTTTCTTAATTTGACAGTTATAGACTTTGGTCTTTGTTCAAAGTCCATAATTCTTTTTCTGGATACAGATGGTATTCTTCATTGCAGATAGTCCAAAAATGTCCCTGATTGTTGCACTGAAGGGATGAGCAAGTCCATCAGGTTTGATCATCGCCCCCATGTTGCTGTTAGGGTGTACAATGTTTTTCTGATCTTGCTCATCTCGCTCAGCATCAGTTCATGCAAATCTCTCCAGGCTTCCCTGAATTCCCATCTCTCCTGGTTTCTAATAGAACAATAGTGTTCGATGACATACATATACCACAGTTTATTAAGCCATTCCCCAATTGAAGGGCATTCACTTAATTTCCAATTTTGTGCCAGCACAAACAGGGCTGCTATAAATATTTTTGTACAAGTGATGTTTTTACCCTTTTTCATCATCTCTTCAGGATATAGAACCAGTAGTGGTATTGCTGGGTCAAAGGGTGTACACATTTTTGTTGCCCTTTGGGCATAATCCCAAATTTCTCTCTAGAAAGGTTGGATGAGTTCATAGCTCCACCAACAATGTATTAGTGTCCCAAATTTCCCACATCCCTTCCAACATTGATCATTGTCCTTTCAGGTCATATTGGCCAGTCTGAGAGGTGTGAGGCGCTATCTCAGAGATGCTTTAATTTGCATTTCTCTAATAAGTAATGTTTTGGAGCAATTTTTCATATGACTATGAATTGCTTTCTTTTCCTCAGCTGTGAATTGCCTTTGCATATCCTTTGACCATTTGTCAATTGGGGAATGGCTTGTTTTTCCGAAAATTTAACTCAGTTCTTTGTATATTTTAGAAATGAGTCCTTTGTCAGAAATACTAGTTGCAAGAATTATTTCCCAATTTACTACATTTCTTTTGATATTGGTTACAGTGATTTTGTCTGTATAAAAGCTTTTTAATTTAATGTGAAGTTATGCTTTTAATGATTTTTCCATGGACTTCTTTTATTCAATTTTATAAATTATATTCTATTATAAATTGCTAATATTCTTAGCTCCCATAATTCTCCACTGGACAAATAAATCAACTGTTTTCTTTTGGTCACTTTGTAGCAAGTAGTTTACAGTTTTAAACCTTCATATAAAAGTATGAACCTTCCAAATTGTCTATTAGTTTTTGTCTTACCTCAGTCTCATCTCTGTTTTCCAATAGATTTCTCATTCTTTCCTGTTCCTGGGTTTGTTCTTTATACTTAGCTAAGTATACTTTTCTTTATAATTTATACTTTATACTTTATACTAGAAAAGTAGATTTAATACACTGCCAGAAAATAGAAGCTTTTCAGTCAAGATCTACTCAAGAGTTCAAGCCTGCCTGGCACAGAGTTACTACCATACCACAATGAAGCCTAAGGATGAGTTTATTGAATTTTTATTATTATTTTATATGAAAAATATGTTATTCCTTGTGAGATAACTGGTTAGACTAGAGCTGTATTTTAATCATTCATTTATGGATTGCTGCAAAGATGAGTAACAAACAATGTGTCAGTTTGGCACACACTGAATTCTATTAGAATGCATAGTCCATGGAAATGGTATTTAATTTCCTTTGTGATATTTTGTTTGTTTCTTGTTTTTAATGCTCCTAAATAAGAATTAAAAATATTTCTGCCAACTCAACTGTAACTCAATTGAACTGAATTTTTATTGAAAATACCTAGATAATTCAGTTATCTTTTGAATCTATTCCCACTTTAATAAGAACAAAAATCAAGTGGAACAATCTATCAGAGAAATTATGTTTTCCATATCTGAACATTAAATTATAGAATTGGCTTAAAATGTTCTTGTCTATTTCATTATTGCACAAATTTCCATATGTAATGTAATGATAATGAAAAATTCAATATAAGATTAAAGGATGGAGTAAATATTTGAGTAATTTTAAAAACAATTAATTTATATCCCAGAATTATTTGCCTTTGGCCTTGATTCCAAGTACTTATTAGATTTAAGAAGAATAAGTTTCCTACAACATTAAAAAAAAATCATACTATTTACCGTAATCCAGAAGAAAGAGCACTGATTAATGATTTGTTTTGAGTAAGTTGTTGTTCATCTTTGGTTTTTGAAGCAGACCAATGAATTTATGGATTATGTCTTGATTTGGATTTGTGATGCAGAGTTGCATACACTCATCAGCCTCACTCTTCCAGAATTATAAAAGTCCAATGGCAAGACAGATGTCAAGTCAGCTGGCTATGACTCAGGATACAATGGATGACCTTGGAGCCTTTGATGTCTAGCCAATTTGACTATGTAATATTGAGAGCATTAGTGGCTTTCATACAAAATGGAAACTGGATGACTTTCAATGAATGTCTCATTTTTAATAATAATTAAAAATTAATTAAGACTTTAAAGCACTAACAGCATGGCAAAAAATATATTCAGGCATCAGACATGTTAAACTAAGAATGTGCGGATCCTAAGTAGTCCATAAATAGTTGAATGCACTGAAGATATATCCTTCAAGTATTCTTGTATGCCAATGATTTTTCTTGCCTTTTTCTATCTCTTTCTGGAGAAAACTTATCCAACAAGCATTTATTAAGTGATTGGAATTTGCCAGATATTGTGTTAGGCATAAAACATAAAAATCAAAGGTTTATTTTTCTATTTAATTCTATTGGTTATATAAAAACTCTTTAAGAAATTAAATAATACCCAAAGTAGCATTTTTGTAGTTTAACTAAATGAATTAGGTTATCTCCAATTTTCAGCACTTTGTGAATTTATCTTTTGAACCATACTGACCATTGAATTTAAAGAAATATATAATTTGTGAGGGGATAGCGGGTAAGGAGATTCTGGGAAAGAATCTGAACTCTTAAATGATCATGAGTCAAGAATTTGATTATTCACAACATATAACTTGCTCTATGACAGTGATGGTTTGGAAGTACAATAGGATGTAAAATCAAGATCTCTCCCCTTATCTCTGATTATTGTTACTGTGAAGATTCACTGGAATTGAGTAGAAGGTAGTAGGAGTACCTAGTGGAACTTAAGCTGGGATGGGTGGGGAGTGGGCTTCAACCACTAGCATATTGTGATTAGTGATATTTGATACCTATCTAGATTAGAAGTTTACTAAACTAATAGTTAGATAATCATCTATCCCTAACCCTAAATATAGCTGTTCAAACTAATTGTTGGGTAAATAGAAAATTCTCAGCATAATCGGGTCAATCAAAAGTCAAACATGGAGTCATTTTTCTCAACTAGGACTTAGAAATAGGGAAATCTTAACAATAACAGAGGTAGAAAAGGTCTTTAGAAAGTCAGCAAAATATAGTTTGGTGGAAAAAATAATATTAACAGGGATGTTGCCTTTAGAATTAAATTCAAATTTCTCTCTGACATATAAAAAGTCCTTTAGAACTTAATTCCAACCTACTCTTCCAGACATTAAAAATTACTGAGACAAATGATTATTAATAATCAATAATTTGTGGAGAGCCAAAGTTTCTCTCTTCTTATAAAGTTTTGATTCTAAAAAGTAAAGTGTTGAGTCTCTTGAAGGATATTACTGATACTGAGAATTAATTAATTTCTGTCTGATCCAGCCCAGCTCAAAAGTAATCTCTGGTCTCAGATGAATTCCACTCAAACTTGAATGAAGACAGATTCTTTTGTCTAGATATCCCAAGGATATTTAGGTTTAGAGAAAGTTTCTGTATCTAAAGATGACTTGATGTCACTATCATCCTCTCATTTTAATATCTCACCTCTTATTGTGTTAATCAATCAGAATGGATTGACAATCCTTTTCCAAAAGATTTATAAGCTCTGAGTGTCACCATAATTGTCATTGGTTCCAAGAGAAAAATAACCAAATGATCATCCTTTTACTGAGATATCAGCGTTATTATTATTGTTATTATTATTATTATTATTGTTATTATTATCATTAGGAGTTCATTTACTCTTTTTTTGAATTGCAATGCTATGGTAATTTTCAAACATTCATCCATTTGCAAATTTATTCCTTTTTTGTTGATGTTTCAATTTTCCAAATGCATGTCATGAAAATTTTTCATTTCATTTCATTCATTCATATACCTGTATATATTTTTAAGTTACACAATTTCCTTCCACCCTCCCTTCCCAACCCCCTCCCCCAAAGGCTAACAGTCAAGTTAATATTTTACATATACAGTTGTGTTAAGTATGTTTGCAAATTAGTCACTTTCGGTCTGAGGAATTAGGAAAAACGAAAAGAAATATATGAGATATTTTTTTAAAAGTGAATGTACTGTTCATCAGATCCTAAAGGATTTGCTTTTTTTTGTGTGTGTTTTTTCCTTCTTCTGGATGAGGATAGCATTGTCAGTAATTGTCTAATAGGGTAATCCAAGCTGTCTGAACTGCTGAGAACAGCTGTATCCAACAGGGCTGATCATTTCACAATGTTGCTAATGTGTACATTGTTTTCTTAGTTCTGCTCCCTTCGCTCAACATTAGATCCTGTAATTCATTCCATGCTTCTCTAGAGTTTGACCATTTAAGGTTTCTTATAAAACAATGGTACTCCATACTATTCATGTACATAACTAGTTTAACTGTTCCCTGATTGATGGGTATGCCCTCAATTTCCAATTCTTTTCCATTACAAAAAGCTCTTCTAGGAATATTTTGGAACATGTGGGACTTTTCATAGTTTTTATAAAGTCTTCTGGAGAGAGGCCGAGAATTGGAATTGCTGGGTCAAAAGATATGAATGGCTTTAATTGCTCTTTGAGCATAGTTCCATATTGCTCTCCAGAATAGTTGGATCACTTCACAATTTCACCAGAAATGCATTAATGTCCCAATCTTCCCACAACCTCTCCAATATTGATCATTTTCGTTTTTTTGTCAACTTAGCCAATCTGAAAGGTGTGCAGTGATACCTATAGTTGTTTTAATTTGATTTCTCTAATCAATAAGGATTTGGAGCATTTTTCATATGATTATATATCGTTTTAATTTCTTCATTTGAAAACTGTCTATTCATATCCTTTGATCATTTATCAATTGGGGAATGACTTGCAAACCTATAAATTTGATGCAGTTCTCTATATAGTTTAGAAATGAGACCTTTTTCAGAATTTCTGTTTGTGAAGATTATTTCCCAGGTTTCTGTTTTCCTTCTAATTTTGGTAATATTGATTTTATTAGTGCAAAACCTTTTTTAATTTAATATAGTTAAACTCATTCATTTTGTAGTTTATAATATGCTCAGTTTCTTGTTTGATCATAAATTCATCCTCTTTTCAAAGATCAGATAGAGTATTTCTTGACCTATTAATTTAATCTATGGTGTCACCCTTTATGTCTAAATCCTGAAACCATTTTGACTTCATTTTGATATACAGTGTGAGATGTGACCTAGTTTTTGTCATACTATATTTCAGTTTTCCCAAAAATTTTCATCAAATAGTGAGTTCTTATCACAGAAGCTAATGTCTTTGGATTGCCAAACAGTAGATCACTGTAGTCATTTACTATTTCTTTTGAACCTATCCTAATACATTGATACATTACTCTGTTTTTTAACTAGTACCAGGCAGTTTTAATGACTGCCATTTTATAGTATAGTTTTAGATCTGGTAGAGCTAGTCTACCTTCCTTTACTTTTTTTTTTATCAGTTCCCTTGCTATTCTTGACTTTTTGTTGTTCCAGATGAATTTAGTTACTATTTTTTCTAGCTTGGTAAAATTGTTATTTAGTAGTTTGGTTGTGATGGCACTGAATAAGTAATTTAATTTGGATAGAGTTGTCATTTTTACTATATTAGCTTGACCTAACCATGAGCAATTACAAATACTTACACCTGACTTTATAATTGTGTTCATACAGTTTCTGGGTTTGTCTTAGGAGGTAGATTCCCAAGTATTTAATATTGCCTATAGTTACTTTAAATAGAATTTCTCTTTCTATCTTTTGCTCTTAAGTTTTGTTGTTTATATATAGAAATGCTGATGATTTATGTGGGTTTATTTTATATTCTGTTACTTTGCTGAATTTGTAAATTGTTTCAAAGAGGTTTTTAGATGATTTTCTCAGGTTCTCTAAGTATACCATCATATCATCTTCAAAGAGTAAAAGCTTTGCTTCTTCATTGACAGTTCTGTTGCCTTTAATTCCTTTTTTATTCTTGCTAAAGTAGTATTTATAATACTATATTTAGTAGTAATGGTGATAATGGGCATTCTTGTTTCACCCCTGATTTTACTGGGAATACTCTGAGTTTATGGTCATTATATATAACATTTACTGATTGTTTTAGATACACTACACTACAACTTTCTATATTTCACTCTTATCAGAATAGGAATCATAAGTTGAATTTGATGAGGATCATTGATAATGAAGTAGGGAAAATTTTAAAAAGAAATATGTTTTGCAATTGTTAATTTGTGCCCTCTGTACTGATTATGTATATCACACACACACACACACACACACACACACACACACACACACACACACACATATCCCATTGTCCAAGTTTTGAGATGAGGTCAAAGAACTTTTAGTAAAATACATCCTTGGGAAGGACTCAGTAAATCTCTATCCCCCAGGCACAAAGCAAATCTCTATCAACAAAACAAATTTCTGTTTTAGCCAGAAAGACCTATCTAACCTATCATCACTCATCTACATATCTCTCATTAAATCATCTTTGCTCTCTTGAGCTACCTATCCCCACCTACATCTCCCCATGTCCTCCTTAAAAACTCAGCTCAGTTTTACTGCTCCTCCACCTTTGGAGAATATTCTCCCTACAGCCCCTCCCCTCTTCTCTACTACTTAGCCCCTGCTTGCTTGTCTTCCTGTAAGAAGCCAGTCTGTTCTGGGTAGCATGATCCTCAAGTTCTCTTCCCCTCTTCTACTGAAACTATCTTGTTGCTTCTCCAAAGAATTTAATCTCCAAAGAACTTAACTTTTGAACTTTTGAAGTAGCTTGTAAACTTTTTGTGCAACTTATTAATTAAAGTCTATGCCTTTCTTACCTCCCTGAGTCAGAGATACTGATGGATTCTATGCAAAATAAACTCACATAGATTCTTAAGCACCTTTTCCCCAAAAACGCATTTTCTCCTGTTTTCAATAAGACCCTCTCAAACCCAGCTAATGGCAGTATATTGGAAATACGAAGTTGTGTAAAAATTGTGAGAAATCTTTGCCAAAAATCTGGCAAGTCAGTGTCCACCTAGGAGTCCAGCATTCATTCAGGGGGCATGGTCTGGGTAACTCAGTACATTAATAGGTATGTTCTGGAAGCTTTTGCAGATAAGATGGAACAGTCTATGAGAGTACCAACTCCTATAAAAACTATGATATCTTGGAGAGAAAATTAAGAGTTGAACAAATTAGTTTTAACATGAGAGAGAGAGAGAGAGAGAGAGAGAGAGAGAGAGAGAGAGAGAGAGAGATCCTTTTAGAGTTTTTAGTCTGAGGTATGTTTAAGGAATTAGGATAAATGTAGGATTAGGTATATCCTGGAGGGGAAAAAATAAATCTGCTCTAGCATAAGCATTAGGTAAACAGATAAGCAAAAAAACCAGGATGAATTGCTTTCCCAAACAACCAGTTTTTAATCTCAATTTTGAATTCTGAGTCACTAAGGTTGTGTTTGGTCTTTGTATCTGTTTGAGGTTTTCTAAGGTTAGCTTGTCAAATAACAACTGAAAAAAGCAGGGTGAGACTCCCCCAGTATTTAGTTTGGAAGTTAAGTCAGACAAGGGATCTCTCTTTCTGAGTAAAAACACCAAGTTCTCTTCTTCTACCCCCTCTCTCTCCCCAACCCTCCACCTCTAATTGATAATAGTGGCTACAAACTGATAACATCTCAGACCCAGCAGCTCATAACTTAGATGTAGCCTACAAGGACAGATTCTTAGGTGCAAGCCCAACATTTCAGGAGAGATTAATTAATGAAACACTCAAAGTCACCTGGATTTTGTTTAAATTTAATCTAGAAAATTATTTACCATTTTCATCCCCCTCCCCCCATCTCTGACATCCATGCAATCTATAAAACTGAAAAAAATAGTTTTTATCTTTTAAGACATTTTGATCAGGGATCATCATAGATTTAAATATTATCACTTAAGAATTTCAATAATTTGTTTAAAATGCATTGTAAGGGCTGATTTTTTATAAGTAAACATTGGTAAAAATTTTAAGAGAAACATAACACTCTTGATATATTAATTATTAAATGTAAAAACTTCTGCCAAGTAGTCAATGAAGCCTTTTTTAAGTAATATTTTAGGAGTCAGAATGAAGAATCTGTTTGTAGAATTTAAAGATTGTAGTATTTATCTTTAAAATCTTTTGTAATAGATCAGGTGAAAATAGTGAGTTCCATAATACTTGGAATTAATAGCATTTGCATAAAATATAATTTTAAATAATTGAAATTATAAATTGAGTTTTACATGATAACATTTGAAAATAGATCTAGGTGTTAATGAATTTTATTCTTTGTCATTTTAAGTGAAATTATTTTATTATTATTATTATACTATATCAGGAAACATGTTAACTATGTGGTTTTGATGAAGGAAAAAAATGTTTTTGGTTGATCTAGTGTAGGGTTAAAGCATGTGTGAATGAATTCACAGAAAGTGGCCTAGAAATGTTAGAAACAAAAAATGTTTATTCAAACATTACTGTGGGTCAACAAGTAAAGAAATTGATAATGATACTGATGCAGAGAACCAAGGGCACCAGGAATATTGAAATCAATTGAAAACAGATTTTGTAAATCATTTGTTTGCACCATTAAAAAAAGATCTTCATTCTTCCTCTGACACTATTGAGACACTGTCTTGACTTCCAGTCTGACCTTGGCCTTGTTCTCATGGGCAGGGCAAACTAGGTTAAGTAGCTGCTGGGGAGATATCTGAGACCACCTATACCAGAATCTGAGAGCCCTCCCCAAAAGGCAAAGTGCAACTTGGACAACTCCCAAGTCACCACCTCTTCTCATGAACCCTGAGGGGGAATTTAAGGTGATTTTGGGAGGGACCCAGGCTCTTTTTTTCCCAATTCCTGCAGAACCTGGCAACTGGTCTACCAAGATTAATGAGCAATCCATGTGGCTTCTTCTTAACTTTTCTCTTACTTCCTTTTGTGTTGTAACTTCTTTTAATAAATCTCTGTTTACTTTATACACTTGCATTCCCGGGTCAAAGAGTGATTCTTCACAAGCAAAATAGCAAATGGGGGCAACATTTTTGCCAACCATGAAAAGACATTTCTGCCTTGACCTGAAACTTGTTCGAGTTTGGAGAGGTGAGAAGTAAGCTTCCCCAGACCCAAGAAAAGTAGGAAAAGTAGAAAAGTAGAAATTAAAAAACTAAAAAATATGAAAAGTGGAAACGTAGGAAAATTAAATTGGACCTTACTAGCTATCCTCCTTCCCATCTGTTCCTTTCTCTTGCCCCCAGGGGAAGTGAGAGAAAAGGTGGAGGTGTGTGTGTTTTGGAGGCCAGCTGAGGTGTTGAACAGAATGTGTCCACACCTTTGTTCCAAGAGTTAGCATTCTGATTGGGGAATTGTGTTCATGTGAGCCCACTATGGTGTGATTTTTTTTGTCTTGTGTATTCAAGAATGTATAGAAGGATTTTTGACTGTAGGTCCAACTTGTGTGTTATTTGTCTATCTAGAAGTCTAAGAAATAACCATTAGAATTAAAACATGGGAAAATGTATTTGGTACCAAAGACTGCCCCCCCCCCCCAAAGTTGTGTAAGCCATAAGCCTGAGTTTCTATTTTTCAAGAATCAGCTGAGCATGAAAACCTGGATCTAGAAAAATCATGTCACCCTAACCTTATAAGATGTAAACAAAGACAGACCCTCCAGGGAAAGCTTAGGTACACCTCCCTTCTTTCCCACCATCAAGTTTGACCAATTAAGGGTCTGCAGAAAAGAGGAGGGGGAATGGGTTGTGCTTTTGTGCTTTTTTTTAAACCCTGCTTCAGCCTCTGTAATTCAGCTTTTCCTGCTCTTGCTGGCAGATTGACATGCCACAGGATCAAATTTTTCTGGGACTAAAAAAATTCAGATTTTATGGTTTAATTAAGACTATGCTAATAACTAAGATATCTGTAATAGAGTAACTGAGTTTGAACTTTATAGTCAACAGTATTAAGGAATTTTAATTATTGATTGGCTATTTCAAAATCTTAATGTGCATATGAGTTTCCTCAAATTCTAATTGATTCAAAAAAATTTTTTGACTGTTCTTATTTGGTACGATTCAAAACAATTTATAATATAAATATATATGTGTGTGTGTATATGTGTGTATTTAAACATCAATCATTTTCGCACCTCTCCGTTGGTCTGGAGAGAGGGGAAAATGTTTCTATATTTTGAGATTTTGGTGTTGCCCAGGGTGTCCAAAAAATCTCACTTTGGTAAATTTGAAACTTTGTACAAAAGTGTTGTCTCTGTTTTTGTATCTGTGCCTAAATTCCTGCGTGTGTTTGTCTGTGTGTGTTTATGTGTGTGTGTGTGTGTGTGTGTGTGTGTGTGTGTGTAATTTAGATCTGAAATAGTTACAATTACCTGAGTTAAATGTTAATCCTTTTACTTTGGATTTTAAATTTAATTGTTTTATAAGGTCTAATTTAAAATTACATAATTAATAAGATTGGAGCCTACCTCTTTACTATGAAATTTTGTGCCATTTGACCTCAATTAGGAATTGCAAAGACTAAATAGCTATCCTTTGAATCATTAGTACATCAGGTTTAAATTAGAAAATAAACCACCCAATTTGTGTTTACATTTCAAAGTGTAAGTTATAGCTTTTGTGTCAAGAATACATTTGCAAAGTACCCATGAAACAACAGTATTCAGCCTATGTTAACTAATTAAGTATTCTTTTGGGATTAGGAAAAAATGGAGCTATTTGTTCACCTATTATTTCATTTATCCTGGAAAACAAGTGCTAATTTTTTCTCTTTAGAGTCTGTCCTCAAGAGGCTTTGAAAAGAGGGCCAGAAGGCCTTTGATAGAAAAAGCTTCCACCTTGTTTTTAAAAAGAAAAGTGCAAAATTGGAGAGTAATTAAGTCACCTTTGAGTTCAAAGTATTTGAAAGTTCTGTAACAAATCTGGAAATTTATGTGTTATTAAGAAGGAAACTACAATTGTGATAAATTATATGTCAAGAAATTTGGGAAAATTGAATCATTTATAATTATATTATCAGGGATATTTACCGATTTCTTTTGGGAAAAATGCTATGCTAAATTTTCTAATCTTATTTGTTTTGATGTTAAATTAATATTGATAATACATTGTCAACAATCTTACAAAGCTTTTGTTGGTAAAGGAATAAAGTTTGTAATAATTTTTGGCACTTTTCACATGCTTATGGGAGGGAATATATATGCATGTGTGTAAACATATATATATGTATGACTGAAAGTAAATTCTACTTAATACTTGATACTTTAAATATATCACATATATGAAGTTGGATTCTTAGAGGATCTGGGTAAAGAGGTCTGGAAGACAAAAGTGTAAAGATAGTGGATATTCATTTTTGTTCTTGTTCTAAGGGGAATGAGATGTTTAAATAAGAATCTTATGTTCAATGTAAATTAATTATGTATGTTTAATTTTAAAGAAGTCAAGAATGTGGACTTACTCTTGGGAACTGCAGACAGTTGATGTGGGGGGCAGGCTTTGACAGATGACTGAACAAATAGCAATTGTGTGGCCTCACTGTAAGGTAACATTGATGAGTAAGATGTATTTATCAGTTATGTGATATTCTTTTGTAACCACAAAGAAATTGTATTACAATATTTGGTTATTTTGGTTATCTCTTGTGAATACTATAATTTTAAAGCCTGGAATTAATATGATTACTTTGAAAGAGTAATAAAGGAGATATCATAGATTATGATCCCTTCTGAGATAAATCTGTGGGTTTATGCATAATGTAAAGATGGAAATAGTATTTTGTAAAATTTAATAACTAATGTATTTAATGACTTGAATACCTGGCTGTTCTTATTATTGTTTTATTGCATTGGAATCAATAACACATTAGAAATTTAAAGTCACCTAAGATGTTCTAATGGCTTTAAAGAATTCTGAAAATGATAATTTATATTTTGAAGATGGCTAGTAGTTGAACAAGTTTATGTTTCTAACTATATTTGTAAATTGGGATGAAATTGTGGTTGTTTGCTTTGAGGGAAAAGCATGTAACACGAGGAAGATAAAATAATGGTGATAAATTGATATTTCTTATGTGAAAAGTATGGAGATGATGGAAATCTCCTAGCCAAAAGCAGATAGTTTTTTTAAACATAATAACTAAATGGGTTCATTACAAAAGGTTGCTTTTATAAAAATACTCTAAATGTAAATTAAGGTTATTGTATTTTTATATCTCAAAATCTTTTTATTGGTTTTCATTTACAGCTCTGTTCTTAGGTATGTGAACAACAATTGAATTATAATTTTTACCCTATATCTCTTATACCACATTACAGCCTGATACATTCTTGATTCTCTTTAGTACTCAAGTCACCTGAAGCTCTGGTTATAGGTAATTGCTATATTACAATGTATTGATAATTAATCTGTCTGACATCAAGTATGTTAAAGTAGAAAGACAACAATATGCTAATTAGTTCTATGGAGTTTGATAATTAAATTAAATTAAATTAAATATTGCAGATGAAGTGAGTGGCCTATGAGAAAATGATCTCAGCCTCCAGTGAGATAGGATTTTCTTTCTTTCTTTTCTTTTTCCTTTTGCAAGGCAATGAGATTAAGTGACTTGCCCAATGTCACACAGATAAGCTATTATTGTATCTGAGACCATATTTGAACTCAGGTACTCCTGACTCCAAGGTCAGTGCTCTATTCCCTGCACCACCTAGCCACCCTAGAGATAGGATTTTCTTAAAGGAGGCACTAAATTGGCAGACCTAGAATCTGACCCATTGGGAAAGGATTGTCTGGAAACTTTGCCTGTAAAAGACATCTAATTCATAAGGGAACATGTCCTTGTGTTCCTCTCAGCTCTTCAATAGGAAATTGTCATAATCATTTCAGGTGCATGGTAATTAAGTATGAGAGTGAGCCATTGGAACTCTACATTCTAAATTGTAAACAATCAATAAGTATTTAGTCTTTAAGTTTTCTTTTAAGATAGGATGAGACTTTTTTTTTAATCACAAGTTCCCTCAAGGGAAAAAAAATATCAGTATGGCTACTTATATCAGGATAATGCCTTTTGGTCTATATTTTAACTGCTTTACAGGAGAGATCTATTCTTCAACTAGAATTTTTTCTTGATTCTAAACATGGCCAAAATTAAAATAGAAAATTTTGTTGCACATTTTACTTTTTGGACATGTGGAGTTTTAAAATTCTTATTCAGTATATTTGCTTATATTATTTTTGAATTTTTGGTTACAACTTAATGTGGCATCCATTAATAAATCTATGTTATATTGGAACCCATATTCTTATAAAAGGTATTTTGATACTAACTTTGGATAATATAGTATAATTGTTTCTCTTTATAGACCTAGTTTTTCCTAATTAATGGATCTCTGTTCAATTTCTTTCTCTGTCAAAGTATCTTTCTCTAGTTTTTTTGCTTGCTCAATTGTTTGTTTTTTTCTTTGAGTTTAGTTTCTCTAGCTGTATATCTCTAAGAACAGCCCCTGCAGGATGCCATTCAACTGTGTCAGCAAATCATTCTCTGGATATTGCCTCAATGAAATTCTTGCTACAATGCATTCATCTCCAAATGGACTCTGAAAGACCCAAAAGAATCTGAGTCTCCAATAAGAGAAACATGGACATAGGAAATATTGAAATCAATTGTGAAGAGATTTCGTAAATATTTTGTTTACACTATTAAAAAAGATCTTCATTCTTTCTCTGACACTGTTGAGACACTCAAATTTGACTTCCAGTCTGACCCTGGCCATGTCCTCATGGGTGTGCAAACTAGGTTATATAGATGCTGACGCATCATCTGAGACCACCCATAGCAGACTCTGAGACCCCTTCCCAAAATGCAAACTCTCCAATTTGGGACTTTGACAACTCCCAAGTCACCACCTCTTCCCATGGACACTGAGGGGGAATTTACGGTGATTTTGGGAGGGACTCTGGGCTCTCTTTTTTTCTGAATTCCTACTGAATCTGGCAACTGGCTTGCCAAGATTAATTAGCAATCCACATGACTTTTCTTTCATCTTGTCTTAACTTTCCTATTACTTTCTTTTGTAATGTATTTTTTTAGGTTGTTTTCTTTTTGTGTGTGAGGCAAATGGGGTTAAGTGGCTTGCCCAAGGCCACACAGCCAGGTAATTATTAAGTATCTGAGACCGGATTTGAACCCAGGTACTCCTGACTCCAGGACTGGTGCTTTATCCACTGTGCCACCTAGCCACCCCGTAATGTATTTTTAAAATAAATCTCTATTTTTTTTACACCTGCATTTCCATGTATCCCTTTTTCCATCCCATTAGCTATTTTAGAGAAACTACTTGAAGAAATTGAATTTATACCTGAGGATATGCACAATCTATATGTTACTATGGGCTCTCTTTCACAAGGGGAATATCAAATATATGGCAACAATAGGAGGTTTTTTAGGGAAAATCTTTAGAATAAACTAAAAGAGAAAGTGAAGGCACTTGCAAAGCTATTGCAACTGAGGAAGCTAGGAGGTGCAGTAGATAGTCAGGAGGACCTAAGCTCAAATCTTGCCTCAGACACTTAATAATTGCCTAATTATGTGAACTTGGGCAAGTCATTTAACTCCATTGCCTTAAATAAAATGAAATTTTTAAAAATATAGCTAGTGCAATCCAGAACTGATTCTCCTGAGGGTCTTAGCAGCAGCTAAAGAAATTTAGAAAAATATTTAGGGACAGAATAGTTGGATGATCAGTAGCAGCAGCCATCAGGGGGACAGGAAGCAACAGTAATGGGAATTTAGCAAAGTAAAGAAAGAAAGTAAAGATAGTTACAAGAATCTTGCAACTGGGCTGATCAGCATTAATTTCTAAGAGCAGTTAAGTATCATAAAGAGGGAGAGAAGTATAAAGAAGAAAAATTAACTGGGCTAAATAGAAGCAACCATTAGGGAATAACCAATATAGGGAATAGAGAGAGAATTAAGGACAGTTGCAATACCATTGCAACTGGGTTGTTAACAACAGCCCCTGACAGGGCTAAGGCCAGGGTTTATATAAGGTGCATGCTGAGAAAAGGTAAGGGAGGATTTAGGGTGGTAGTTAATTAATATGTGGT
Organism: Macrotis lagotis; assembly: GCF_037893015.1. Taxonomy (NCBI): domain Eukaryota; kingdom Metazoa; phylum Chordata; class Mammalia; order Peramelemorphia; family Peramelidae; genus Macrotis; species Macrotis lagotis. Next base: position 715,741,731 of record NC_133658.1, read on the forward strand.
ATAGCTATTGCTATTGCTTATTGTGATTATTATATAAAATCTCAAATGTTTCCTTTTATTCAATTATTTATTTTAATTCAACTATTTAAGTAACTCTTGAAATTTTCTCTCTGAAACTGGTCATGCATTGAAAGTATTAAATCAAGTTCCTTCAATCTCTTTGCTTTGGTCCAAAAGCAGCAGTAGTTATATTTTAGTCGAACACATTTTAAGCTAACTTGATAACACATGGGATTTCAAATTGTTTGTAAAACCGTATATGTATTTACTTGTATATATAGGGAAAACTTTATATAGATTTACTGATATATGTAACTTGGAATTCTTGGAAAGTTGGAATTTGAAAGTTGGAATGCTTAATTAAGGCTGCTCCTTATATGATAAGTCTCAAAGAAAGGTAAAGGAGGCAGAGGATTCGAGCTGTTTTTAAGGAAGCAGAGGAAAAGATTATACTGAACTGGGAATATTCACCATCTGTCTTTAAATATATGAATTTATAGATAATCTGTTTTTCTTTTAAAGTTCTAATATTGGTTCTTAGAAATTAAAAATGTTACCATTAATGATTTTATATATAGAGATATATGTAAATATACATATATCTATATATATCCAGATTTGATTCAATTTAAATCAAAGTCAGTCCTGGAAGAAATAAGAATGAGGACAAAATTTTCTCTTTATCAGGATTATTAAAATAAATTACAGCCTAACACAAAAAAGAAAACTGTTGTCTGGTATAAAGAAATTTAATAATTGTATGAACCCAAGAAAGTTCTATTTATCTCAGTTTACTGAGAACCATATGACTGTAAAATACTTAACAAAGAGCAAATGCTGTATGAATTAGATTTTTTAAGTCAGGGGAATGGAAAGGGAGGGCTAAAGGATTTATTTGAGTTCATTTTGGGTAAACAATTCACTAGGTTTTCTAATTTAGGAGTATAAGAAAAAAACTTAAATTTTAATTCACAGGTTAAAGTTTTATTTAATTATTGCTGTGGGCTAAAGGGAAAAAGAGACAGAGCAGGAAACTATTGGTTTCTAAACAACCCTATCAATCAAAGCTACCATAAAAGGCTGAGCAGTAAGGATAGGTATATGAGCATGAGAAGTTATTTGTGAGATCACATTCCCCGAGACTGAGGTAGCTTCCCAAAGGAAAAAGGCATCTGAATATTAAAAGCAAAGAAGGGCATGAGGGCAGAGGATCATGCTTCCCTTAGAGTTGTCTAGCATCACAGAAAGTCAAGAAACCAGGGAATAAGTAGTGGAGAAGAGCAAAGGGACAGGGCATCATGCTCCCCCAGAGTAGGGTGTCCTTCAAAGGCAGAGGAGCAACTCATCTGAGGAGTGAGTGCGTTTTTAAGGAGAACATGAGGAGTGGTGAGGGGGGGCAGCTCAGAGATGAAATGTATATATATATATATATATATATATATATATATATATATATATATATATATATATGGCTGCTGCAAAAAAAAAAAAACTATAGTTTTTTTGCAAGTCAATGGGGTTAAGTGGCTTGCCCAACATGGCACAGCTAGGTAATTATTAAGTGTCTGAGACCAGATTTGAACTCCTGACTCCAGGGTTGGTGCTCTATCCACTGCACCACCTAGCTGCCCCGAGATGAAATATATATTGATGGAGTAGTAGCTCAGAAAGCAGAGATGAGGTAATTAGGAATATATAGATGAGGGGGCAGTTGGACAAAGGCTTAAACATTTTAGACTAAGGCAGGGATACATTGTTTTTTTGATAAGGGATTTTGGGCCTAGTGGTAGGATTCATGAGAAATCCTTGCCAGAGAGGGGCAAGGTATTTTGCTAAAAGTTCATTGACCTCTACTCTTAGCTGGATCATTGGAATGGGGTGGCAGGGGAGGGGATGTCAGTATTAATGTAAGGTACATGGATGGTTTAGAGAGAAAAGATTTATAGAACATATTTCTCTTAAAATTTCCCCTACTTTGGGGTGGCTAGGTGGCGCAGTGGATAAAGCACTGGCCCCAGAGTCAGGAGTAGTTGGGTTCAAATCCGGTCTCAGGCACTTGATAATTACCTAGCTGTGTGGCCTTGGGCAAGCCACTTAACCCCATTTGCCTTGCCAAAATCTAAAAAAAAAAAAAAAAATTCCCCTACTTCATTTTGATTATTTCTTTAGTTAGATGTAATTGATTCATAATTGATAACTTTATTATTTTAAATGTGATCAATATGCAATACCAATGGTAATGAGATAAATGATTTTTCTGTTTAAGGTAATTTAAAAGCATATTCACTTGAATTGAGGCTACCTGATTGGTGGTGAGTTTTGTTTCAAAATTTCAAATACATGATCATGTTTGTAGTATTGCTATATTTACTTAGATTGCATAATCTGTTAAACTATAAGCAATTTCCTTTATAATCTAGATATTGTTAGGTTAAGAATTATATTGTTAAAAAAAAGAATGGATTAGGAAGCTGTTAGGTCATTCTATCAGGCCTGCTGACCATGTGTTGTAAGATTCTGAAGCATTGTTTTGCCTATATTTAAGAAGAAGCTTTACCTAAAATTATTTGTTTATCATTTGTGAAAATTGTGAGATTACTAACTAAACTATTCAGAATTATTGTTATAATATTAAAAAGAACCTTTAAAGTATTTATGTAGGTATTTTAAAAAGAAAATTTGGTAGTTGTGATGCAGAAAATTATAAATATAGAAAATAATCTTTAATGCTGTTAAATCCTCTTAAAGAGTAGAAGGCTCTTGAGATATAAATTGACCTTTATTGTCTCATTGTTAAATGTAATATTTGTATCCTATCTCCTCATTCCCAACCCCTGGCTTCCAAACTTCTACCTGATTTTGTTCATGTAAAAAGGGGAAGAATTTCTTCTTTTTGCCCTCAGTGCCCAGATAATGAACAAGGTTATACAACTTGGACTAGAACCCCCACTCAAGGCTGGTCTGATCCCTGGACCAGTCAGCTCTCCCTGACTGTTTTGCTTCCTCTCTGTCTCCCTCTGTCTGGCAAGCAACCTCACCCTATCCTAAAGTGCTTGTTGACTCTCCAGGAGGAGGAAAAGTTTTAACCTGTTTACTTTGTAATGATTTATAATAAAATTCTGAGCAGTTTTAAAACTACAGGGAACACACAAATTCATTCATCTTTCAGTAATTCTCAATTTCTATCTTTAATTGGTGACCCAATATCTGATCATCTACAGCTGTACAAAGAATGCATCTTGTAAACTCTCCTTTCCAAACAACTACAAAGATTTTTAGGATCATCTGGAGTAGGGAAAATATTGAACAGAAAACTATTCTATTCCTTCTGCAATGATCATATACCTTACATTAATACTGATCCCTTTCATCCCCTGCTTTCCCCCACCCCAAATCCCATTGTCCAAGCTATGAGAGGATGTCAATGAATTTGTAGTAAAGTACCTTTTGACTCCCTGGCATGGACTCCATAAATCCCTGCACCCAGACACAAAACAAGCCTTTATTAACAAAAATGATGGTTCCCTGTCTTACCTAGAATGGATTAAGTCTTTGAGCTTCCACCTCTTATCTACATATCCTCAATTACCTAATCTCTGTCCCATCACAGTGTACCTAAATTGCTACATCTTCCTGCCCCTTTTAAAAATTTATTCCTTCCTCTTCCTCTGGGAAGGCAGCCTGCTCTATGAGAGTGTGATCCCACAAATACCCTCTCATACTTTTATTTCTTTCCTTACTGCTCATCCTCTCTGGTAGTTTAGGTTGCTTAGGGATTAGTGGTTTCCAGTCTTTAGTCCCTCTTTCCCCCTAGTTTCTGCTAATCACAATAACCTTTTTGTTCCTAAAATTTCTTCTGGAACAAGGTAGTTCTTTTACATGAATTCTTTCATATTCCACCTCAATCTTTGATCTGCATTTTTCACTGAAAAAACATTTGGTCATAAATTCTTCATCAACCCCATAGAATTTCTTTTAGTAAATGGGAAACCTTGAATAAAATGGGAAAATAGAGGTATAATTTTCAAGGCTGCTTTGATGTAGAGTGAATGTCATTTAAGTGCAGTGTTTGTGTGTGTGTGTGTGTGTGTGTGTGTTTGTGCCTACTTATTTGTAGCTTTGCAGCAATTCTGCAGTGTTGATCTTTTAGGCATTTAAGTGAAATGATATTCACTATCTGTGTGTAGGTTTCCATTATGTAATTATTTTTCTTCATTTCTACTGATATATTTAAAGACAAAGGGAAAATAAACACATTGAGTAAATTTTTAAAATGTTTTTAAAGTTCTGGTAAACTTATTTTGATAAGGCTAAGTTAATTTTAATATATATATATATATATATATGTTTGATTTAGAAAAACTGACTCTTCTCTTTTGCAAGTAATTTGTGTTGCTAAATTATTTTGGGTTTTTTTTAATAGCACTTTGGGTTTTTAAGATTCTTAAAGACATTTTACACTAAATTCATCTATAAAAATTCCAATTTTAAAACTTTACTTTTTGCTTTAAGGTTGAATAAGAGATATGTATTTGTTAAGTTTAGAGGTTTCCAACCAATTTACTTCATTAAAGTTTAGTGATTGTCTTTTGTACATCAGTATAAATTTTAAGGAGCTTTTAAGAAAGAATGAAATACTTTAAGGAAGGAATGTTCAATTAAAAAAAACTTTTGTAAAAATCTTTTGTATGATTTTTAGAAGGTCTACAAAATTTTATTTGAAAGTTAATTTAATTAAAATAATTTGATGATATTGAAAACAAGTCCAAACCAATTGTGATTAGTGTGATTTTCTTATTTGAAGAGAAAGATTTTTGGGGACCTTGTATATTCTTTCTGCATTTCATTTTTTAGATTTGTTGAATCCATGGACAGACCTTAAATTAGTGTTTTAAGGGAAACATAAACAATTGGCAGCTCAATGGAAGCAACATTTGAGATCTAAGGCTAGTGAATATCTTTCCATATCTGTCTTTGGGAATAATGTAGGGAGGTTATTATAGGAACAATTGTACTTTTCTTAATTCATTTTCCCTTGCATGAAATCTGCTCATTTGGTTCCTTAGGCTAGGCTACTGATAGTGGTACAGATCTTCAGGAGAGACTTTTTTTTAAATTTAAGGCAATGAGGTTAAGAGTGACTTGCCTAAGGTCACACAGTTAGGCAATTATTAAGTATCTGAGGCCGGATTTGAACTGAGGTCCTCCTGGCTCCAGATCTGGTATCTATCCACTGTGCTACCTAGCTGCCCCCTTCAGGATCAGTTTTGATGCTGATATGACCATGCTCCTACTTTTAATTCTCATAGCATATTTCTATTATCAGTGTAGACAAACAATGGAAGCTTGTATTGCAAAACTGAATTTATTGGTTATTAGATTAGTACTAAAGCATCTAAATTACTGTAATAAACTACAGGTAGGAAAGAGTTTTTAATTTTGTTCTGAATTTGTAGTCATTCCATGGCTTAAACAATAAATTAGTGCTTGAACTTGATATATGGATGATTCAATTCCTGAAGTTTCCATTCTTTCAGAATGTTATGAGTATGATTACACAAAGTAAGAGAAGTTTGTGAAACAAATATGTAAATCTTTTGGGTTGTAAGATTAAAGTCTGTTATTTTTTTTGTCTTATGGAATAGAATTTTGGTATAGTCACTTATTTTAGCTAAGAGTAGTAATTTCTGAGCTAACATATCTTGATGGTAAATCTGATTTTATTTATGATTGTTGTTTAATCTTTGCTTAGAACCTATGTGTGGAGAATGCCATAAAATACATGCAAATAAGTTGAGTGACCTTAAAGATATTCCCATTGATTAAAAGGATTCTAAAGGGGTAGTCTTAAGTTTATGCCTATTTGAACGTGGTTAATAACTGAACATGTTTTACTATTGACAATGTTTCATATAATCTGTTCTCTGTATATAATTTGAAATGATTATATTTGCATATCCCAAATCTTTAGTTCTTTGTTATTAAGCATCTTAAAGGAAAATCATTTGTGTAATGTTGAATTTAGGAATGAAAACATCTATTTAGGATGAGTACTAGCTATATCAACGTAATTTTTTTCTGTGCTGAATCTCTCTTAGTGTGAGATTGTAATCAGTATTTATTATCTAGGATATGTGATCCTTGACAGTTGAATCCACCTGAAACTCTGATTTTTGGAACTTGTTATTTAAGATGTTATGAGGCTATTAAGTGTTATGATTCTGAATCTGACTCTGGGTATAAACACCAAGGAATGTTACCAAATCAATGAATCTATGATGTCAGTAACCCTATGGGGTTTGCAATCATGAACTGCAGGTGGAGTTTTCATGGAAAAAAGATGAGAGAACAATTTTTGGTATAAGCTTAAGGATGATACTTCTGACTGTATTTCTCCAGTGTGATTTGTTCTTGAATGGAAAACATCCAACCTGGCTGACTTTAAACCTGATTCAATGCAAATGATTATCTATATAATTTTTGCCTTGAATTGATATTAAGGCAGTAAGATAAGGGAACATTTTTCATTACGGCCCTATTCTTTTTTATGGCAAATTTCTATAATCATGTCAAATGATCAGTCTGAACACAATACTAAATCTTTATTTTATTGGCTAATGCTGGAACACATCTGAATTACTACAATAAGATGCAGGAATATTATGGAATTTTATTTCTTTCTATATTTTGAACAACTTAATGATCAAGAATTTAGTCTTGACATTGGTTACTTGTTTTGTAATTAGGGTCCTTTAATTTCTCACAAAGGTATGGGCATAACTAGGCCAATGGTGCAAAGATTTGTGAAAGAGGATATAATTCCTTTATTTGATGAACATCATAGTTATCTCAATTATATTTTAAGGAAAGGAATATCAGTACAATTATTTTATTTTATTTATGATTGTTATTAATTCTTTGATTAGAACCTGTGTGTAGAGAATGCCATAAAATACACGCAAACAAGTTAAGAGTCACCTTAAAGATATTTCCATTTATTAAAAGGATTCTAAAGGGGTAGAAGAATGGCTTGTGGTCTATGCCTTAAAGGTAAATGCCTTAAAGAGACATCCACTGTTGCAAGGGGTTATTCATTTGAACATGGTTAGAAGTTAAAAATGTTTTATTATTAATAACTTACTTGATATGTACTATATAAAAATGGATTACTCAGTGTATATACATTTTCATAAATATGAAGATGGACTCTAATACAAAAAGCTAATTCATTTAAAAGTTGCCAGATTAATTTCAATTGTAATATAACATTTTTGTTAATAATTCCCTGTCAGAATCTCATCTTCCTAATGGGGTAATGAATAATGCTAAGTATAAAAATTGGGTCCTAATTCTCTTTTTGTATGTTTCATTTATATACATATACATATACATATACATATACGTATACGTATACATACACATATACACGTACATGTACATGTACACATACATGTAATATAAATATGCACATACTCATACACATACACATACATATACATGCAAGTATGTATATATGCTTATATATAAGAATATGTGTATATATCTCTCTACCTATTGATCTATTAATCTATCTCTCTATTAATCTATATCTCAATGTGACAACTGACCAACCTAAAATGATAAATTTCCTGATCTAAAAAAGTTCCAAATGTGATTTTCAATTAATAGACAGTAAGTTTGAGCTAATTTTCATTATCTGACCTGGTTGTTGGCAAGTAAATTTAAATTTCATTAGAAAATTATGTAGGAAATTTTGAACAAAGAAAAGAATTTCTACAAATGACCTGATAGAGTGAAGAACTGCTCTGAGATCATGCCCAAACTACAGGAGTTTCCCTAGAACCAGGTAACTGGATGAGATAAGACTACTAAGTCTTAAATGGACAATTTTATTTTGCTGTTTTATTTTTCCTTTTGTTCTTTTTGTGTAAGGTCTGTGTAAGGGGGTCTGCTTTTGTTCTGAGTATAGAGATAGTTTCTTTTTCCAAAGTGACTTGATATTCTCAATCTCTTTTTGTGATAAAACTCACCTCCTAGCAGAATTGACAGTCTCTCCTCTTGCAAAGGAATGGTTCTTGTCCTCCATTATCTAAGAGGTCCAAAATGACATCACTATGTTTGAGACAAAATTACAGTGTGTTCAACTGTGGCTGATTAGAGCAATACAATCTTGGAATGCTCTACCATAGAGTACAAATAGTCCATGTGAACACCTGGAGCAGGTACAATAAACTTAAGTATGTCAACTTTTATTTGAGCTGCTTCAATTCTGCCTTCCTCATAGAATGCCTTCACTGATGAGGGCATGTCATGCTAGGCAGTCCTGTGGCACCTTCTCCTATGCTGTACAATTAATTAATTCTGAAGTTCTTCAATGAGATCTTCAGGGTGTCTCAGTATCATCCTCTTGTGACCCTCTTGTGAGTTCTCAATAAAATAATTTTTTTAGCAAGCTTATTTTTGGCATTCTAACATCATAATTGCATTCTCTGTAATAATATTAGAATGCTAGGCAGTTTAGTTTGAGAAAAGACCTCAGTGTCTGGTATCTTCTCCTGCAAGGTGATCCTCAAAATCTTCCTAAGACAATTTAAATGGAAGTGGTTCAATTTCCTGACATAGTACTAGTAGAATTTCTAGGTTTCACACGCATATAGCAATGAGGTCAGCACAATGACCTCAGTCTGGTAGTCTAATTACCTCTTCTCTCCCATACTTTCTTTCAGTCTCCCAAATACTGAGCTAGCTCTGACAGTTTGAGTATCAACCTCATTGTCAATGTGTACCTCCTTGGAAAGCACAATGCCAAGGGAAGTGAACTTGTCCATAGTATTCAACACTTCTCCATTTACTGTAATTGATGGTTCCATATATGGATGATGTGGTGCTGGCTGATGGAGCACATGTGTGTTCTTGGTGCTAATTGTTTGGCCAAAATGAGCACAAACAGCAGAAAATGGATCCATACTTTGTTTCAGGGACTGCAATGCATGCACAATCATCTGCAAACAGAAGATCATGCACCAACACTCCCTCCATTTTGGGCTTGGCTTGTAGTCTTTTCAAAGTTGAAGAATTTACCATCAGTGTAGTAGCTGACTTTGAGGTCATGTTCATTCTCAGTGAAGTTGTTTCATAATTTATCTGAAAACATGATGCTAAAAAGCATGACAGCAAGGATACCTCCTTGTTTCACTCCACTGCTGACTAGAAATCATCCACTATCCAGAACCCAGTCATGCTTGCCATCATGGAACTATTGTACAATACTGATGAACTTCTCTGGGCAAAGGAGAATTTTGACATGTAAACCCTCACAACTGATGGTATAAAAGGTCTTGGTCAGATCTACAAATATATACAGACCTCTATTTTGTTCTTGGCATTTTTTCCTGGAGTTATCGGTCAGCAAACATCATATTGACAGGTCCTTGATCCTTTCTGAAGCCACACTGGCTTTTCAGGCAAGTGACCATCTTCCAGGTGAAGGATCAGTCTATTAGGAAGGATTCTGACAAGAATCTTAGCAGCAATGGCTAAAAGAGAAATACCCCTGTGCTTGTCACAAGACAATCTGTCCCTTTACCTTCATAGAGATAGATGATGGAGGCATCCTTAAATTCTTAGAGGATAACCTCTTCATGCCATATAATCTGGAAAATTTCAGTCAGTTTTTGAATGAGCAATGGACCCCCATCTTCTAGACCTCAGATGGAATAGAATCGGCACCAGGTGCTTTGCACTTGAATAGAGCCTAATGGCATTCAAAACCTCTTCTTCATTTGTAACTTCAGCTCAGGACTGACTGACTTCAACTTGAGGCAAATGGTCAATGGCTTCTGCATTGATTGATGATAATCTCTTAAGAACACTATGGATGTGATCTTTCTAAGATCATGTCCCTATTATTTAATCAATGTGGATCCAACAGCACTAAGTGATTGAAATGCACCATAATCCTTTGGTCCATAAATAACCTTCAAGGCATCAAAAAAAATTTTGGTTTCTTACTGTCTGTAAAAAATTGAATTTTATCAGTCTTCTTACTGAGCCAAGAGTCCTGCATCTCTCTAAACTTTGCCTGGACTTTACTTTTGATGGAATTAAATGTTGCCTTAGCAGCTTCTGTATTTCCCCCATCATTTTCATCAAGCCAGTCTTGGTTTATATTCGAAAAGAATATATAAGCTTTGAGCATGCCACCATGATTATCTTTGGTCTAAGATAGATAATCGAATGACATTTTTTTTGTTAATTAAGATGGAGGCATTATTAATAAAATGATTAATTACCCAGAAACTGTCTCTCAAAATTATTTTAATCACTATGTTGCTCTTTTTCACGTACTTTATTATCTAGATAAACTGTCTCCTCTGATGTCACTCATAAATGTTTGCCTAGGCTATCCCCCATGTCTGGGATACTTTCCTTTAATGCTTGCCTCTTAGAATGTCTGCTTGCTTTCAGAACCCAATACAAGCTCTATCTATTGAATGTCTCTCCATATATGTTCGGATGCTAGTGTCTTTTCTTTCCTACAAATTAAAATTACCTTGTATCTCTTTCACATATATTTATTTATGTGTATTGTCTCCCTTTTTTCTCTTAGAATACTAGCGACTTGAGGGAAGGTTATTTCATTGTTGACTTTAGCAAGTGGAGGATCAAAAAAAGCTTCTCTCTGAAGCCATCAACTAAGCTAATCCTTGAAGGAAGAAAAGTATTCTGGGTGGGAGGGGAGGGGTCAGGATGGAAAGGAGTATATTCCTGATTATAGGAGTGACTGGTACAAATGAAAAGAGGTGGGAGACAGAATGCCAAGTATGAGGGGCAGCTAGCTCAGTGGAATGTAGAATGTAGAATATGACAAAATGAATAATGTGAAACAGAAAGGAAAGATAAATCAAGGAAAACTGGAGAGGACAAGAGGGATTTATATTGACTGTGTCCCATAGGCAATAAGGAAACACTTAAATGTTTTGAGAAGGAAGTGTCATAGATCTGTCATTTCAAAATATTATTTTGGCAGTTATGTGAAAGACAAACAACGTTAAAGCCTTCTGATGATATTTCAATATCTTATCATGGAATAAAGATCACCCTGAGGTTTTTAATATTAGATCAGCAAGTTCTAGAAAGGTCTATGATGCTAAAAGGGTATTCACTACAGTGCAAGTGACATAGTAGATCAGGTGTGTCCAATCTGTGGACTCCTGAGGCCCACATTTTTGTATTTGTTGTGCTTATTGGTGGAGTGGGTTGCATTTTATTCTTAAATGTGTATTGAATTCTGTATGCAGCCCTTGATGGATTCCTTGACAGGATTTTCTTGGGCAATATGGCCCAAAAGAACTAAAAGTTCTGATGTCTCTATTAGATCTTTCTGATATTCAATGTATAGACTTCTTTTTAAGGTTTTTTTTTTTTTTGGCAAGGTAATGGGGTTAAGTTGCTTGCCCAAGGCCACACAGCTAGGTAATTATTAAATGTCTGAGGTCGGATTTGAACTCAGGTACTTCTGACTCCAGGGCCAGTGCTCTATCCACTGTGCCACCTAGCTGCCCAAAACCTATAGACTTTTAAAGAAATAGAAAAGGTAATAACAGTGAAAATCATCACCAACAGAGTAGCAACCTAACAGTGAACTCTTTTCGTCAGTTTTGTGCAAATATAATTGTACAGTTTTTAAACTCTAGTTTAGCATCTGTGGCGATCCCTTCCTTTATATAAGATTCCCAGAAATACTATCGTAGTTTCAAGATATTTTGTGGGTCCATATCCTTTCAAAGTAATAGTTCCCAAGTCCCATTCAAAGAATATATTTTTACCAGTCAGCCAGAGAATGTAATTATTTTAAAGCAGTTATTTAATGAAATGGCATAGTAGAAATATCAACAAATTTTTTCTTTTATAAAACTTGTTCATTTCCCCATAAATATAAATGCCAACCATGTTAGGAATAGACAAATGTGGGAACCCATGTAGGACAAACATAGATAAGACAATTTATAGTCTAATATTTCTGGATCATCAATATTTTCTGGTTATATCATAGAACTGCTCTCACTGGGCCTCTTCCTCTTTTATCTCTGTGTGCAGTGTCTTCAATAGTGTATAATCTCATGGACATAACACATTACCAACTGGTGTGTTCTATTGATCCTGTGGAGATGGACTTCTATTGTTCTGAAAAGATATGAGAATACCCAGACTTTAAAAAAATAGCAGTAACCACGACATCTTTAGGAAAGCCAATAAAAAGCATTATACTGAACCATATGCTATCTTTATAAAATCTTACAGGAATAATGTTTACCAGCATTGAGATTATTCTTTAAGAAAGTATAAAAAGTAAACAGGCAGACTTTCCTATATTCTATAGTTGAAGACATCTTTTGTAGACAGAATTATTGAGGAATATTATATCACATAATACTTAAAATTTTTGACTATTGAGAAATCATTTGATTCAGTACCATAAAATGAAGCCTTAAAGATTCTTCCCCAACAGGCTGTCTCCCACTATGATAAAATCCTACCATATTCCTTAAAAGAGTAACAACATAAAAATTGTTCAATTATATTTTTATTATTAATTTCCAATGGTGTATAAAGTAGGGAGACATATAATAATAATTAAATTTGATATTGATAGAGTACTTTAAGTTTACAAATTACTTTATATAGTGAAGGGATTTTTTTTGCATTTGTGAAGACTACTATATACTTCTGGATACTATATTAGTTATGTCAGTTCCTAGAGCATTTTGAATTTTTCTAAATCAAATTTATAATCACTCAAAAATATTTAGTATACACAGGGAAAAAAGAAAATTTAAAAAGTTAATGAAAAATGTTTCTTGTTCATAATAAATCTTGCAGCTGGTTGAATAAGACATGGAGTTGATCCATCAAGATCTATATATTGGATAAAAAACTAGGCTCACAAGAGGATGGGAAGGAGAGATCATTCAGGATTACACTTGGAAAATTCTGCTTTGCTTTTCAGAATCTCAAAATTCTGATAGTAAATATCTGATCTTTTTTAAATCAAAGAGAGGCTACTACTTAAGACAGACAGTAGCACAGTGGATAGAGTGCTGTTTCTGGGGTCAGGAAGAACCGCATTAAAATTTGGTTTCAAATCCTTTGTTTCCCCGGGCAAATAACTTTATCCTATTTGTGTCAGTTCCTCATCTGTAAAATGAGTTGAAGAAGGAAATGAAAAACTTCTCCAGTACCCTTGCCAAGAAAATTTCCCATGGAGTCACCATCATTCATACAGTCTCCTACCTTCTCTGTTCTCATTTTAGCTATGTCCTATTCTTCTTAACCTCATTTGTGCCTCTTTTACCAATCTGATAATTCTCTCCACAATTTTTTGCATCATTCACATATCTTTAATTTTTCCTCTAGACTCTTGTCTTTTTCTTTAAGTCTTCTTTGAATTCTTGTTGTGCTTGTATCTAATCAGCTTTTTTTCTTTGAAGTTTTGTATGTAAATGTTTTACATTGTTTTCTTCTTTTGAGTTTCTGTTTTGATCTTTCCTGACACCAGAGGAACTTTTTATAATCAAATTTCTGTTGCTGTAGTTTGCTTGTTTTACCATCCTATATTTGATTTTGAACTCTATGCTCATGTGGGGGTGGGAAAGCACTGTCCCATGCTTCAGGCTTTTTTAATATTACTGTTTTCAGAGTTAATTCTGAGGGTCTTTAGGTTTTTGGTGCTTCAAAGATTGTTTTATCTGGAGAAAGGTATACTTCCTGCTCTCCTGGGTTGTACTCTGAACTTTATACAGAAATGGACTTCATTCTAGCCATGGCCAAAGCATCTTTTATCCTGGAACTATGGCCCAGAATTGTGACCCAAGATTTCATATGGGCAATAGAAATGCTAAACAGAATCTAATTTTGTACCACATGGAAGCAAAGGATCTTTTATAATCTCTTTCTAATCAGTTTTCTGCCCTCTTGACTGTCTATGGAACTTATTTTGCTACTGTTTCAAGCATCTTCAAGACCCTCCGCCGGTTTTGTAGTCATAGCTTAGATCCCACCTGGTGTTTCCGGCCTCTCTTGTTGAGTTCTTAAGTTGCCTTAGGCAGGAAAACTGTCTCATCCTTACCTTTTATTGGCTTTGCTGCTTTAGAATTTAGTGTGTGTATGTTTAGAATTTAAAACACTGGGACACTTTGACTGGGTTTCTGTATTTTCTTTATTTTCTTGGCTCTATCTGTTATCAAATACAAGTTTTTAGAATATTTAAGAAAACTAGTCCAGTTTGATATATCATTAACCTTTAGGTCTTGAAATTATAACCATGTCTTCCTAGGGCATGGTGACACATATAATTCCAACTACCAGGGAGGTTGAAGAATGATAGATCTTTACAGATCATCATCAGTCCTTTTAAGACATGATAAAGACATCTTAATGCCATAGGTTTTTTGATTTTTGTTTTTTTGGCGTCACTAGAAGAGGTAATATACTAAAATTATACTCAATGAATCCAACCCAGTGCTACAATTTTTAAGTTTTTCTATGGACCAGAAATAGTAACACATGATTTAGTCCTTTTCTTATTCTGTTCATAAGGTTAGCATGGAATTAATGTCACATGCATATAGTACTGTGCTTTTAAAATAAAAAGAATTTAATTAATATTTTAAAATTGAATAGAATGGAATACAGAGGGTATTGAAGAAGTATCCATATGAATAGCAGATAAAAAAGTTCTGCCTAAATTAATCCCATATGTTCAAATTTGCTCTATTTGAAGGGATGATTAATTCAAATATGGTAATTTGTTCTCTTCATAAAAGAGTACACAAGTATGTGTGCATATACATACAAGATTGTGTGTGAATTCTATTAATGAATCTACTAAAGGATTCATTATTCTTTCTAATAAAAACCTAGTGATATTTTAATCATCCCTCTAAATATTTTCATTCTGATAGCATTATGGTATATACTAAAATTCTGTTTATTGGAAAGGCTAAACAACCAGAAATTTGGAATCATTATGTATGAATTACAATTCTAGCAACCATTTTCATGAGAAAAAAATGAAAAGCAAAAGCAAAAAATCCCCCCAAAACTAATCCTCAATTTATGCCTACCATCTCTATAGCAGCCCAAACCATATAAGAGATTTACTTTTGAGTAATAACTTATGCAGTCATGGGATCAAAGCAGATGCATATCAATCTCTACAATGTCCAATGTCTGTTACAGTCCATTAACTGTGACCTCTTTGAGGTCAGGAATTATCTTTTGCCTTTCTTTTATATCTCTACTGTTTAGCACAGTACCTTGCACATAGATTCCACTTAATAAATGTTTATTAATTTTATTATTGAATTTATTATTTTAGATTCAAATGATTGAATCTACATAGACTATTATACTATTAGAATTGTTGCTTTTATTGATATTAAAATTTGATGACTCTTTTTGAATCCTCAAAGAAAAACATTTTGTTTTTAGAATAAATGAAGTATTGTTTATTGTTGAGTCATTTTCAGTTTTGTGGTCCCATTTGGAATTTTCTTGGCAAAGATATTATAATGATTTGCCAGTTCCTTTGCCAGCTCATTTCAGAGATGAGGAAACTGAGTCAATTAAGATTACAGTCACTTTACTTGCTCAGAGTCTCACAGCTAGTAAGTATTTGAGACTAAATTTGAACTCAGATGTGAGGAATGTTGGTCTTTACAGGGGTTGTGTGTGTATGTGTGGGGAGGGTCCCTAGGGGCCCCAGTCAATCACAAAACTGGAAGAGTTTTCCTAATCCCATTCCAGAAATGACAAACTCAAGATTTGAAGAATCCAGTTCTTAACTGGTCAAGAGTGACCTAGAGATCTTGACCTAATGCAACTGACTTTGTGCAATTAGGTAACTGAATATTATCCCACATACCCTCTGTGATGATTGGGGTTTATCAGCATATCATGCACTGTATGATGGGGAGGGATTATATTTGGGGCATGTCATGAGATGGGTGGACCCCTTACATCATGACTCAAACTCTGAGAGCCTATAAAAATCCAAGAGGGAGAGGAGTTTCTGAAGACTACTTGATGTTCCAATTCTACCTCATTTCTCATGCTAAGTAAGGCACTCATATCTTGCAAGTTCATGAATAAAATCTCCAATTTTCTCGCCCTCTAGCAGGTTTTTCTTTCATTTATAGATAACATCAGAAAATTGAGTCTCACTGACTCCAGCTCTAGCACTTTAATCACTGTGTCACCTAGTTTCATATATATATATATATATATATATATATATATTATATATATATAGTTAAATAGATTTTTAATTTTAATATAAAAATTCATCCTTTAACTATTTTATGCTAGTGATGGAAAAGAAAAAAAGCTAAAATATTGGTCTTAGAGTCAGAATACTCGGGGTCAAGTCACAGTTTTGTTTTCCCCTCAGATATTAGTTGTGTGATTTTGGGTAAGTAAGACCATCTCTAAATCTTTGCTAAATGGAGATCATAAAGTGGAAAGGACACTGGTTAGAAGATTTTAGTTTAAATATTGACTCGTGATTGCTATATATGATCTTGGGCAAATCACTTAACATCCCCAAGCCTCAATGTTTTCATCTTTAAAATGAAGAATTTGGATTAGGCTACTTGTGGGGTATACTGTAACCCTAAAATATTAACCTACTTGTCTCTGCCCTTGCTATTCAATTAATATTTTATTTAGAATGATAAAAACCTGTTTTATGCACTTGAAAACCTGAGGTAAACGTATAGCACTATACAAATGTGAGGCACTATCACTACTGTTTGAAATTATCATAAGAAAAAAAGAATTTATTAATAATTTGATTGACATTCCATTGCTCAAGTTTCTTTATAAAAAGGGAATTACAAAAGCCTTGTTCCCATAATAAACAAGATTAAGACCACTGCTTTTAGAAATGAATGACCTTGTGAAAGTTTATTTCTCAACTTCAAACATACTAATAACCAGGAAAATATACTTTCTGCTGACTATAGAACTCACCTTCACTTACTATCAGTATAAGTACCAAGAACTGAGAGGAAACGGTGGGATATGAGAAATAAAATGTAGGATGAAATAGAGTCAATTTATCTTCAATATAATGGGAGAAGGCAGGAAAGTCAATACTCCAGAGTCCAAATCCATGCCAGTTATAGCTTCACTCTTCAGCTCTCCCCTATCTTTTTTATTATCTTAATTAGAAGTATGATAGTAAATATTTGTATACTTTTAAGTTTAATTTACATTATTAGCATTTTCTCCCAGTACTGTCTTAAGTCTAAACAATCAACAAACAATAAACCAAGTCCTGATTTGCAGAATTTGCCAATTTACAAGGCATAAATAGGCATACAAAAAAGTTAAAAATCTTCTTGTAGGTATTGCTAACACCACAGCCCTAATCCAAATTCATTTTCAAACATATATTTCTATGAACATTCCCTTCATTTTGGAAGCAGGGATATGCCTCCTCATTTTGGAAGAGGAAGGGGATATGCCCAAGTTTAAAAAGTTAGAATACAGATGAAAATTCACAATAGACTGATGACCCATGAATTTGTTGCCTTAGGTGACTAAAAAACCACTATATAGACACATTATGCTAGTTCTTAAAAGAGCTTGAAAGAATAAGATATTTATATCACAACACAAGTCACAACTAAATGAACTGTGCATTTTCTGAGGAAATGGATGCATGGAACCCCTGATATTTCCACTTCATTTGGAGTTTTGTTGCATCCACTTAAGGTCATCTTAGTCCTTCATTCTAGCAACTGTTTAAGCTCAATAAAGAGTATTTCGAATTAACATTATCAAAGAGGAAGAGCCATACCTAACAGAGTAGACATTCTTTGATGTTAATGTGGTTGTGGGTTACGTGGCATCTATACTTAGAACTTTGCTTTCTAGCATTTTATCAGAATCACAGTAGAAAATATTGGCAAACTGAAACACAGAGCTGAATATAATAATATTAAATGTAATTGGGGATAAATATAATGTTTAACAGTTTTAAAAAGTTAATTTCATAAATGCAAGCTGATGGAACATGGCTGAAGAACATTCATCTATAAAACTCTAGCTTTGAAGGGGTTAATTTGACTATAATCTTAATATGAATTAACAGGATGATAATGATATGCATAGAACTGTTATAAGGCTTAACTGAAATAATGGATGTAAAGCACTTTACAAATCTTAAAGTGTTATATAAATTCTTCTTATTATTATTTTAACTATCATCTTCCAGTCACCAGTCCTCCAGTCTGATAATTTCACTGAATATTCCACCGAACTCCTGTTGAGCTCAACTGATGTTTGTAGAGCCCAAAAGGAATTTGTTATTAAGAGTTTAACTAGGCTCTCCAGAAAATACACACACACACACACACACACACACACACACACTTTTAAATTTAATCCACATTATGAACATTTTCTTGAGTCCTTCTTTATACCAATTGCCAATATCTGAGGTGAAAATGCTCACATTGAAAATTTAACAAGTGACTCTTGGAAAAATCATTAAAGCAGACTCCAACACCCTACTGATGGAGATTGATGAGGGAGAAATTGGTGTATCACTCTAAAGATGAGAGCTCTTGACAGTGAAAAAACTCAAGACTAGCCCTGAAGATAGAAAGGCTCAAAATTTTTATTTTTACAAGTCCCTGCAAAATTCACAGATTAAACTTTTTTCTGCAGAGACAGTAAGTTGTTTGAGGACAGTTTGAATAACAAAATTCTAGGTGAGAGTGCTTAAGGGAAAGAGAGAAATGAAAGCAGTCAGAAGAACTGGCTAGTTTAAGACTACAGTGATCCTAACACAAGGGAAGTTTAGGCCAGACTTTTATAGTCTTCCTGATGCAGAGAAAACTGGGCATGGGAGTGAGGAGATCAGCTGGAGACAAACTTTGTAAATCTTTTGGTCGAATTGTAAAGGTAATATTCCTTTCTTTATCATCTAATTTAGGCCACAGCTGAGGGCCTGACCTTCAACCTGATTTGGGTTACATTGTTTTTTGGTGGGGTAGCCAGGAAGCACAGGCCCTGGAAAAACACCCAAAAGAGACCCTTCCCCAAAAGGCAAAATCTCTAGTGAAGGACTTGGGTCATGCCCAGGTTTACCACCCCCTCCCGTGGACTCTGGGAGAGAATTTAAGAAGATCTCAGGGGGAGAGGCAGTCTTTTTGACCTTCCAGCCTCCTGCTGAACCCTGACCAACTGATCTTGCCAATTCAATCAGCAATCCACATGATCTTCTCTTTAAACTCTTTCTAAGTTTCTATCTCTGTCTTAATATGCTGTAACTTCCTTTAATAAATATTTTCTTTCCAAAACCTGCATTCCTGAGTCTGTCTTGATTCTTCACAGGGCAGAACTGAATCCAAGAAAGAAATCAGTGGTGACATTGCCACTTCCTGGACTTCGAACAGTCAGGTAAAAGGGAACCCTCACCCATCTATGTGATTGAGGTCAGGTACCCATTCTGAAAGGCAGAAAGCTGGAGAGAGGCGTAAAGGGATGAGCTGAGGTTACTCTTATCTTGTCCAATTTCCATTAACATTGAAGTTACATTGAACATTAAGAGGGAATTTGCATCTGATTAAGACCCATGCTACCTTAATATTAAAAACTGTACAAATATTTCTCCTACTACAATATGGTAATCAAGAAAGGTAATACATTCTTAGACTGCATTAAGATAAGTTCAGTAGCAAGGACAAGAGGGGAGTGCAATAGTTTTGTTGTAATTTGTTCCCCTCAAGCCAGATCATGATGATTGTTTTCACTTATGGGTGCCAAATGTTAGGTATGACATTGATAAATTTATGAGGCATATTCAGAAAAGAGTAATGAAAAATGCTATTATCTAAAATTAAGAACCTTAAAACATAGAGTTAAAATAACATAGCAACAACAATAAAGTAAAGAAGATTAAACATGAAGTTTTATTTCTCTGGCATTTACCCACCCTATTTAGGTGAGAAAACATCTCAGAGCATCTCTGAAAGCTGAGGGAGGTCAGGAAATTTTATATAGCAACAAGGGGAAGGGACTAGAATATACATAACAAGAGTAGACAAAACCTCAAACTTGCCTGGAGACCATTCTATTATTTGACCTGAAAAACATCTTTTACAATGTTAATTTCCTTGAGGTAATATTACATTTTTGAGTTTAAATACTAGCAGAGACAGGGTATTTGTTTTTGAAGTCTAAAGGCAAACTTAATTCTTCCTCAATTTGAGGAGAAGAAATTAAATGAGGATGGGAAGGAGAAAGAGAGGGAGAAGATGGAATGAATGCTGCAGTAGGGGGATAGCACAGAGAGGCAGAGATTTCCTTAAAATTAAGGTAGGATAAATGGAAACAGATGGGTTATAACTCAGGTTTCCTGAAAAGATGGGTCTCCCCCAACCCAGAGTCTTTAGGGAGTAAAGAAGGCAGTGAATGAGGAGGAGGGAAAAAGTAGTTGAAAAAGGAAGACAAATTGGAGATTTTGGAGAGAGAAGAGATTGTTTTGAAGACATCAATGGTTCTGTAGCAGGGAGGGACTGAAGTTGAGGCAGGTGAAAGGAAAAAGTCAACTTCTCAGCAGAGGAGAAAACACCTGTCTTTGAACCTTAAATGAAAAGATTTGAGTCTTGTGCTTTTTAATAGCATCTCACCATACCAATAGTGAAAATTTGCCCAATCCTTATTAGAAGTCTTATTAGTTTTTAAAATTAACTTTGATTTAACTTGGTTCAATGCAGATCTTTCAAAAGATCACATCTTATCCAATATAATTTTAGATTATTACTTGTTGATTTACACCAATGATGACAAAATATGTGGTCAGTTGAATGATAATGTTTAGTCATATAAAAAGCAAGAATTTTCTCTACTGGATCTCTACTAGATTTAGATTGCCCTTGCCAGGTACAACAATCAATTAAATATCAATAATTATATATAAAATCAAGACATCAGATGATACAATAAGACATTAAGCAAACAAAATCCTTATAATAGATCCCGGACATATGACAGGGATGCTGGCCAAAGTTCTTTGCTCTTTATCATACAAAATAGCTAGATTTAACCACTAGATCATTTCAAAGGATCCCACACTTGGATCTAGAAATAAGTCCTCAGCACTCACCTGGATGCTTCAAGTCAAACAATTCTCACTAACTTTGGAGAATCCCAAACAAAAGATAAATTTCCCAGAAGTCTTAACTTTAAGAAACAGAACAACAAATAAAAACCACTCACACTGATGCAGAGAAAAGATGTAGAGAATAATAAATGTAGAAATTGGGTGGAGATGTAAATTGACTATCACCTACTCTTGAGATATAAAGTAACTAGAAGTAGAGAATTATGAATGTAACACAAACAAAACTTGTAATCTTAAAGACTGCCTAAATCTTGTCAAATTGGGTGGAGACCTCACCCCCTAATTCTTGGTGTAGATTGACTACCATTGATTGATTGTTTAATGTAAAATTTGTATCCTTAGGCTTCACCCTCTACCTAATTCAAGTCCAATAAAGGGGATGGTAATTTGCCTTTTGCCCTCAAGATAAGGGCAAGCCTATAAAAACCTGGGTTGGACTCCACTCAAGACCACCAGTACTTGCTGGTCTAGTCAAGCTCAGCTTGACTGCTCTTTTGCCTCTCTCTTTCTTTACCTACTATTTTCTTCTGTGTTGTAACTTCTTTTAAAAAATTTTTGTTTTATTTCCATCCTTGCTTTCCTAAGTCTGAATAGTGACTGCTCATAGGCAGATCTGAACTCAGGTAGCCAGTGGCTAACACTAGAGTAGTTAACTTTGAAAAGTAAAGAAACCTCACCTACAGAGAGGACAACTGTATCAGGCTCAGAATCAGTCCTGGTTTTCTCTTGCCAGGAGAAAACATCTGTTAACTTAAAACACTGGTTTGCTATCTCTCCTGGTTTCCAATAGAACAATAGTTCTATTAGTTCCATCACATACATATACCACGGTTTGTTAAGCCATTCCCCAATTGATGGACATTCCCTCAGTTTCCATTTCTTTGCCACCACAAACAGAGCTGCTATGAACATTTTTATACAAGTGTTGTTTTTGCCCTTTTTCATAATTTCTTCAGGGTATAGACCCAGTAGTGGTATTGCTGGATGAAAGGGTATGAACATTTTTGTTTCCTTTTGGGTATAATTCCAAATTATTCTCCAGAAAGTTTATATGAGTTCACAGCTCCACCAACAATGTATTGGTGTCCCAGATTTACCACATCCCTTCCAACATTAATCATTGTCCTTTCTGGTCATATTGACAGTTTGAGAGGTGTGAAGTGGTACCTCAGAGATGTTTTAATTTGCATTTTCCTAATAATTAGTGATTTAGAGCAATTTTTCATATGATTATGGATCACTTTGCTTTCAAGGAGCTTGTGGTCAAATCAGGGAGACAATATACAAACGTAGATGTGCCAACAAGCTATAATCAAAATAAATTTTTTCCCAATTCATATTTTATTTTTCCAATTACATGTTATAAAAGTTTTTTTAAACATTTTCCCACATGCATATGCTTATTTTTAAGTTAAATAATTTCCTCCCACTGTCCCCTCCCATCCCCTTCTCCTCAGAGGCGAACATTCTGGTGAACATTGTACATGTACATATATGTTAAACATGTTTACAGATTAGTTATTTTATGTATGAGGAATTAGGAATATGGGAAGAGAAGAAAACCATGAGATAAGATGGACATACATAAGAGAAGTTTTTGAAAACTGACAGTGTAAAGTCAGATTCTGTGGTTTGGTTTTGTTTTTCTTTCTGTAGATGTGGATAGCTTTGTCCATTGCAGGTTTCCCAGAGTGGTCCGAACTCCCTGAACTGCTGAGAGGAGTTGCATCCATCAAGGTTGATCGAATCACAATATTCTTCTTGTTAATTAATGTTAACTAATTAATGTTATTGTTGTGCAATGTTCTCTTGCTTCTCCCTTTGTTCAGATTCAGTTCTTATAATTTGTTCCATGCTTCTCTAGAATCATGGAGTCAGGAGGATCTGAGTTCAAAGGTGAACTCAAACACTTAATAATTACTTTGCTGTGTGACCTTGGAGAAGTCACTTAACCCCATTGCCTTGCATAAAAACAAATAAAAATAGAAAGAAAGTGTTAGATTTAAAGGGGATCTGGAAAGGTTTCCAATAGAATAGATCTAATATTATTGCTATTCTGCCATCTATTATCAACTTTCTTCCCCTTATTCAACATTGAAATGCCTACAGAGGCTTTGTTTACCCTACTGAAAGAATCCTAATAATACATTTTTATTTCAATTGTGTTTCCTTATAAAATATGTAATTTCTGATGATTTGTATGTTTAGCAATGTAATGAATAAGAAGCATCATTACTCAGGACAGAGAGCAAAGACAAAACAAAAGCCTAAGGCAGAAATTCAAAATGATCCCTGTTTTTCAAGTAATTTTGTAGAAAACACTGTGGGTGTGTACACTGACACATTATATATTGACTCATTAATGGAATATGACAAGACTCATTTCCTCACTATTTGTCTTTTAAAAAGTGATAGTGAAATACTCACATTTTGTGTTCATTTTAGCAAACACATTTTTAATGTTGCTATGTTCCCCCTGCAGCCAGTGATTTGGCACATACTGGGAAGCACATGGAAACTCCACATATAATTTACAGCAGTAACTGATGCGGAGCCATTTTTCAAGGTAACAAATCTTTAGGGGAGCTTATGCTAACCATCTATAAAATCCCTATTTTCTACTCCAGTAAAGAAGAGATGGTTATTTATTATCTGCTTGCTCATACAAATATATCTTCATCCTCTAAACTATGATCTTATTTATTCTTATTACTTATCTCAGATTCTATATTCCTATCCAAAAATATGAAGAATAAATAAATGTTTTCTCTCATTATAAATGCTTTTGTTAAAGAAACAATTTAATTCTGTAATATTGTATAATAGTTTGGTTTTAGGGAATTCATTCATTCACTGAATAAATATAGATTTATTCAGTTTTGTTAATTTGATTAGGAAAGTAATTTAATTTCAGGTCTTTTCAAACAAGTAGATACTATTATAGAATTAGACCTTAACAAGGATTTCATAAAGCAGAAATTAGAGGATCACTAAAAGAAATGCCCATAGAATTGTAATTGATTATCTATTATAAAAGCAACAACTCCCAAACATTTTGAAATACAAAATACAGTTAAAATGAAGCATGTTCAGTTGTCAAGTATTCTAAGTCACTGCAAATTTTCTGGAATCCTTTCATCCTAAACAATGAAGAACTTAGTGATTTTTGAGGGGCAATAGCTCTCAGAGGTCCCTTATGAACAGAACTAATTCCAGGGACCTATATAAGACTCAGGACAAAAAGGTAAAATAATCTCAAGGTTCTTTTAGATATTCCAATCACATTGTGGAGTGTGTAGTATCCTGGAAGTCAGGGATCCTGAATCCTTTGAGAACCTCCATTGTCCTCATGAGAAATCCTTATGTGAGGCCTCCAGATGAAGAAATGGTTGAACCCAGCAGAGGACCTATCAAGGTCTTTTAGAACCCAACGATTCTTTTCATTTTTAACTTCCATTTTTTTTGAATGACAATTTGGTTTATTTTATATTATTACAATAATCTTGTTGTGTGAGTAAACTTAAACCCCTCCCCAACCCAAAAAAAGTAGTGAAACTTCAAGAATAGTGAGAAAGGAAAAAAAGTGTACTTCACTCTGTGCTTAAATTCCAATGACTCTGTGTCTGGGATAACTTGCCTTCTTTATCATAAGTCCACCAGAGAAGCTGCTTCAATAATTTCCCCACAGTTGCTATTACTAGATGTATTTCCCTACACTCTATTCCTCCCCATTAATATTTATTCTATTCTTCCTCTCCTTTCATCCTATCCCTGCTTAGAGGTATGTTGTATCTGGGTACCCTCTCCCATGATTTCCCTCTTTTCTATCACCTACTCCCTGTCCCCTTCCCCCATTCCCTCTTATCCCATCCCTTTCCTCTCATTTTTCTCTAGGGTAAGATAAATTTCTATACCCTATTAAGTGTTTATGTTACTCCCTCTCTGAGCCATTTCCAATGAGAATGAGGGCTCACTTATTTCCCCTTGCCTTCCCCCATTCCACTCCACTGCAAAAGCTTTTTCTTGACTCTTATGTGAAATATCTTAGCCCCTTCTTCCTCTCCCTTCCCTTCCTACCAGTACCTTCCCTTATCACCTATTGACTCTATCATTATATCATATTATCTCATTATATTAAACTCCCTCCTGTGCCCTGTCCATACATGTTCCCTCTAATTGCTCCTATAAATGAGAAGGTTCACATGAGTTATCAGCATCCTCTTCCCATGCAAGAATACAAATAGTTCATTATCACTACATTCCTTATAATTAGTCCTTCTTGTTCACCCCCTCTATCCTTCACCTGAATCCTGTATTTGGAGATCAAACATTCTATTCAGCTCTGGTCATTTCAATAGGAAAGTTTGAAAGTCTCCTGTTTCATTGGAAGTCTATCTTTTCACCTGAAAAAAGGATGTTCAGTTTTGTCGGGTAGTTGATTTCCAGTTGTAAACCAAGATCATTTGCCTTCCAGAATATCATATTCCAAGCCCTATGAGCCTTAAGATATATCCTGCCAAATCCTGACTATAGAGCCACTATAGTTGAACTGTTTGTTTCTGGCAGCTATTAGTATTTTCTCTTTGACTTGGGAGTTTTGAAATTTGACTATAATATTCTTGGGAGTTTTTCTTTTGGGAATCTCAGGAGATGATCAGTGTATTCCCTCAATTTCTATTTTACCCTCTGCTTCTAGGATCTCAGGGAAATTTTGCTGTATTATTTCTTGAAAAACAGTCTAGGCTCTTTTTCTGGTCATGACTTTCAAGAATGCCAATAATTTTTAAATTATCTCTCCTGGGTCTGTTTTCAAGGTCAGTTGTTTTTCCAGTGAGATATTTCACACTTTCTTCTAATTATTGGTTCTTTTACTATTGTTTTATTACTTTCTGATTTCTCTCAAAGTCATCAGTTTCCTTTAGTTCCATTTTACATTTGAAGGTGTTATTTTCTTCAGAGAACTTTTTTTATCTCCTTTTCTAACTGGCCAGTTCTGCTTTTTAAGACATTCTTTTCCTCATTTGCCTTTGGGGCTGTTTTTTCTATTTGGCCTAAACTGATTTTTAATGTTATTTCTTCAGGATTTTTTTTGTATTTCTTTCACCATTTGCTGACTTGATCTTGATGATTTATCTGCATCACTCTCATTTCTCCTCCCAGTTTTTCCTCTACCTCCCTTAATTGCTTTTCAAAGCCTTTTTTTGAGCTCTTCTATTGCCCAAACTCATTTTCTATTTCTCTTAGAGGCTTTGGTTATAGAAGCTTAGACTTTATCATCTTCTGAGTGTGTGTTTTGATCTTCTATACCAAAGTAATTTTCTATGGTCAGATTCTTCTTTTTCTCTTGTTGTTTGCTCATTTCCTCAGCCTATGACTGATTTACCACACTTCAAGGTTTTGGTTTTCATTTTGGGGGGGAACCCCTTCAGGGCCCTTAATTCCTCCAATGTCTTAAGAGAGTCTATGACTGCTCTCTTGCCTGTGTATGTGGATGACCACAGGCCTTGCCTTTTTCCCTGGAGCTATAAGGAGAGTTGCTGCTTGGTTTTGGTAGTATGGGGGTCCAGACTGCAACCTGGATCTGAGTATGGGGGCAAACAGCAGCATCCTACCCCAGGAAAAGCAAAGAGACCTCTGCAGTCTCTGAAGCTTGCTATCTGTGGACTGGGAGCTCTGGAAGTGCTGGATGGTTTTGTCAATTCCCACCACAAGTTCTCACCACTGGGTTGCTCTGAGGCTGTCACTCTAGTGCTCTAGTGTGACAAAATTCTCTCACTGCCCGTTCAAGCTGTCCCCAGTGATCCCTGAGCCAAGAGGTCTGGAAACCAGTCCCTCTCCCACAGACCCAGGTGCCCCATAGGCTGTTCTTGGAAGGCTAGAACTGGTTTGCTCTGGCCCAGCCACACTGTGCTGTGGCTCTACCCAACCCCAGACTCAGTGAAAAAGACCTTTCCCAGGGAACTTCCAAGTCATCTTGGACTGGGAAATTGTATCACTCAGTCTTTTTGTGGGTTCTGTTCCTCTAAATCTTGGCTAGTCTTAATTTGACAGCTTTGGAGTCTTTGGGGAACCAATTTCCAGGAAATCCTGCCTTCATGCCACCATCTTGGCTCTGTCCCCAAAGATTCTTAACATGCAGGTCACAAACATCTCATTTGGCCCATGGATTGGTTTCAGGGAGTCCATGAACTGGACAGAGACTAATTTTATCATTATTTTCAGTAATCTTTGGTTTCATTGTAATCCTTTAACTTAGTTTTCAATAAACCAGAAGCATAAATAATTTAGGAAAGGATTACCTATAAAATAAAAACTGTTGCAAAACACATAAAGCATTCTTGGAGAAATTAGGCTTAGATGAACACTTTAAACCATATTCCATGATACATTATAAATGGATCATACCCTAAAAAAGTAGAGAGATGGTCACATACCTTCTATAGTTACCTCCCTCATGCATAGGAAATGTATTTTTTAAACAATGGATAAAGACAATTACAGAAATAAAATGGATTATTTGAAATTAGAAAGGTTTGCAAAAGTAAAATTAATGCATCTATTATAAGAAAGGAAACAATCATGAGAAAAAAGTGATAAACTAATATTGTACAAAATATATCAATTCCTACCAAGCTATAAAGACTTCATATGTGATCTTACTAATGGAAAATTATTCACTGTCCAATCCTTTCCTAAGTTATTTATTAGCCAATCAAAACAGAGGGAAGTTCATCACCATACACTTGGCCACTTGATGCCAGTTGTTTATACCAAGGCAATCAATAAAATACATCACACCTTATTTCCTGGATGTAATAGTAGAAAAAGAATGGTGGAAAAGCAGATAAAAGATGCTAATTATTATGGTTGTAAGACTACTTATAAATAGTAAATTGTTAATATTTTAACAATATTGCATTTATTCACAGTCCAATGTATGAATACTTCACTAGGGTAATATAATTACACTTATGTTTTGAATACTTCTATTTTTCAGATCAAGTTAAATATTCATCTTAACTTGAATATGAATATAAAACTGAATTATGTATACTTTTCCTGAAATGTCTTCTCCCTTCCCCAAACCCCCTCTTTTTGACTTTATTTTCCCAAGAGTATCACCTTTTTTCTGTTCTGTATGGATTATGGACCTATATATTTTCATGCTGTCTCCATAGAGTGTGAGTAGAAGCTGCATCTTATTTGTCATTGTAATACAACAGCTGACACATAAGTACTTAATTGATACTTTTTAATTGATTGATAGAATAACTGAATCATTTTCATATTTCATTCTCAGTACAAGTGAAACAGGAGACACAAAGTTATGGTTAAATGGAAAGATGGCTCAGGCTTTTCCTCAGAAAATTGATTAAAGAAACTGAAGGACTCTTTCATCTTGGGGTTAGGGATAATAAGAAATATTATTTCGTGGGAAATCTGAACCTGAGTAATAAATTTCCACTGAGTATAAGTACACAGTCTCACAAAGATAATTGTAGCATATGTGTTAAGAATTAGTGAAGATAATCAATGTAGAAATTCAATTAAGAATTTGACAATACTCTCTAATTCAAATCAACATTTATCTATCTCTTTGGAGACTTCAAAACAAAGGTAGCAGTAGAAAGAGGTAATGTTATGTTTCAAAATTTTGTTTGGGATCAAGAAATGAAAGAGGCTCAAGGCTTATTCTCACACCTGTATTTCAGGAGTTTAATAAGAAAATAGGAAGCTTTAGGATATTGTAAACACAAAATACAAAATAATGTCAAACAAAATGAAATACCAGCACCTTGAAAAAAGTAAAAAATGAAATGGAAATGAAAATGATTGGTTTCTGATTTGTGGGCTGTTTCAGAATCAATTCCCTTTGTGCACTCAGATAAAAAGAAATCAATGCTAAATAAGAAGTACTAGAATACACTAGGAATTTATAGCATTTACAAATCAAACTGCTCAAATATAGTAAGTTGAAGACTGACTACATATATATATTTGCAAGACAGTAGGGTTAAGTGACATTGTCCAAGACCACACAGCTAGGTAATTAAGTGTCTGAGGCCAGATTTGAACTCAGGTACTCCTGACTCTAGGACCGGTGCTCTATCCACTGCACCACCTAGCTGCCCCTCAATATATTTTTTGCTATTTAAAAATTGTATATATTTTTTCAAATTACTTGCTAAGGTAGTTTTCTACATTCCTCATTTTCCTGGTTTTTAAATTCCACATTTTTATATTTTCCTCCCCATGGCAGTGAAAAATTTTACATAGATTGTTGATATGCAATTGTGTTTAACACATTTTTATATTAGTCATATTGTAAAAAAAGAGTTAGAACCAAGGAGAGAAAATCAAGAGAAAGAAAAAGAAAACATAAAAGAAATTTTAACAAGTGGACATAGTATGCATTCAGACTCCTTAGATTTTTTTTTTCAGAATATGTATGACACTTCCCTTAACAGGTCTTTCAAGATTGTCTTTTATCAATGAACTGCTGAGAAGAGCTGCGTCCATCACAGCTGACCAACTGACAATGTTGCTATTAATATTTTTGATGTTCTCCTGGTTTTACTCACTTCATTCAACATCAGTTCATGTAAGTCTTTCTAGAATTTTTTTCAAGTCCATCCACTTATTGTTTTTTTTTGTTAATAAGACTTTATATATATATTACTAAAATAATCTTGTTTAAGACTAAACATAATACCCCCTTCCCCACAAAAATATAGAACCTCATGAGAAATAAAATAAAAGAAAGAGAGAAAAAAAGGTGTTTCAGTCTGTGTTCTGATACCATCAGCTCTGTCTTGGGTGGATCATTCTTTATCATAAGTCCATCACAGAAGTTATCTCCATATTTTTCCACAGTTGTTGTTGCTGATTGTAGTTCCCTCCATCCATTCCTTCCCTCTACCATATATTATATTTTCTCTCTCTTTTCACTCTGTCCCTATTCTAAAATGTGCTGTAAGGTAACTGAGTAATGCAGAGGACTGATCACTGGCCCTAGGGTCCTGGACAGGCTACCCAATCCCAGCAAGAAGTAAAAAAAGAAAATGTGTGATATCTGACTGTTCTCTCCTATGATCTACCCTCTCCTCTATCACCCACATCCCCCCCTTCCCCCTGTGCTCCTTCTCTCCTTTTACTCTAGATGTCTATACCCTATTGATTGTGTATGCTGTTTCTTCTCTGAGCCATTTCTTATGAGAGTGAAGGTTCGCTCATTCCTCCTCGCCTTCCCCCCCTTCCATATCATTGCAAAAGCTCACTGGAAAAAAAAATCTTTTATATGAAATATCTTAGGCTATTCCACCTCCCCTTCCTCTTACTCACCATAGAGACCTTGGAAGTCTCCCTCCACTCCCTTTTAGCCATTGACTCCATTTTTACAATATATTAATCTTCAAATTCAGCTCTCTCCTGTGCTTCATCTATGAAAGCTCCTTCTATCTGCTCTATGAAATGTGAAGTTTCATATGAGTATTATCAGTATCATTTTTCTATGCAGGAATACATGCAGTTCATTATCATTATGTCCCTTACAATTTACCTTTCTCCTCTCTCTATGCTTCACCTGAGTCCTATAATTGAAGGTCAAACCTTCTGTTCAACTCTGGTCATTTTAACAAAAACATCTGAAATTCCCCTGTTTCATTGAAAGTCCATCTTTTCCCCTGTAAGAGTATGTTCATTTTTGCTGGGTAATTGATTCTCAGTTGCATTCCAAGCTCTTTTGCCTTCTGGAATATTATATTCCAAGACCTACAAGCCCTTAATGTAGTTGCTGCTAAATCCTGTGTGATGCTGACTAGAGCTCCATGATATTTGAATTGTTTTCTTCTGGCTCTTTATAATATTTTTTCTTTGACTTGGGAGTTCTGGAACATGGCTATAATATTCCTGGGGGGGTTGTTTTCTTTGGATCTCTTTCCAGGGGAGATCGGTAGATTCTCTCAATTTCTATTTTGCCCTCTGCTTCTAGGATATCAGGGAAGTTTTCCTGTAGGAATTCGTTAAAAATGAGGTCAAGGCTCTTTTCCTGATCATGACTTTCAGGTATCCCAATGATTTTTAGATGATCTTTCCTGAATCTGTTTGCCAGATCAGCTGTTTTTTCGATAAGATGTTTCACATTTTCTTCTAATTTTTCATTCTTTTGATGTTGAAGTATTGTTTCTTGACTTCTCATAAAGTCATCAGCTTCCTTTAGCTCCATTCTACAGCTGAAGGATTTGTTTTCCGCAGAGAGCTTTCTTATCTCCTTTTCCATCTGGCCAGTTCTTCTTTTTAAAGCATTCTTCTTCTCAATAATTTTTTGAACTGTTTTATCCATTTGACCTAAGCTGGTTTTTAACATGTTATTTTCTTCAGAATTTTTTCGATCTTCTTGATTTAAGCTGCTGACTTCGCGTTTTTTTCTGCATGTCTCTCATTTCTTTTCCAAATTTTTTGTCTATCTCCTTTACTTGATTTTCAAAATCTTTTTTGAGTTCGTTCATAGCCTGAGCCCAACTTCCATTTTTCTTGGATCCTTTAGACTTTGATTGAAGTTTATATTTCCTTTTGAGGGGGGTTTATTGTTACTGTATCTTTTCATCCAGGCACATGATTTCATCACTGGGAGGAATTCTCATTGTGGGAATGATCTCAATATGAATTGTAATCTCATCATCTAATATATCTATATGAAGTTCTAAAAGGTTAAGTGACTTGCCCAGGAGCACACATACAGTTTGTGTCAAGGGAGGGACTTGAAACAAAGTTTTCTTGACTCCAAAGACAGTTCCCCTTCACTTTAATGCATGATACTTCTTTTCAAAATCTAGTTAGAGGCTTATAATCTACTTTCTAGGTCTTTAAAATTTCCTTCAATATGAAGATCTAAATAGGGAAAATAACACCTAAAATATGCATGAAATTAGTTTTTTCATTAAGCTATTACTTTCCTTAATGATGAATATAATTTTAGTCCCTCCATGTAAACTAAATTTTGTTTTAAAACTCAAGATCAATAGTTACTGCCTATTGAAGCTAGAACATTTGAAGAAATCACAACTTCTTAATTCATTCCTGTGATAGAGCAAAGAATTAAGAAAAATTGATTTACTTTCCTTTGGAATATCTGGGATCACTCAGCTAGAAATTATCTGAGGCCACATTTAAATTTTGGTCTTCTTGAGTCCAATTCTCTATCTGCTATGTCACCTAACTGCCTCATGAAAAAGCATTGATGTAAGAAAGAAGTAGAAAATTATCATTGGGGCGGAGCCAAGATGGCGACATGAAGGGATCCAGTCTTAGGAGCTTGCTGATAAAAACTCATAAACTAAGGACTCTAACTAAACTTTCGAGAGACAGAACCCACCAAGGGACCCAGTGAGGCAGTTCTCCTACTCAAGGTAACCTGGAAAAGAGCAGAAAGGTTCTGCTCCACGGGGTCGGAGGGGTGGCCCACCAGAAGGGTGGCCCACCAGAGCCAAAGAACTTCAGCCTCCCGGAGGCAGCCCCAGGGCACTGGGAGCTGAGGCTCACAGCAGCAGGGGAGTCTCCTGAGCTGCAACCCGGGAGCACTGGCACAAAGTGGGGGAACAGCAGGGGACCTTTGCCAGAGCAAGCACCTGGAGCCCAGCCCTCAGGGCACACAGCCAGCAGCTTGGTCTTTCAGCAGCCCAAATCCAGGAAACAGAAGCTGGTGGAGCGGGAAAGCAGGAGCCCCCAGGGCATGAGCCCATTGAGCTGAGGGAGGGGAGTGAAGAGAGAGAGAAAGAATGCGGAGCTCTGTCCTCTGCCTCTGGAACAGGACTCTAAGATGCCAATGTTTGCTGTAGGGTTGCATCCAGGAAGTTTTATGGCATTTATGTAAATGTAAGACAGTATTTGTTATGAAGTCATGAGATATGCAAGTCTTCAGCAGTAGGTGATCATTGCTGTTGTTATTTCCAAGTTTCCAGGAACTTCCATGTCTGGTGTCTGAGCCTATTCTAGCATTAAAATCACTCAGAATTATAAACTTGTCTTCTTTTGGTACATTGATGAAAAAAATCTTCAGGTCTTTATGAAATCAAAACACAAACTCAGAAGATGGCAAAGTCCAAGCTTTTGTATCCAAAGCCTCCAAGAAAAAACCCTCAGTGTCCCCAGGGACTCAGTTATAAATTTTAAATCCCACATGTGGGATTCATCACCTGATAAAAAGTGGGAGGAAGGAGCAACCAACTCAGAAAACTAATGGGTCTCAGCTAGGACTTTCCACAATATCATCTTAAACCAGAATACATTAATGTTGGGGAGAATGATAATTTTCTTTTTTTTTTTTTTAGTTTTTTTTTAATTCTCATTTCATACAAATTTTTTTTACATTAATAAAATATACTTGTTTACAAGTAAACAAAATACCCCTCCCCCCATGAATATAGATAGACTTGCTTGGGTGAAAAAGTAAAGGGGAGAGAAAAAAATTAAAATTAAAAAAAATTATAGTAATAATTGTGGGTATGGCCAGGTGGCGCAATGGACAAAGCACCAGCCCTGGAGCCACGAGCACCCAAGTCCATATCCAGCCTCATAAACCCAATAATCACCCAGCTATGTGACATGCAAGCCACCCAATCCCCATTGCCCTGCAAAAACCAAAAAAAAGAAAGAAAAAAAAAGACCCAAAATAAAATAAAATAGTAATAATAGTAGGGGTGGCTGGGTGGCAGACAGAGCATTGGCCCTTGAGCCAGGAGCACCTGGGTCCGAATCCGGCCTCAGACACCCAAAGATCATTCTGCTATGTGGCTCCAGGCAGGCCACCCAGCCCCATTTGCCCTGCACCCTCCCCCAAATAATAATAACAAAAAATGTGCTTCAGTCTTTGTTCCAACGCCATCAACTCTGTCATGAGTGGATCACATTCTTTATGATAAGTCCATCAGAAAAGTTACTTCCATATTTTTCCAACGTTGCCATTGCTGATTGCAACTCCCTCCTTTCTTATTTCTCCACTACCATGTACTATATTTTCTCTCTCCTTTCACTCTGACTCTGCTGTAGGGTCGCTGAGTGGCACAGCAGACAGATCCCTAGTCCTGGGGCCAAGAAGCCCTGAGCCCCCATACCACCCCTTAGGCCCAGAATCTACCTGGCCCTATGGTCCTGGGCAGGCCATCCAATCCCAGCCCCTTGCAAGAAGTAAAAAAGAAAATGTGTTATAACTGAACACTGTCCCCCCATGGTCCATCCTCTCCTCCTTTATTCACATCCCCACCCCTTCCCCCTGCTCCCCCCTCCTTCTTACTCCATCTGTCTATACCCCATTGAGTATATTTGCTGTTTCCTCTCCTAGCCATCTCTGATGAGAGCAAAGGTTCCCTCATTCCCCCTTGCCTCCCCCCTTCCATATCATTGTAATAGTTCATTGTAATAAAAAAAAATCTTATTATGTGAAATATCTTGGACTATTGCCCCTCTCCTTTTTCTAAGTCCAAAACTGAGATCTACTTCAAATTGTGTCACAAACCAATAGTTTGGGGATATTAGGAAAATCACTTTTCTTCTCTGGACCCCAAATTCCTCAATAATAAAAAATTAGGGAGAGATGGGTTTTAACTAGATGATTTTCCTTCTAGGTTTCCAATCCCATTCTTCTATTCTGTTCCTTCTTCCCCATTTAGAAATAGAGCAAGCAAGGGCAGCAACAATTAATACAAAGTAATAGATTTGATAATGTCCTAATTACTTGCCTTGAGCTAATCCTAGAAATTGCATTGATTTATTGTAAAAAAGAAAAAGTCTTAAGATACTCATTTCATATCTCACTAAATAGTGGATTTAGTAAAACCCAGGTTTTTAAAGATTTGGGAGGGGTCTGCTTTTTAAAAACATGTAGTCTGATCCATATATTTATTTTGGATCTAAGCACTGACTTTGATTCTCACACATTAGAACAGTGGTTCACAAAGTACACTCTTAGGTCAATTGATTTCAACCTATCAAATTCATAATACATTTTGGTATTGCAAATATTTTGACTTTCCACTTTTGGACTTCAGAAGAAAATAATAAAATTCACTTATTTGGTATATTGTCTGTAATTATTTGATCTAATGGCTATAACTAGAAGTGTGATGGTACATGTAATAACCAGTTCTCCAAAAAAGAAGCACAAATGACATTTAAATTTTGATCTGTATTTCCAATATTTTCCCATCACTTTCATAGGATGAGACTGTCATTTAAAAACAAATTAAGCCTTGATTTATAGAGTTTGTTGATTTCTGAGGTGGAAATCTTCCAGCTTAAAAAATAAGAGCCAGTACTTCCTGGAGCCAATATGCCACTAGTTGTATATGTTTTGGTGATTGGCAAAAGTAGGTGAGCTAAATGTTCTCTGGAGTTTTTTGCTGCCTTGGCATTATGTATATTGACTCTAAGTGAAAAAATGAGTGTAGATAATGAAGAAAGAAGGGCTGTTGCTATTAGAAGAATCCTAATTAATAGAACTTTAGAAGACAAGGGAGAGGCAATTAGATGACCCAGTGAATAGAATATTAGCCTTGGAATCAGGACCTGAGTTCAAATGTGACCTCAGACATTTAATAGCTGCATGACCCTGGGCAAATCACAAACCCAATATCATCAAAAAAAAAAAGAAAAGAATGGATGAGAGATTGTTTCCTCTTTGTCTTTGCATAATCAGCACATAGCAGATTTGGCACTGAATAGAATGGAATGAAACTAAATATGTTGAAATATTGGTAGAAAACTTGGCTAAGCAGGTAATGGCAGTGACATGTAAAATTTTGAATTAAGCTGCAATAAATGTGCAAGAAAGAAAATGTGAAGCATTTCAGAGAGAAGATCAACTATAATGTAGGTCAGACTCTCCAAGTTATCTACAGATTGTTATAGTTAAGGAATGTCAGACTACATCATTTCATATTGTAATGTTCAAACTAGATGGCCTTTCTGTCTTCCTAATTCCTGAGTTGGTTTGGATGGAAGGTATGGAGATGCTTAGGTAGGCAGCTTTTCCTCAGAGGGATTTATAGATTGTTGGTTATGACTGCTAGATAATATAAGTGTATCTCATTGATTAATAGTGATTTATTTTTCTAGCAAAACTAAAAAAGAGACTAGAAAAATTGCACAATATTGTTATTTCTTTATCTTGAACTTTATCATGTTTTGCATTTGGAAATTGGTTTCATTGTTTTATGGATATTTTATTTATATTATTTTACCTCATAGAATTTATTTATTCTGAATATTTTATCTCATGGAATTCTTGGGAAGATGAGATGATATACATAAAAGTATGAAACAATATAAAACAGTATTATAAGTGTATAAATGTATTGTAAATGTATAAGTGTATAAATGCATTGTAATATAACCTATAGGATAGTTCAGGGGGTTTTACAAAAACTTATGCCTGATTAATCAGGTCATTATCTATAATGAGAAAGCTAGTCTGCAAGATTCTCCATGGTTAGTATTTATTTTCTTTTTTTTTAAATAAAATTTGATTTTTCCTGGATATGGGATGTCATTTTCCATAACAGGTCTCAGGACTGTCCTGGATCACTGAACTGCTGAAATGAGCTTCATCCATCATAGTTGATTATCTTAACAGAATTCTTGTTAATGTGAACAATATTCTTTTAGTTCTGCTCACTTCACTTAGTATCAGTTCATGCAAATCTTTCCCTTCTTCTCTAAAGTCCAACCACTCCTGATTTCTTACAGAATAATAGTATTGCATAACACTCATATAGCATAACTTGCTCAGCCATTCCCCAATTAATGGGAAACTCCTCAATTTCCAATTCTTTGCCACAACAAAATGAGCTGCTATAAATATTTTTTAGCATGTGTGACTTTTCTCATTTTTTATGATCTTTTTGAAGTATAGATTTACTAGTGGTATTGTTGGATCAAAGGGTATGCAGCTTTATTGCCCTAGGGAATATGAATTCAAGGTAAATGAGTAGTTCTTAGATGTTCACATAAAGATTGTGGAGCTTTTTTATATCTAGCAGGGTGACCAGACTCAACATTGCATTCTCAGAGACAGGTTATTGTCATTTCTGGAAAACTTTGAACCTTGAAGGCTCCCAGTAAATGTTTCCTTTAGGTAAGTAGCTTCTGGAAGGAGCTCAGTCCCTGTTCTAACAACTCACTGGAACAGAAAGCCTTCTTCTCTTCTTATTGAAAGCTCACTTTCTTTTCCTGAGGAGATTAGTTTGATTACATTTGCTGAATTTATATCAACTGAATGTTCAAAGAAGTCATATGATCCAAAAAAAGAATGGGTATGTTAGTATTTTAGGGAATATTTCTGAACAATTTAAAAAAATGGCTGAGTACAATTGAACAATGAAACTCTATGTACTAGTCCATAGAAAAAATACTGAAATAGAGGTTTGGCAAATATTGAATGATTTGTCAGGAAGATCTGAGTTAAGTCATTCCTCTAACAAGTATTAGTTCTATGAGCCAAAGTAACTCTCTGAAAGTATAAATTGCAGGCCAGTTATTTATTGCCATTGTTAGTTTCCTTACTGAGAATTCCCTATACCAGGAAAATCACAATTCTAGTCTCTCTAAATTTTATATATTTCAGAAATAACATCTCTCAAGTTTCCTCAAGTAATTAGGATATATTTTTTTAGATTCATATGTGGTTAGGATCGGTCCTTATTATCTACAGCAATAAAACGGATCAGTGAAGCAAATGAATTCAAGCAATAAATAGCCTAAACAGTACTTCCATTTTGATTTAAATATGTTATATTATGATGATACAGATCCCCTTCTCTCTGCCTAGCATTCAACTGCTGCTGCTGGTGCTCTGGCTTTGAGCGAGATGAAAGTATAGGGCTGGGTCAGAAGGAAGGACAGAGGCTGGAGAAAGGGGGGTGGGGTAGGAAGGAAAGGGAGTGAGCCCCACTCCAGGGCTGGTGGACAAATGCACTACTTAAAATTGTACTTAAAAATTTATCATTACCGATACCGATGATATAAAATTATTCATCATCCTAGGGGGAATAAAACTGTCATCTTGTTTTTACAAGCGCAAATAAAGTCAATTTTATATTGTATGCATATGGATTATCTGCTTGATGAATTAGCCTTCCCTAACTTCCCAGTTAAGTATCTGTTCCAGGGAGTTTATAACCTTTTAAAAACAAAAATTAAAAAAAGTAAATCTGTTTTAGCCGTCATAAAACATAACACATTTTAAATCAAAATGTAAATGATGTTTAGGTTATCTGTTGTTCGAACTCATTTGCCTCACTGATCCCTTTTATTAGTGTATATAATAAGGACTGGCCTTGGCCGGCCATCCTCTGTGAGCACCGGCCTCTGAGCCTCAGACACTACATTGCCTACTGCGGCAATAATCTCAATAACTTGTGGTAGGTGTTTGACTGTCAGAGAGTGATCCAAGACTCAGAGGGGATGTACGGATCCAGAAACAACGCGATTTTCTACAGGAATAGCAGTGAAGATATGCAGAAGGAGAGTCGGTGGGTGTCCAACTCGCTGAACCTGATGGAGTCCAGCCCTTAGGGACTGAACAACTTCAAGACCCACGGGGAGCCCGGTTTCATCTCCAATCACAACCTCTCCTGTGTTCGTGGCTCTGTCCCCCAGCGAAAAGTCTACTATGACGAATATTTAGTGGTGATGCTTTTTCAAAACATTTGGAATAAATTATACAGCAGGTCCAGGGGAGGACTGGCCTTCAACCATCTGTATATTTGCCAACCCACCAGAGAACAGCAGAGAAAGAAAAAAGAAAAGAAAGAAAAATGGAGATTTTTATTCTACTGAAGTGGGTTTTCCAAGAAAGGAGTGGCAGGTTGTGTTTTTTTCCATCAGCAGGTCATGGTTCAGAGGAAGGGTCTGTGAAGAGGAAAGATGGAGATTCCCCCAGTCTCATTGATAACACTAAGATTGCCATCACCATGGCGATAACATCCTCCACAGACAGGAGCAGATTCAGTTCAGATTTCTGAAGAGACGTGGAATCTCCTTCAGTCCATCTATGGTGGAGGGTCAGAGGTTATTTTGTGACTACGTGGCCTCTGTCGACCCTAACTCGTGCCCTATGATCTCGAGGGCTAATATCCCTACCCCGCTTTTGAGTGATGAACCAAAGGTGCCTGTTCCAATGGGACTCTGCTGGCCCCTTTAAATGACTGCGGGATTTGGATAAATTTCCTAAAACTCAGGAAAAGTATCCTATCCTCCTCTGGGCAGAATGGAACATAAAAACCTCAACTATACTTACTCTCATTTGAATATAGAGAGTACATAACTGATTTGGATGATTTTGTCAGAAGATCTAATTTATTGCTTGTATATTGTCAACATCAAAAAGTTGATCCTTAGAAGTACAGATAACATTTCATTTATGTCAGGTGATTATAAAATCTCTAGCAAGTTTTAGGGTTCTTTTCTTTTGAGAGCATGCCGTTTGTAATATGCATCAGTAACCATGACCACACCAAAGAGCATGTGGAGAATATTTTTTAATTAAATGCATCAACATTCTTTTTGAAAATAATCTTTCATCTGTAGCATGATTTCATGATGTCCAAAGCTGGGTCCATTTCAAATTGCAAATGCACAAGGTGATTCCTTTGGGAATATGTGGCATGCCATTTGTTGGGGTTGTTGGGGGAGGGACCATTTGTTGCTGGTACAGCTCAAACAGTGTTCTGAACTAGCTCAATAAAAAGACTTTTAAAAACAAACACAAAAATAACTACTGTCAAAAATGCTTTTGCAAGAATTCTACAAAAAAAAGACCTAGTTAAAAAGAACATGCTTTCTGGACAAATACTTTAAGACACAATGAAACTACCTTTAAGACAGATCCAATTTAAGGAGCTGCAAATTTTCTTTTCATTATGTGAGGAAACAATTAGCTCTTTAGAGATGATTTCATTTGAACAAGGTACTTCTACTTAGACCTAAATAAATAATTCCTACAGCACCAAGCAATTGAAAGCATCTTAGAAGATGCTTTTGTGATTAATAGGAAAGAGGCAACATTTGCTCTCATTCTTTCCTGACATAATTCTAGAATGCATTCTGACCACACCTGGATTTTTCCAAGAAGTGCATACATCAATTTCTGCTATCTTTCCAGCTTTACACAAATGTCACTCTGTTAACTTTTCTATCATTTCCTAATTCCTATAATTATGGTTCTTGAAAAAAGCTTCAATTACATACACAGCTGCAACAACATAGTCTTGCTGTCATCCAATTTGGCAAGTTGAATACTTATAATAAGTGGTTTCTCTATTAACTGTAATTTTTTTAAAAAATCTTCAATCTTTGACTAAGAACTGTTTATTTCTTGGGCTAGATCTTAAGTAATCTCAAATCTTCATTGATTTAATTGTTTGAAATCAAAGTTCTCTATCTTTTTTTCTATACTAAGTATTCACAAGATCTCAGGAAATAGATCTAGATCTCACACTTTGGTGGTCACCTAATCCAACCCCCTTATATTACAAATAAGGTAACTGCAGTCCAGAATGAGTAAG
Organism: Macrotis lagotis; assembly: GCF_037893015.1. NCBI lineage: Eukaryota > Metazoa > Chordata > Mammalia > Peramelemorphia > Peramelidae > Macrotis > Macrotis lagotis. The sequence continues at coordinate 715,782,486 of NC_133658.1, forward strand.
CAACTTTGGCAGAGCTGATAGTTCAATTTAAGTTCTCTGATTCCATCTCCTGTATTTTCCTTCTACAACATGCTATCTCCAAAAATCCAACATTTTATGACATCACTGTCAATTTGCTGCATTATACCTTATTTGCCGTTTACTGATTTCATGGCAAAACACAGATTTATGATATAAGTGCACTGGTTCAGGCATACAGTAGTCTGCTGCATTTTTGGTACTATAGGCAAGGTCTGGAAATGATATCCACCAGAGGTACTGATCCTTACTTGTAGCACTTTTCAGTTTGACTAGTCACAACACAATTAACTATCTGCTGTGAAGAATAGAATTTTCTAGCTTTTAAAATGTTTTCATTTAGAAAGATTTTTTTAAAGTTCCTGTTTGTCTTCCACTGTTTTGTATCATACCTGACTGCATTTCTTACCTCCAGCTGTTACTCTCTATGTGTATAGATATAAATAAATAATTTTTAAACTTATGCATTGAAAGAATTTGATTTTAATTCTGTAAAAAGAGATTTTAAAGGGGGCTAAAGATGAACGTTTCTATTTAAATTCAGGAAAATTGGCAATAAAAAGTAAGTGAAGTAAGATCTATAACTATAGACAAATTAGAAGTATATTCAAAACATTTTGTTATATGGTTACTGGATTGTAGATTTAAAGCTGGGAAGGTTTTCAAAGATTATCTAATCCAACCTGCTAACTTCACAGGAGAAACCCAAGGTCAGGAGGGCTTGCAATTTCCCAAGGTTAGTAGCAGAGTGAGGAATCAAAACTTGATGGCATATTCTTTTGATTCAATACAACTTTAGATGGAAACAATTGCTACTGTGTGGGATGAAAGTGTCATTTTGCTCTGATTTATTTCAATTCTTTAATCTAAGATTTGTATTATGTGCTGACATTCTCTTTCTATGTCAAAACACAAAATGTGAAATAGAAAAGAGAATTGTTTGGCTTACCTCATACAATTTTGGCAACCTTTTTGCCTTGCAGTCAACATAAAGGGCTCTGTTCCATTATATTCCTTTATTACTATAATATCCTAGAATGAGTATTTGTTGAACTTATGCTTCTGTCTCTTAGCTTTGTCTGCTGAGAAGTTTCAGTGATGTGCTGGAATTGGACCTTCTCCTCCCTGTAGTTCCTGATGCCCTCAGACAGGAGAGAAAACTGGATATTATTTTCAGAAACAAAGAAATGTCAGGAGCAAAACAGAGGTCTGTATACAAAATCTGTAACTCTGACAAAGGCCTTTGATACTATTAAAAGATTTATGGAATATTATGTCAAAATTTGGTTGCTTAGTATGGTAAGTCAATTCCATAATGGCATGCTTGTTTGGGGTCTGAATAATGAACAATGTCATCATGCTTTCCCAGTTACCAATGGAGTGAAACAAGGTTGTATCCTTGCTCCCATGCTTTTTTAGCATGCTGTTTTCACCCATGTGTTTTCATTGAAGATGAATATGACATCAAGGTCAACTGCTTCATTGATGGTAAAATTCTTCAATTTGAAAAGGTTAGAAACAAGACCAAAGTGGAGGGAGTGTGGTTTTCTGTTTGAAGATTAGTTGTGCATTCAAGGCAGTCTTTGAAGCTGAAATGCAGCAAAATATGGATCGATTTTCTGCTGCTTGTCCTAACTTTATTCTAACAATTAACACCAAGAAAATAGAGCTGTTCCATCAGCCCAGCACCATTCATATGTAAAACTTCGAGTTACAGCAATTAGAGAAGCTATGGATACTTGTGAATAAGTTCACCTGTCTTGGCAGTATATTTTTAAGGGAGATACATATTGATAATAAGGACGACTCACACATTACCAGAGCTAGTTTAGTGTTTGGGCAGTTCCAGGAGAAAGTGTGGGAGATAAGAGGCATTTGACCAGCAAATTGAAGGTCTATAGAACTGTTGTGTGACCTCATTGTTGTATACCTGGAAACCTGTACAGTCTACCAGAGCTATGCAAGGAAACTGAATTGCTTCCATTTGAATTGTCTTAGGAAGATTCTGAAGATTAAGCGGCAGAATAAAATACCAAATACTGAGGTTCTTTATTGAACTAAGTTATCAAATATTCAAACTCTGCTAGAGAGAGAGCAAGTCTGATGGGCTGACCATATTGTTTGAATGTCAAAGTACACTTGCCAAAAAGATTATTTTATGAAGAATTCATGCAAGAAAAGTGCTCACAAACATGTCAGAACAAAAAGATTCAAGAACACTCCCAAGATCTCTCTTAGGAATCTTTGGAATTGATTATGTAACATGGAGACATAGACATAGATAGGTACAGGACTGCCCAACATGGCATGACCTCATAAGAGAGGGCTTTGTGCTCTAGGAGCAAGGCAGAATTGAAACAGCTCAAAGGACATGTGAGATGCACAAATTTAGATAATCCACCCTAGACTATTTGTGCAAGTCCAGTGGTAGAACATTCTGAGTTCTCTTGGTCTGTTCAGCCATAGTCGGACACACTATAAGTGATGTTGTTTTGATCCTCTTTGAGAGCAAGGGATAGCAACCATGGTAAGAAGCAGTTCACAACTGTAGTCCTCCAGGTTTTTACTAAGAGCCTAGCACGGTCATTTTTATGCAGCAAGATATTCATCAAATTAAGCAGTCTTATAGATGGCTATGGTAACTTATCTTCATTCCTGTGTTTGAGCCTTAAAAGATATAGCAATGTTTGTAATGAGAAAAAAGTATTAATAAGATTAGCAATAAATCTTTAGCCTAGAAGTTACAATTTTGAAACAAAAAGGGATTAAGTAAAAAAGTATTCATGAAACATTTATTTATTTTTTTTTTTACTTTGGACAAATGCCCAAAGTTAGTCCAAAAAAAATTCTTCATCTCCATTAGAAACTCAAATCTTGATTTTGACCTTTCAAACAAGGTTGCTACTGAAGGAATTGGAATGTGCTATAGGAGAGTATTAACTTGCCCTTAAGATCATACATATAGCTGCTATGAAATAGATAATGTCAAAAGGATCAGTAGGCAAATGTTTGATATATGAGGCTTTGGGGTTGTTCAATAACATGCTTCTTATTTCTAGGGGTAGAGTCAAGGTGGTAGAAAAAAGGAAGCACTCAGATTATCTCTCCCAAGATTTCCTTACAAATGATTTTAAAAGAGAACTTTAAATTGAATTCTGTAATAACAGAGCCAACAAAAGGTCTGAGTCAGATATTCATCTAGCCCAAGACAACTTAGAAGGTTGGAAGGAAAGATTTTTGACATGGAGATGGAGGTTGGCTCTGAGCCACACTGATGCAAGACCCTGGACAGAGTAGGTGGTAGCAACAGAAACCATGGTAGCTGCTTTCATTTAAGTGAGAAATGAAAAAGGAACATGGCAACTGCTCAGAAAGAGATGTAGGGGATATCTGTGTTAACACTGGATGCATGCAAGACTAAACTGGCAGCTTCATTACTTATACATACTTCTGGGACAGGGTTCAAGTGTGGAAAAGAACATTTTCTGTCAAAAAAAAGACAGGACCCAGAGGAGAAGTATTACTTTTAGTCACAAGGGATTAGAAACCCTGAATAATATTGATTGAAATGGATCAAGGTCTTATGAGGTTAGGATCAGAACACAGACTAAGAAAGTAATGATCACACCCCTCCCCAGATAATACTACCTTGGAAGCACTAACAACATTCACAATCCCAAAACTAATTCTGAAAACAATAGCACTAAAAATACCAAACTTTAGACATTACCCTTCTTCCTCTATCCCCATGCAGGAAATAGAGTCCAAATTTAGCATAAAGTTCAAAGTTAAAAATAAGTACCCAAGAAAAAAGAGTCCTGACCATTAAAAGATATTAAAGGAAAGATCAAGGTACAAACTCAGATAAAAACTATTTTGAAAACCAGATAAGTATGTTAAAGGGAAAACTGGATAAAGATGAGAGAAATTATGAAAAGATGGTTAATAGGTAAAAGAGGAAAAGAAAATATTGAAGGAAATGACTAAAAAAAGCAATTGATCAAATATAAAAAGAGGCACAAAAACATCACTGATGAAAATAACTGCTAAAAAGCTGAATTGGTCAAATGGGAAAGAGTTATAAAAACTCACTTCATTCAAAATTAAAATTGAACAAATGGAAACTAATGATTTTATAAAACATTAAATATCAATAATATCAAAAGAATGAAAAGAAGAAAAAAGTGTGAAATATCTCATCAGAAAAACAACAAACTGGAAAATGGATTGAGGAGGTAAGCAATGAAACTGTTTCTTACTAAGAGATGCCATAGATAATGAAGTAGTACCAATATGAAATATATACACATAAAATGACATAGCATTCATATTTTTAAAAGTTAAATTATGTTCAGGAGGAAATAAAAAATATAATATATACCAGTTGGGGAACTCAAATTTACTCTCATAGATCTAGATGAAGATAATTAAAAAAGAATTTAAGGAGATGAATAATCTTAGAAAAGCTGGATATGACATACCTCTGAAAAGAATTAAATTGGAATACAAAAGAATATGCTTTATTTCAGTTGTAAGTGCACCTTCACAAAAATTGCTTGTGTTTTATGGCATATGAAACTTACATCCAAAGACAAAAAAGCAGAAATATTAAATGCAACCTTTTCAGACCATAATGCAATAAAAATTATATTTCATAAATGGCCATGAAAGCATACACTGAAATTAACTAAATCTAATTCTGAAGAATGAATGAGTCAAAGAACAAATGCTAGAAATAATCAATAATTTCATTAAAGAGAATGATAACAATGAGGCAACACAGAAAAATTTGTGGGATGTAGTCAAAGCAGTACTTAAAGGGAAATATACATCTCTATCTCTATCTCTGTCTCTGTCTCTGTCTCTATCTCTGTCTCTATCTCTATCTCTATAAGTATATATATATCAATAAAAGAAAAGAAAAGCAGATAAATGAATTAGGAATATAACAAAACAAATTAGAAAACAAATAAATTTAAAACAAAAAATATGAAACATAAAATAAAATCCTGAAAACCAAAGGAGATATTAATGAAATTAAAAATAAAGAAAACTATTTAACAAATAAATAAAACTAGGAGCTGGGTTTTATTTTTTAAAAATAAATAAATAAATAGACAAATCATTGGCTTTTTGATTTAAAAAAAACCAAATTATCAGTATCAAAAATGAGAAGGGAGGATGTATTATCAATGATGCTAAATTTAAAACAATATTAGGAGTTTTTTCCCCAATTATAAGTCAGGAAAATTGACAATCTCAGTGAAATTTAAATTGTCCAGATAAATATTAGAGTAAGTAGAATACATTAAAATTTCTATCTTAGCAAAAAGAAATTGAATAAGCCACCGATGGGATTCCCTAAGAAAAACATCCCCAGGACCAGATAGATTTACAAGCATATCCTACCAAACATTCGGGGAATCCCAATACTCGATAAACTATTTGAAAAAAAAAAGTAAGCAAAGAAAAACTCCTTCTAGACTCCTTTTTTGACACAAATATGGTTTTGATCCTTGAACCAGAGTAAAAAAAAATAAAACTTTAGACCAAGCAAGGAGATTACAGAAATATATCACAAAGACCATACAATAAGAGCAGGTGGGATTTATACCAGGGGTGCAGTACTTATTTGCTATTATAAAAAATTGACCATATAATTAAGAAAAAAATTAAAAATTATATGAGTATTTTCATAGATACAGAAAAAGCTTTAAACAAAATGCAATCACCCATTCCTTATTAAAAAAAAAACCACTAAAAAGTAAAAAGTACAGGTCAAAATGGACTTTTTTACAAGATAAATAGTATCTATCTAAAAATAAAAAAAAAAACTATCTGTAATGGTGATAAGTTTTGTTATTTTCTTCATTTTGCAAGGTGATAACTATGGCAGACAGGGTTAAATGACTAGCCCAGAGCCATACAGCTCATAAGTATTTGAACTCCAGAAAATCAGTTTTCCTCACTTCAGGCTTAGTTCTCTATCCATTCTGCCACCTGAGGCTGAGAGACATTAAGTGACTTGACAAGATTAAATAGCTAGTAAATGCCTAAGTTATGTCTGACCTCATGATTCCAAAATCAGAACTTAATCCACTGCTACAGCTATATCAAAGGGTTTAAAGGAATTGAAACAAAGATAATTTATTAGTCATTTAAGATAACAGTCTGCACCATTTCTCATTCTTTGGCAAGCAACCCTTTTTAGGAGCCTGCCTGCTTGGCAATACTTGGGAAAATGTCATTTTTCAATTGCCAGGTCACTTTTTTGGAATAAAGACATAATAACTCACACTTTATCAAACAGAATTGCTTTCAAGCAGAATATCAAGTTGAAGAAAGTCAGGAAGGTGATGAGATTCTTGAATAAATTAAGAGTGTATGGTTAGGAGTATTAGTCTGCTATAATTCAAAATTTAGAGACTGTCTACCAATGACCTCCACATAGAATCTAGAAATTGAAAAGCACATGATATTATTTTGTCTTCAACCCTTAAGAAATGATGAGGAGTAGAGCACAGATATACTATGTGATTTAAAATAATTATGCCTGCCCTGTTGAAGCCAGAAGTAGTTGTAAGAACCTAACAACACTTTCTTTCCAGTTGGTAGCATCTCGATTCTGCTCTCAATCCAGATCTTCTTTCTTGCTCCTCTAACCCTTCAGCAGCCATATGAGAAGCCCAACTGAGCCAAAGGGAGATCAATTGACAATCAAATTTTATCTTGCATGCAAATTTGTGTGAATATCTTTTATGGCTATTATCAAGAAAGACGATGAGGAAAAGTATAAAAAGCACCAGTTCTAGAGTTTGAGGGCCCAAGTTCAAATCCCAATTCTAATTCTTGCTATACTGCAGTTTCATAGTTCCTGTACATTTATCCCTGAATATCCAGTCAGCATCTAAATTTCAGCATGGTCAAAATAGAATTCATTATATTAAAATTAAATGTATTTATCCTTAAGTTTCCCTGTTTCTGTTTATAATACCACAAGCCTTTTACTCATTTAGATCCACAAACTTTGTAATTAATCATTACTCATTGTTTTCCTCAAACCTCAAATCCAATCTAAGTGCTTCTGATCCCACCTCCAAAACATATTGATTCCATTTTAACTTTTGATTCACTTCACTGCTATGCCAATTCATATCTTTATAACCTCTTATTTTTAGAGTTTTGAAAGGCAAATGGGGTTAAGTGGCTTTCCCAAAGCCACACAGCTAGGTAATTATTAAGTGTCTGAGACCGGATTTGAACCCAGGTACGCCTGACTCCAGGGCTGGTGCTTTATCCACTGTGCCACCTAGCCGCTCCTATAACCTCTTTGTTTACCTCCTTTAAAAAATATACTGATTTAAAAAAAATCTCAATCATCCCCCCCCCCAAATTTCCCCTTCAACAAATAAGCACAGTTGAATTTAAACAATCAATAATGACCATATCTATCAATGTATTCAACATTTTGTTCTCCGAGTCTCCTGCTAAGAAGAGGAAAAATATTACATTATCTTTATTTCAGGGCTAAAATTACAATTTGCAATTATTCAGATTTTGACTACTTCAGTTTTCATTTACATGAATGTAATCATCATGTATATTGTTCTGTTTTTTTAATTTTGTATCAAGTCTTATAAAATCTGATATTTTTCCTGAATTTCTCATGTTTATCATGTCTTACAGAACAATAGTCAATTATATTCAAACGCCAGTTTCTTCAATCCTTCTCCAATGAATGGATACTGATTGCAGTTCTTTGTTTCTACAGAATCACTACTTTAATATTTGGATTATATTGAATTTTTCTTTGTATCTTTGACTACCTTGGGGTCAGTACTGGGGTCACTAAGTAAAAGAAAGTAGAGTAAATTTTTTCCTCTCCATTGCAATATTTTCTAGAATTGTGAGGTTAATTAATGCTTCCAACAATAATATTAGTATCAGTGGCCCAGGCTTCACACAGTCACCACAATATTGACCACTTCCATCTTTGCTTACTTTTTTTATAAAAGATATTATATGAGTTTTACAATTTTCCCCCAATCTTATTTCCCTTCCCCCCCCATGGAAAGTAATCTATCAGTCTTTACTTTGTTTGCACGTTGTACATTGATCCAAATTGAGTGTGATGAGAGAGAAATCATGTCCTTAAGGAAGAGACAAAAAGTCTAAGAGATAACAAGATCAGACAATAAGATATCTGGTGTTTTTTTTTCTAATTTAAAGGGAATAGTCCTTGAATTTTGTTCAAACTCCAGGGTCTCTTTATCTGGATACAGATGGCACTCTCCTTTGCAGACAGCCCAAAATTGTTCCTGATTGTTGTACAGATGGAATGAGCCAGTCCTTCAACATTGAACATCACTCCCATGTTGCTGTTAGGGTATACAGTGTTTTTCTGGTTCTGCTCATCTCACCCAGCATCAGTTCATGAAAATCCCTCTGGGATTCCCTGACATTCCATCCCTCCTGGTTTCTAATAGAACAATAGTGTTCCATGACATACATATACCACAGTTTGCTAAGCCATTCCACAATTGAAGGACATCTACTTGATTTCCAATTCTTTGCCACCACAAACAGGGTTGCTATAAATATTTTTGTACAAGTGATGTTTTTACCCTTTTTCATCATCTCTTCAGGATATAGAACCAGTAGTGGTATTGCTAGATCAAAGGGTATGCACATTTTTGTTGCCCTTTGGGAGTAGTTCCAAATTTCTCTTCAGAAAGGTTGGATGAGTTCACAGCTCCACCAACAGTGTAATAGTGTCCCAGATTTCCCACAACCCTTCCAACAATGATCATTATCCTTTCTGGTTGTATTGGTCAGTTTGAGAGGGGTGAGGTGATACCTCAGAGAAACTTTAATTTGTATTTCTCTAATAAGTAATAATTTAGAGCAATTTTTCATATGGCTATGGATTGCTTTGATCTTCTCATCTCTAAATTGTCTTTGCATATCCTTTGACCATTTGTCAATTGGGGAATGGCTTTTTGTTTTAAAAATATGACTCAGTTCTCTGTTAGAAATCAGTCCTTTGTCAGAGTCATTAGTTGTAAAGATTGTTTCCCAATTTACTACATTTCTTTTGATCTTGGTTACAGTGGTTTTATTTGTGCAAAAGCTTGTTAATTTAATGTAATCGAAATCATCTAGTTGGTTTTTGGTGATGTTTTCCAACTCTTCCTTAGTCATTAAACTGCTCCCCTTTCCACAGATCTGACAGGTAAACTAGTCCTTGATCTTCTAATTTGCTTATAGCATTGTTTTTTATGTCTAAATCCTGTATCCATTTGGATCTTACCTTGGAATAGGGTGTGAGGTGTTGGTCTAATCTAAGTTTCTTCCATACTAACTTCCAATTTTCCCAGTAGTTTTTATCAAAGAGGGAGTTTTTATCCCAATAGCTGGACTCTTTGGGTTTATCAAACAGCAGATTACTATAATTGTCTCCTGTTTTGCACCTAATCTATTCCACTGGTCCACCATGCTGTTTCTTAGCCACTACCAAACAGTTTTGATGACTGATGCTTTATAATATAATTTTAGATCAGGTAGGGCTAAGCCCCCTTCTTTTGCACTTTTTTTCATTAAGTTCCTGGAAATTCTTGACTTTTTATTTCTCCATAAGGATTTACTTACAATTTTTTCTAACTCATTAAAGTAATTTTTTTGGAATTTTGATTGGTAGGGCACTAAACAGGTAGTTTAGTTTTGGTAGAATTGTCATTTTTATTATATTAGCTCTCCCTATCCATGAGCAGTTGATATTTGCCCAGTTATTTAAATCTGATTTAATTTGTGTGAGAAGTGTTTTATAATTGCTTTCAAAAAGTTTCTGAGTCTGTCTTGGCAAATAGACTGCCAGGTATTTTATACTGTCTGAGGTTACTCTGAATGGGATTTCTCTTTCTAGCTCTTCCTGCTGTTATCTTGCTAGGAATATATAGAAAATTTGTGGATTTATGAGGGTTTGTTTTATAACCTGCAACTTTGATAAAATTACTAATTGTTTCCAGTAGTTTCTTGGATGATTTCTTGAGATTCTCTAGGTAGGCCATCATGTTATCTGCAAAGAGTGAGAGTTTTGTCTCTTCCTTCCCAATTCTAATTCCTTCAATTTCTTTTTCTTCTCTAATTGCTGAAACTAACATTTCTAATACAATATTGAATAGTAGTGGTGATAATGGGCACCCTTGTTTCACCCCTGATCTTATGGGAATGCCCCTAGTCTCTCCCCATTGAATATAATGCCTGTTGATGGTTTCAGATAGATACTGCTAATTATTCTAAGGAACAGTCCATTTATTCTTACACTCTCTAGAGTTTTTAATAGGAATGGATCCTGTATTTTGTCAAAAGCTTTATTGATATGATCATATTATTTCTGATAGGTTTGTTGTTGATATAATTGAGTATACTAACAATTTTCCTAATATTGAACCAACCCTGCCTTCCTGGGATAAATCCTACTTGATTACAATGTATTATCCTAGTGATAACTTGTTTTAATTATTTTGCTAAGATTTTATTTAGGATTTTTGCACCTACATTCATCACAGAGATAGGTCTATAATTTTCTTTCTCTGTTTTAACTCTTCCTGGTTTAGTAATAGTACCCTATTCGTTTCATAGAAAGAGTTAGGCAGAGTTCCATCTTTCCCTATTTTTCCAAAGAGTTTATATAGAATTGGAGCCAATTGTTCCTTAAATGTTTGGTAGAATTAACTTGTGAATCCATCAGGCCCTGGAGATTTTTTTTAGGGAGTTCAGTAATGGCTTGTTTAATTTCTTTTTCTGAGATAGGGTTGTTTAGGTATTTAATCTCTTTTTCATTTAACCTGGGCAACTTATATTTTTGTAATAATTCATCCATTTCACTTAGATTATCAAATTTATTGGCATAGAGTTGGGCAAAATAATTTTGAATTATTACTTTAATTTCCTCCTCATTAGTGGTTAGTTCACCTTTTACATTTATGATACTAGCAATTTGATTTTCTTCTTTCTTCTTTTTTAATCAAATTGACCAGAGGTTTATCAATTTTATTGGTATTTTTCATAATACCAACTTTTGGTTTCATTTATTAATTCAATAGTTTTTTTCTTTTGATTTTATTAATTTCTCCTTTAATTTTTAGAATTTCTTATTTGGTATTTAATTGGGGATTTTTAATTTGTTCGTTCTCTAATTTTTTAGTTGCATATTTATTTCGTTGATTTCCTCTATCCAATTTATTCATGTAAGCATTTAAAGCTATAATATATCCCTTGAGAGCCACTTTGCGTGAATCCCATAGCTTTGGGTATGTTGTTTCATTATTATCATTATCTAGGACAAAATGGTTAATTCTTTTTCGAATTTGTTTTTTGATCCACTCATTCTTTAAAATGAGGTTATTCAGTTTCCAATTGGTTCTGGCTCTATATCTCCTTGGCCCAATATTGCATATAACTTTTATTGCTTTGTGATCTGAGAAAGATGTATTAAATATCTCTGCCTTTCTGCAGTAGTTTTTATGTCCTAGTAGATGGTCAATTTTTGTAAAAGTTCCATGTACTGCAGAGAAAAAGGTATATTCCTTTCTATCCCCATTCAATTTTTTCCATAAGCCTAGCGTATCTAATTTTTCTAACAATCTATTTACCTCCTTATCTTCTTTCTTCTTTATTTTATGATTCGATTTATCTAGATCTGAGAGTGGGAGGTTGAGGTCTCCCACTAGTAGAGTTTTGCTGTCTATGTCTTCCTGTAGTTCTTTCAGCTTCTCCTCTAAGAATTTGGATGCTGTCCCATTGGGTGTATATATTCAGTATTGACATAACTTTGTTTCCTTTTAGGAAGACAAAGTTTCCTTCCTTATCTCTTTTTTAGGTTATCTATTTTTGCTGCTGCTTTGTCTGAGATAAGAATTGCTATCCCTGCTTTTTTTACTTCAGCTGAAGCAAAATATATTTTGTTCCAACCTTTTACCTTTACTCCATATGCATCTCTCTGCTTCAAATGAGTTTCTTGTAAACAGCATATTGTAGGATTCTGGTTTTTAATCCATTCTGCTATTCACTTACATTTTAAGGGAGAGTTCATCCTATTCACATTCAAATTATGATTACTAATTCTTTATTGTCCTCCATGCTTTCTTCCTTCTGTTTGTATTTTTCCCCCTTTCCCTCCCTTATCAGTATTCCCCAGTATTTTGTTTCTGCATACCACCCCCTTCAGTGTGTTTACCCTCCTATATCACCCCTCCCCTTTCTTTCCCCTTTCCCTTTTCCCTTCCCTTCCTTTTTTTAGTTCCCCCCTTTTCCCCCCACTCGCCCTCCCTTTTCCCATCCCCCCTCCCCTTTTCCCCTTTTAATACTTGAATGGTTAGATGTTTTTTTTAAGTTAACTAAGTATGTGTAAGTTGACTTTAAGCCAAGTATGATGAGAAGAAGATTCAGGTGTTTCTCATAACTGTGCCTGTCTTCTCTCCACCATCTTGGCCAAAAAAAAGACCTTTGCTTACTTGAAATATTGCCTTCATTTTATCAGGAAGCTTTGCCTCCAGATGCTTTCCTCTCCATATACCTTTTTGCTTGTTCTTGTCCAGGAAAACATATTTTGGCATAATTTTCCATAAACCCTCACAAATGATGGTATCAAAGTCCTTAGTCAGATCTACAAATGTTGTATACAGACCTCTGTACTGTTCTTTACTATTCCTTGACCCTTCCTGAAGCTACACTGGCTTTCAGGGAGGTAACCATCTTCCAAGTGAAGGATCAGACTATTGAGAATGACTCTTACCAGCAATGACTAATAGAAAAATACCCTTGTGATTGTCATAGGACAATCTTTTCCTACCTTTTAGAGATGGACTATGGAGGCATCCTCGAATTCTTGGGGGTTAGCCTTTTCATGCCATATAATCTAGAAAATTTCAGTCTGTTTTTGAATGAGCAATGGATTCTCTACCTTGTAGATCTAAGTTGGAATAGAATAAACACCAGGTGCTTTGCCATCTGAAAGGAGACTAATGGTATTCAAAACCTCTTCATCAAGTGGAACTTCAGCTCAGGACTGATTGACTTCAACTAGAGGTAAACTGTCAATGGCTTCTGCATTGATTGATGATGGTCTGTTAAGAATAGTATAGAAGTGTTCAGCCCATCTCTCTAGGACCATGTCCCTATACTTAATTAATGTAGATCCATCAGCACTGAGTCGTTGAGATTCACCATATGCCTTTGGCCCATAAATAACCTCCAGGGCATCATAAAAGAATTTTGGTTTGTTACTGTCTGCATAAAATTGAATTTCATCTGCCTTCTGAGTCACAAGTCCTGCATCACTCTACGCTTTGCTTAGACTTTACTTTTAATGGAATTAAATGTTGCCTTCATAGAGATGGATGAACAATCCTGCTGGTAAAACCCGTGAAGTTCTCGTTTTTTCATTTAGTAGCTTCTGTATTTCCCCATAATTTTCATCAAACCAGTCCCCGTGTTTTTGAGTGTTCTGACCCAGATAAATAAATGCAGTACTGTACACCAGATCTCTGAAAGCTGCGCACTCCTTTTCTGCTCCACGGGTGCCAACTATGTGCTGACTCAGTTTTCCCTCCAAGTTAGCAATAAACTGTTCCTACTCTTGACATTAATTTTTCTAGTGTTCATTTTGCCTTGTGGCCACTGCTTTGGTGAAATATTAATATGTAGCTTAGAGAAGATGAGTCTGGGATCAGTCCAGCACTCTGCACCACACATTGCCTTTATCATTCTCATATCCTGTCTGTCTCTTCTCCTTTCAATCACAGTCTTTTAGATGCCAATGTTTGTTCTGAGGGTGCATCCAGGAAGTTTTATTAAGTTTAGGTAAATGGAAGACAGTGTTTGTGATGAGAAGGTCATAAGATGCACAAGTCTTCAGTAGAAGGTGACAATTGCTGTTGCTGTTTCCAACTACATTCCTCCCAAGAACTCCTTGATATGTCTGGTAATCTGTGCCTACTCTAGCCTTATAGTCACCCAGAATTGTAAGCTTTTTCTCTTTTGGTATATTGATGATAAGGGTTTCCAGGTCTTCATAAAATTTTTCTTTAATTTCATCAGTGTTTGTCTTCATGGGAACATAAGCACTGAGGACAGTGGCATGGTGTTTTCCTGGAAATGACAATCTCATTGTCATGAAGCTGTCATTCACTCCTTTTGGCAGCCATACAAGAATGTTGACTAGATTAGTTTTGATTGCAATACCTACCCCAGCTTCATGGAACTCCCTTTCACTGTGAGTACTACAGTAAAACATGTATACAGCTCTGACTTCAGTAGGCTGGCCTTCATTTGCCAGTTTTGTTTCACTCAGGGCTGCTATTTGTATACCATACCTAATGAGTTCTCTCCAACAAGAGCTGTTCATCTTTAAGGTCTATTGGATCTTGTGTTGTCTATAAGTGTTGTGCACATTCTAAGCACCAATGTTAAGTGGAATCTTCTTTGGAGAACTTTTTTGTAGATTTTTGTTTCTCAACCACACTGTGGGATTCCCTGCCTGCTGCAATAAAATCAAGACAGGGTTGAGTAAGCAGACAATTTTAAGGTAGCTTTTCTAGCCCCTTCCTCACATCAGGAGCTGAGCATAAAGAACCATCCTTAAGGGCTGCTCAGTTACCCAGGAGGCTGCTGAATCCCACTGCTGCTTTCAGTGGAGAAACAACCCTATGGCCTGGGCTGCTTGTGTGCAGGGTTGTGACTACAGCTCCCAGTATATCCATATCTACTGCTTTGTCACTTGCCTGTCACTACAGTACTCTGAGGAATGGTCATGTGTGTTTTATTTTTGAGCATAAATTTGATTTAAGTGAGGTAGAGTTGTACAAATTCAACCATATCACTTTCTCTTCCAGAGTCATCATGATCCAGCATAGCAAGACAGAGTCAAGACAACTGGTGGTGGTTCTAGGTGCAGTGTATGATCTTAGTGTCTTTGATGTCCAAGAAAAATCTAAGTGCTACATAGCACCTGCTTCAGCTGGCTTCATGGCTGTTGGAACAAATTGTTCTCCTCCGCCCATTCCACCAGTGGAAGACTTCACATGCTTGAGAGATACATCCCCCACTATGCACTGATGAGTTTGAGATGCCCTCAGTTACTCTCTACCTAGCTTAAACTGCCTTCTGTGTGGTAATTGTGCATGATACAGGCTTCTTGGAGCCAAATGTGAAAGTTAGATGACTCAGGTAGACATCAAAGGTGAAAAGCAGCCCTCACACCAAGATACTAGTCTCCCTTGAATATACCCTTTATATAGCTATCAAATATATCCTTTACATAGCTATCAAATGCTTATTTCTAAAGTATAACTCTAATAATGTCTCATTTCTTCTCCAATTCTTCAATATTCATCCTTCACATCAGACTTTTTTGACATGTGATTGAGAATGGTAGTTCCTCTCTAGGCATTAATTATCACTTTGTTTTTCCCCTCTCTAGTAAAATAATATTCTGCAGTATAATTGCCTACATCTGTGGTTTTTATCCCTGCACCAAGATTTGAGCTCTCTGAAAATAGTAATTATAATTTTTCTAAACTTTCTACCACCCTTTAACCTTATCACAATGTTCTGCAAATAGTGATTTGTTAATTAATGATTTTTGAAAGAAGGAAATTAATAATTTGCAAAAAATACAATACATTTTATCAGTCAATCAAAATTACTGATTACTACTTGGCAATAAACTAGCACCATATTTTGCTAATTGTAAAATGCAAACATTCTGGATTTGGCTAAGTTTCAATTATAATTCAAACTGGAATTTTTAAAACATTCTTTCTTTTATGTCTGAAACATCATATGAATCCAGTTACTTCTAAGATTTCTATCCTTTCCTGGAGATGATGAGCATGAGACAAAAACAACTCTGAAAAACAACTATGAAATATAGAGGGGGAAAGCATTAAACAAAGAAAACATCAAAAAAGAACTCTTATGTAAACATGCTATTGTGTTTTTTAGGTTTTTGCGAGGCAAATGGGGTTAAGTGGCTTGCCCAAGGCCACACAGCTAGGTAATTATTAAATGTCTGAGATTGGATTTGAACCCAGGTACTCTTGTTCCATGGCTGGTGCTTTATCCACTGTGCCACCTAGATGCCCCTAAACATGCTATTCTTAAAATCAATTCTCTACTTACCAACCTTCCTATATTGCCCTGAATTAGCAAACAAACAAAAGGACCTGAAGAAATATTGACAAATTGTTAAAGTAAATTGAGCCCATCCAACTTTAGAAGGCTTCCAATTTATGATCTAGCAAAGAGTTACCTAGACACTCTATGAATGTCCAGTCTGTGTAAAATACCTTGTCCTGAAAAATAAAATTTTCTCTATTTTGAGTTTTGAGGTATTTTTTTTGCAAGGCAACAGACTTAAGTGACTTGCCTAAGATCACACAGGTAATTATTAAGTATCTGAGGGCAGATTTGAATTCAGGTACTCCTGTCTCCAGAGCCAGTGCTATATCTATTTTTCCACCCAGCTGTCCAAATATTTTTGAGTGTTTAAGGCCAAGTGAATGGATTCATAAATGGAAAAATAGCTGCTTCTGGGGCAAAACCAAGATGGCAGCATGAAACTAACATGCTCCTGGAGCTTTTCTCTACCAAAGACAAATGAAGCCTCTGTACTGACATTCAAGCTACAGATCCTACCAAGAAAAAGACAAGGTCTAAAGAAGTTTTCAATGGTAAACATCATGGTGGATCTTCAGTGAAGGTCTGTCTATTTGGGGGGAATGAAGAAGTAAAGTTCAGGACATGGGACAGCGGGAAAGCTAGTAGAAGAATTTTAGTCACAGTAGAGTCTAGGTCCCAACAGCTTGACAACAGCAGAGGTCCTGGCAGCTAGAGAGCTAGTCAGCAGGGAGAATCCCAGCCCCAAACAAAATCTGAACCCTGGGAACAATGGGGCAAAAGACAAGACTGGGTTGGGACCAAACTACTGCTAAGTCAGAAACTGGACACAAAGGAGGATATAAACCTTTGCAAAGGCTAGGTCTGGGCTGCATAGGCAACATCTTGACCAAGGACAAGTCAGGGATCATACCCCCAAGCCCAGCATAAAAAACTTGGCTCTATACTCCTATACAATAGGAGCAGAGCTAAAACAACAAACATGAGCAAAAAAAGCTAAAAGTGCTCTCTATAGAAGACTACTTTGTAGATAAAGATGATGACAGTGTCATGTCAGAAGAAGAAATTAGTGAAAAATCACTCACAGGGGAAGTCTCAAAAGAGTCTATGAATTGGACTCAAAACTAAAGATCAAAGAAGAGCTTTAAAAAGAATTTAAAAACCAAAGAAGAGAGGAAGAAGAAAAATGGGAAAAAATGAGTCATGCAGAAAAATTATGAAAAAATGACAAGAGAATTCAGCACCTTTATAAAGGAAACACAAAAGGTAATTGAAGAAAATAAAACCCTTAAAATTAAAATTGAACAAATAGAAACCAATGAATATATGAGATTACAAGATTCCATCAAACAAAATAAAAAGGTTGAAAAAATGGAAGCAAGTATAAAGTATCTTTGACGAAAAACAAATGACCTGGAAAATGGGTCCAGGAGAGATAATCCCTGAATCATCAGATTACTAGAAAGCCTAGATCAAAAAAACAGAACCTAGAAAGCATCATGCAAGAAATTATCAGGGAAAACCGTCCATATATGCTGGAACAAGAAGCCAATATAACCATTGAAAGGATACACTGAACACCTTCAGAAAACAACCCCAGGATAAAGAAATCCAAGGGCTCTTATTACCAAATTCCAGAACCATCAAATAAAGGAGAAAATGCTGCAAGTTGCAAAAGAGAAACAATTTAAATACAAAAACACACAATCAGTCTCACACAGGACCTATCAACCTCAGTTCTGAAGGACTGGAGGACCTGGAATATTTTATACTGGAAGGCAAAGATTCTGATTGTACAAGACTTTATTGCTCTGCAAAATTCAGCATATACTATCAGGGGAAAAGATGGATGTGCAACGAAATAGAGGACTTCAAAGACCAGAAGTGAACAGAGAATTAAATCACCAGATACATGATTCAAAAGTTGCATAAAATGGTAAATGAAAAGGGGAAGGAAAAAAGAAAACAAAACAAATGTTAGTCAAGACCATCAAATTGTTTGCAACCCAAAAAGGGAAGATATAAGATTTCTACCTCTTGAGAATTTTACCTCTCTTAGGATAATTAAAAGTACCAACATAACAGAATATAATTGAAATGATTAGACAATCAATCTGGGATGGTAATTTAATAACACTTTTTGAGTTTATCAGTAAATCAATCAAGTTGTGATTGATGATACCTGATTAATAGTACTTGAGTAATAAATAACACAAAAATTTATAATTTTAGAGGGAGAAAAAAGGGAAGATTTGAACTCTGAGTAAATTCTATTCAATAGATTTGACCCAGAGGGGGAATACGCTACATTCCCCCATGGGTTTAAAAATCTATCCTGATCTACAGGCAAGGGGGAGATGGAGGAAGGGAAAAATAAGGGAAGAAAGGATTGATAAAAGGGAAGGAGAAGGTATAAGTGAAAATAAACTCAAAGTTAAAGGGGGAAAGGAAGTAAACCTTTGGTGAGGAAGAATAGGAGTAAAGAGAAAAATATAAATGGAGAAAGATAGCATGGAGGGAAATGCAGTATTAAAAATCTTAATTGTAAATGTGAATGGAATGAACTATACCATAAAACAAGCTGAAAGCAGAATGGATTAAAAACCAGAATCCTACAATATGTTGTTTATACACACAGGGTAAAGGTAAAAGAATGGAATAGAATGTATTTTGCTTTAGCCAAAGTAAAAAAAAAATCAGGGGTAACCATCTCAGATCTCAGATAAAGTAAAAGCAAAAATCAATTTCATTAAAAGGGATAAGGAAGGAAATTACATCTTCTTAAAAGTAACCATTGGTAATGAAGCTTTATCATTACTAAACATGTGTACATCTAGTGGTAGAGCATCCAAATTCATTGAGGAAAAGCTGAGTGAATTACAAGGAGACATAGACAGCAAAACTTTAATAATGGGCAACCTCAACCTCCCTCTCTCAGAACTAGATAAATCTAACCACAAAATAAACAAAAATGAAATTAAGAAGATGAATGAAATCTTAGAAAACTTACAAATGATAGAACTCTGGAGAAAACTTAATGGGGATAGAAAAGAATATATCTTTTTCTCAGCAGTATGTGTCACCCATAGCAAAACTGGCCATGTATTAGGGAATTAAAAACTTTATGATCAAATGTAGAAAGGCAGACATAATAAATGCACACTTCTCAGACCATGATGCAATAAAAATTACATTAATAAAGGGTCATGAAAAGATAAACCTAAAACTAACTGGGAACTACATAACTTGATTTTAAATAATGGGTGAATCAACAACAAATCAGAGAATAATTAGTCAATAAATAGTCAATAATTATATCCAAGAAAAGAACACCAAGGAGACAACATACCAAAATTTAAGGGATGTAGGCAGTTTTGAGATGAAACTTTATATCTCTAAATACCTATATAAATAAAATAGAGAAAGAGGAGGTCAATTAATTGAGTATGCAAATTAATAAACAAGAAAAAGAACAAATTAAAGATCCTCAATTAAATAGCAAATAAGAAATCCTGAAAATCAAGGGAGAGATTTAAAAAAATCAAAGCAAGTAAACCATTAATCTAATAAATAAAACTAAAAGTAATCTTTATGAAAAAGACAATAAAATAGATAAACCTATGATTAATCTGATTTTTAAAATTATGAAAGAAGATAACCAAATCACCAGTATCAAAAATTAAAAGAGTGAACTAACCACTAACGAGGAGTAAATTAAAGAGCTAATGTGGGGTTACTTTACCAGACTATATGCCAATAAATTGAATAACCTGAGTGAAATGGATGAATATTTACAAATTACAAACCTCCCAGATAAACAGAGGAGGAAATAAAATACTTAAATAACACCATTTCAGAAAAATAAATCAGAAAAACTATCAATTAACTACCCAAAAAAAAGTCTCAAGGACCAGATGGATTTGTAATTCTGACAAATATTTAAAGAGCAATTAATTCCCATTCTACATAAAATATTTTTAAAAATAGGAAAAGAAGGAGGTCTGCCAAATCCATTTTAGGACACCAACTTGGTGCTGATACACAAAACAAGAATAACCAAAACAGACAAAGAAAATTAGACTAATCTCCCTAGTGAATATTGAAATGAAAATCTTAAATAAAATTTTAGCAATGAAACTACAATAAGTTATTACTAGGATAATATACCATGATCAGGTAGGATTTATACCAGGTAGGCAAGGATGGTTAAATATTAGGAACACTCAAAATAATTGAATATATCAATAGTAAAACCAAGAGAAATCATATGATTATCTCAAAAGATGCTGGAAAAATCTCAGATAACATACAGCATCCATTCTTATTAAAAACCACTAGAAAGTTTAGGAATAAATGGAGTTTTCCTTAAAATAATAAATAGTATCTAATTAAAACCATCAGCCAATATTATATGTAATAGAAATAAACTCAGAGCATTTCCAATAAAATCAGAGATGAAACAAGGATGCCCATACCATTACTATTCAATTTTGTATTAGAAATGTTAACTTTAATAATAAGGGAAGAAAATGAAATCAAAGGAATTAGAGTTGGCAATGAGGAAAGAAAGCTTTCATTCTTTGTAGATTATATGATGGTATACTTAGAGAACCTGAGAAAATCATCTAAAAATTCCTTGAAACAACAAATTTAGCAAAGGAACAGGATATAAAATAAACCCACATAAATCATCAGCACATCTATGAACAATAAAGCCCAAGAGCAAGAGATAGAAAAAAAAATTTCCATTTAACATAGTTGTAGACAACATTAAATCATTGGGAAGCTACCTCCCAAGACAAACCCAGAAACTGTATGAACACAATTTTAAAACACTTCTCATTCCAATTAAAGCTACATTTAAATAATTGGGAAAATGTCAATTGCTCATGGTTAAATTGAGCTACCAAATAACTATTTTATCAAATTAGAAAAATGGTAACAAAATTCAACAGAACTGATGAAAGGTCAAGAACACCAAAGGAAATGATGAAAATAAAACATAAAGGAAGGTGGCCTATCTCTACCAGATACTATAAAGCAGAAGTCATAAAAACTGCCTCATACTGGGTAAAAAGTGGAGTAATGGATTAGTGGATTAGGATAGATTTAAAAAAAACAGTAGTAAATGACTACAGTAATCTATTGTTTGACAAACCCAAAGACTCTTGTTTCTGGAATAAGAACTCACTATATGACAAAAATTGTTAGGAAAACTGGAAAGCAGTATGGCAAAAACTAGCCATAGACCCACATCTCACACCCTATACCAAAATAAGTTCAAAATGGGTTCAGGATTTATACATAAAGGGTGACACCATAGGTAAATTAATAGAACAAGAAATACTCTATCAGATCTAAGGAAAGGGGACAAAGTTATGACCAAACAAGAAATAAAGTACATTATAAACTACAGAATGAATGATTTTGACTATATTAGATTAAAAAAAAATTTTGTACAAATAAAATCAATGCTGCCAAAATCAGAAGTAAAAGAGAAAGCTGGGAAACAATCTTCACAACTGGGAGTTCTGATAAAAGTCTCATTTCTAAATATATAGAGAATTGCATCAAATTTATAAGGTTATAAGTCATTTCCCAACTGATATATGATCAAAGATATGAATAAACAGTTTTCAAATAAAGAAATTAAATTTATTTGCACTCATATGAAAAACTGTTCCAAATCATTATTGATTAGAGAAATTCAAATTGAAGCAACTCCGTGGAATCACTTCACATCTATCATATTGGCTAAGTTGAGAAAAAGGCAAAATGATCAGTGCTGGAGAGGTTGTGAGATGATTGGAAAATTAATGCTAGAGAAATTGTGAAATGAACCAACCATTCTGGAGAGCAATATGGAACTATGCTCAAAGAGCAATAAAACAATTCATTCCCTTTAACCCAGCAATTTCTATTCTAGACCTGTTTGCAGAAGAAATCATTTTTAAAAAATGGGAAAAGTACCATATGTCACAAAATATTCATAGGAGCTCTTTTTGTGGTGGCAAAATATTGGAAATTGAGAGGATGCCTATCAATTAGAGAATCACTAACCAAGTTATGGTACATGAATACAGTGAGAAATTATTGGTCCAAAAGAAACCATAAATGGTCAGCCTCTAGAAAAGCATGGAATGACTTACAGGATCTGATGTTGGGCAAAGAACTAGAAAGAGAAATCCCATTCAAAGTAGCCTCAAACAATATAAAATACCTGGGAGTCTATTTGCCAAGGCAGGCTCAGAAACTTTTTGAAAACAATTAAAAAACACTTCTCACACAAATTAAATCAGATTTAAATAACTGGGGAAACATCAACTGCTCATGGATAGGTAGAACTAATATAATAAAAATGACAAATCTACCAAAACAAAACTACCTGTCTTGTGCCCTACCAATCAAAATTCCAAAAAAATTACTTTAAGGAGTTAGAAAAAAGTTGTAAGTAAATTCATATGGAGAAATAAAAAGTCAAGAATTTCCAGGAATTTAATGAAAAAAGTGCAAAAGAAGGGCTTAGCCCTACCTCATCTAAAATAATATTATAAAGCACCAGTCATCAAAACTGTCTGGTATTGGCTAAGAAAGAGTGGTGGACCAGTGGAATAGACTAGGTGCAATAGCAGGAAACAATTATGGTAATCTGCTGTTTGATAAACCCAAAAGAGTCCAGCTACTGGGATAAAAACTCTTTCTTTAATAAAAACTACTAGGAAAATTGGAAGTTAGTATGGAGGAAACTTAGATTAGACCAACACCTCACACACTATTCCAAGGTAAGATCCAAATGGATACAGGATTTAGACATAAAAAAACAATACTATAAGCAAATTAGAAGATCAAGGATTAGTTTACCTGTCAGATCTATGGAAAGGGAAGCAGTATATGAATAAGGAAAAGATGGAGAACATCACCAAAAACAAACTAGATGATTTCGATTACATTAAATTAAAAAGCTTTTGAATAGATAAAACCACTGTAACCAAGATCAAAAGCAATGTAGTAAACTGGGAAACAATCTTTACAACAAATGTTTCAGACAAAGGACTCATTTCTAAAATATACAGAGAACTGAGTCATATTTCAAAAAAGCCATTCCCCAGGTGACAAATAGTCAAAGGATATGCAAAGGCAATTTACAGATGAGGAGATCAAAGCAATCCATAGCCCTATGAAAAATTGCTCTAAATCATTACTTATTAGAGAAATGCAAATTAAAGCTTCTCTGAGGTACCATCTCACAACTCTCAGACTGATCAATATAACCAAGAAAGGATAATGATCATTGTTGGAACTGTGAACTCATCCAACCTTTCTGGAAAGAAATTTAGAACTACTCCCAAAGGGCAACAAAAATGTGCATACCCTTTGATCCAGCCATACCACTACTGGGTCTATATCCTGAAGAGATGATGAAAAAGGGTAAAAACATCACTTGTACAAAAATATTTATAGCAGCCTTGTTTGTGGTGGCAAAGAATTGGAAATCAAGTAAATATCCTTCAATTGTGGAATGGCTTAGCAAACTGTGGTATATATAAAATATATATATATATATATATATATATATATATATATATATATATATATATATATATATGTCATGGAACACTATTGTTCTATTAGAAACCAGGAGGGATGGAATGTCAGGGAATCCCAGAGGGATTTGCATGTACTGATGCTGAGTGAGATGAGCAGAACCAGAAAAACACTGTACATCCTAACAACAACAACATGGGGGTGATGATCAACCTTGATGGACTTGCTCATTCCATTAGTGCAACAATCAGGGACAATTTTGGGGCCGTCTGCAATGGAGAATACCATCTATATCCAGATAAAGAACTGTGGACTTTGAACAAAGTTCAAGGACCATTCCTTTTAATTTAGAAAAAAAAACGATTGATATCTTATTGTCTGATCTTGTTATCTCTTATACTTTATGTTTTTTCTTTAAGTATATGATTTCTCTCTCATCACATTCAATTTGGATCAATGTACATCATGGAAACAATTTAAAGCCTGACAAATTGCTTTCTGTTCGGGGGTGGGAGGAGGGAAGTAAGATTGGGGGAAAATTGTAAAACTCAAAATAAATAAAATCTTTAATTATAATTGAAAATCAAATAAATAAATAAATAAATATTTCATCACAGAAGTAGCAAAATGTTGAATTGATCTAAATAATCAAAAAGTACTCTTTTCCTGGGGTATGTATTTAGGATATGATGAAGTATCTACGGAGATCTGATGGCTCTTAGACAAATTCTATTGACCTACAAAAAGACAAATGATACTGCCAAATAGAACCTAGAAAGAATTTCTAGGGTTCCTTAGGCAAAATAATGAAGATTTCATGGTCTTAAGTAGGGCTTTCATTGTTGATGAAAGTTCAAGTTAGGAACTTTATAAAAGGAAAAATGGCATGATAAATGAAAAGCTGTTTAAAACTGGAATATCCAAACTTTCAATGGCCATATGAAAAAATTCTCTAAATTAAAAAATACAAAAATGACTATCAAAACAGTTCTGAGGTTCTACTTAGTATGCATCAAATTAACAAAACTGGCAAAGAAAAATGAAAAATATTGGAAAAACTATGGAAAACAGGCACATATTGGCCTAACTATTCTAGAAAGCAAGTCGGGACTATACCCAAAAAACTAAATGCATCATTTGACCTAGTGATGCCACTGCTAGATCTGTACCTCAAAGCATTCAAAGAAAAAAGGAAAAGAACTATGTGCCCAAAAATGTTTATAGCAATTGCTATTAATGTGGCAAAGAACTGGAAACTGAAAGGTTTCCATCAATAAGTAAATAGCCAAAGAAGTTATAATATATGAATATGATGAAATGTAATTTTTTATAATAGTATTATATTTTTCCAATTATACATAGAGATAGTTATCCTCATTCATATTTATAAAATTTTCTCCATCCCTCCCTTCCTTCCCCCTTTCCTAAGAGAACAAGCCATTTCATACAGGTTATAAATGCACAATAATATTTAACATTTTTTTATATTAGTAATCCTGTGAAAGAAGAATCAGAACACAAGGGAAAAGCTACAAGTAATAAAAAACAAAAAATAAATAAATAAAGTGAAAATAGTATGCTTTGATTTGCCTTTAGAAACCACAGTTCTTTCACTAGATATAAATGGCATTTTGCAACACAAGTCTCTTAGAATTTTATATGATCACGAATTGCTGAGAGGGGCTAAGTCCATCACAGTTGATCATCACATTTTGTTACTACGACTGCATACAATGTACTTCTGGTTCTGCTGACTTCATTCAGCCTCTGTTCATGTAAGTTTTTCCAGGTTTATCTGTAATCTGTCTGCTCATCATTTCTTTTTTATTTATTTATTTTTACTAAAGATATTATTTGAGTTTTACAATTTTCCCCACAATCTTACTTCCTTCCCCCCACCCCTCCACAGAAAGCAATCTGTCAGTCTTTACTTTGTTTCCATGTTGTACCTTGATCCAAATTGGGTGTGATGAAAGAGAAATCATATC
Source organism: Macrotis lagotis (assembly GCF_037893015.1). Classification (NCBI taxonomy): domain Eukaryota; kingdom Metazoa; phylum Chordata; class Mammalia; order Peramelemorphia; family Peramelidae; genus Macrotis; species Macrotis lagotis. The sequence goes on from NC_133658.1 coordinate 715,808,216, forward strand.
CTTAAAGAAGAGACAAGAAGTCTAAGAGGTAACAAGATCAGACAATAAGCTATCTGTTTTTTTTCCCTAAATTAAAGGGAATAGTCCTTGCATTTTGTTCAAACTCCACAGCTCCTTATCTGGATGCAGATGGTATTCTCCTTTGCAGAGAGCCCAAAATTGTTCCCGATTGTTGCCCTGATGGAATGAGCAAGTCCTTCAAGGTTGAACATCACTCCCATGTTGCTGTTAGTGTGTACCATATTTTTCTGGTTATGCTCATCTCACTCAGCATCAGTTCATGCAGATCACTCCAGGTTTCCCTGAAATCCCATCCCTCCTGGTTTCTAATAGAACAATAGTGTTCCATGTTCCACAGTTTGCTAAGCCATTCCACAATTGAAGGACATTTACTTGATTTCCAAATCTTTGCCACCACAAACAGGGCTGCTATAAATATTTTTGTACAAGTAATGTTTTTACCCTTTTTCATCATCTTTTCAGGATATAGACCCAGTAGTGGTATTGCTGGGACAAAGGGTATGCACATTTTTTTGTTGCCCTCTGGGCATAGTTCCAAATAGCTCTCCAGAAGAGTTGGATGAGTTTACAGCTCCACCAACAGTGTAATAGTGTCCCAGATTTCCCACAACCCTTCCAACAATGATCATTATCCTTTCTGGTCATATTGGCCAATATGAGAGGTGTGCAGTGGTACCTCAAAGAAGCTTTAATTTGCATTTCTCTAACAAGTAATGATTTAGACCATCTTTTCATATGGCTATGGATTGCTTTGATCTCCTCATCTGTAAATTGCCTTTGCATATCCTTTGACCATTTGTCAATTGGGAAATGACTTTTTGTTTTAAAAATATGATTCAGTTCTCTGTATATTTTAGAACTGAGTCCTTTGTCAGAATCATTAGTTGTAAAGATTGTTTCCCAATTTACTACATTTCTTTTGATCTTGGTTACAGTGGTTTTATCTGTGCAATACTTTTTAATTTAATGTAATCGACATTATCTAAATTGGTTTTTGGTGGTGTTCTCCAGCTCTTCCTTAGTCATAAACTGCTCCCCTTTTCATAGATCTGACAAGTAACCTAGTCCCTGATCTTCTAATTTGCTTATAGTACTGTTTTTTATGTCTAAGTTTGGATCTTATCTTAGTAAAGGGAGTGAGGTGCTGGTCTAATCTAAGTTTCTTCCATACTAACTTCCAATTATCCCAGCAGTTTTTATCAAAGACGTAGTTTTTGTCCCAATGGCTGGACTCTTTGGGTTTATCAAACAGCAGATTACTATAATCATCTCCTGCTTTTACACCTAGTCTATTCCATTGATCCACCACTCTATTTCCTAGCCAATACCAAAGTTTTGATGACTGATCCTGTATAATATAATTTTAGATCAGGTAGGGCTAAGCCCCCTTCTTTTGCACTTTTTTTCATTAAGCTCCTAGAAATTCTTGACTTTTGTTTCTCCATATGAATTTACTTACAATTTTTTCTAAGTCATTAAAGTAGTTTTTTGGAATTTTGATTGGTAGGGCATTAAACAGGTAGTTTAGTTTTGGTAGAATTGTCATTTTTACTATATTAGCTCTCTCTATCCATGAGCAGTTGATATTTGGCCAGTTATTTAAATCTGATTTAATTTGTGTGAGAAGTGTTTTATAATTGTTTTCAGAAAGATTTTGAGTCTGTCTTGCCAAATAGACTCCCAAGTATTTTATATTGTCTGAGATTACTTTGAATGGGATTTTTCTTTCTAGCTCTTCCTGCTGTATCTTGCTAGACATATATAGAAAAGTTGAGGATATATGAGGGTTTATTTTATAACCTGGAACTTTGCAAAATTGCTGATTGTTTCCAGTAGTTTTTGGATGATTTCTTGGGATTCTCTAGGTAGGCCATCATGTCATCTGCAAAGAATGAGTTTTGCCTCTTCCTTCCTGATTCTAATTCCTTCAATTTCTTTTACTTCTCTAATTGCTAACACTAACATTTCTAATACAATATTGAATAGTAGTGATGATAATGGGCACCCTTGTTTCACCCCTGATCTTACTGGGAATGCCTCTGTAGCCTCTCCCCATTGAATATAATGCTTGTTGATGGTTTCAGATAGATACTGCTAATTATTTTAAGGAACAGGCCATTTATTCCTATACTCTCTAGAGTTTTTAATAGGAATGGATGTTGTATTTTGTCAAAAGCTTTTTCAGCATCTATTGATAGGATCATATGATTTCTGATAGGTTTGTTGTTGATATAATTGAGTATATTAACAGTTTTTCTAATATTGAACCAATCCTGCTTTCCTGGAATAAATCCTACTTGATCATAATGTATTATCCTAGTGATGACTTTTAATTGTTTTGCTAAGATTTTATTTAAGATTTTTGCATCAATATTTATCAGGGAAATAGGTCTACAATTTTCTTTCTCTGTTTTAACTCTTCCTGGTTTAGGTAACAGGACCATATTGGTTTCATAGAAAGAGTTAAGCAGAGTTCCATCTTTCTCTATTTTTCCAAAGAGTTTATATAGAATTGGAACCAATTGTTCCTTAAATGTTTGATAGAATTTACTTGTCAATCGATCAGGCCCTGGAGATTTTTTTTTAGGGTGTTCAATGATGGCTTTTTGAATTTCTTTTTCTGAGATAGGGTTGTTTAGGTATTTAATCTCTTCTTCATTTAACCTGGGCAACTTATATTTTTGTAAATATTCATCCATTTCACTTGGATTATCAAATTTATGGGCATAGAGTTGGGCAAAATAATTTTGAATTATTACTTTAATTTCCTCCTGTTTGGTGATGAGTTCACCTTTTTCATTTAAGATACTAGCAATTTGGTTTTTCTTCTTTCTTTTTTTTAATCAAATTGACCAGAGGTTTACCAATTTTATTGGTTTTTTCATAATACCAACTTTTGGTTTTATTTATTAATTCAATAGTTTTTTCTTTTGATTTTATTAATTTCTCCTTTATTTTTTAGAATTTTTAATTTGGTATTTAATTGAGGATTTTTGATTTGTTCTTTCTCTAATTTTTTTACTTGCATGTTTAGTTCATTGATTTCTTCCTTCTCTAATTTATTCATGCAAGCATTTAGAGCTATAATATATCCCCTGAGAGTAACTTTGAATGAATCCCATAGGTTTTGGTATGTTGTTTCATTATTATCATTATCTAGGATAAAATGGTTAATTCTTTGTATAATTTGTTTTTTGATCCACTCATTTTTTAAAATAAGGTGTTCAGTTTCCAATTTGTTCTAGGTCTATATCTCCTTGGTCCAGTATTGCATATGACTTTTATTGCATTGTGATCTGAGAAAGATGTATTCACTATTTCTGCCTTTCTGCAGTTGATCATTAGATTTTTATGTCCTAGTATATGGTCAATGTTTGTATAAGTTCCATGTACTGCAGAGAAAAAGGTATATTCCTTTCTATCCTCATCCAGTTTCCTCCATAAGTCTACCATATCTAATTTTTTTAACAATCTATTTATCTCCTTAATTTCTTTCTTGTTTATTTTATGATTCAATTTATCTAGATGTCAGAGTGGGAGGTTGAGGTCTCCCACTAGTAGAGTTTTGCTGTCTATGTCTTCCTGTAGTTCTTTCAGCTTCTCTTCTACGAATTTGGGTGCTGTCCCATGGCATGCATATGTATTCAGTATTGAAATGACTTTATTGTATATGGTACCTTTTAGGAAGATAATGTTTCCTTCCTTATCTCTTTTAAGGCTATTTTTGCTGCTGCTTTGTCTGAGATAAGGATTGCTACCCCTGCTTTTTTTACTTCAGCTGAAGCGAAATATATTTTGCTCCAACCTTTTACCTTTACTCTATATGTATCTCTCTGCTTCAGATGAGTTTCTTGTAAGCAACATACTGTAGGATTCTGGTTTTTAATCCACTCTGCTATTTGCTTACGTTTTAAGGGAGAGTTCATCCTATTCACATTCAAAGTTATGATTACTAATTCTTTATTGCCCTCAGTGCTATCTTCCCTGTGTTTGTATTTTCCCCCTTCCCCCACCATCCATTTTCCCCAGTATTTTGTTTCTGAATACTACCCCCTTCAGTGTGTTTGCCCTCCTATATCCAACCCCTCCCCTTACTTTCCCCTTTCCCTTTTTCCCTTTTCCCTTCCCTTCCTTTTGTTATTTCCCCTTTCCCCCCCCCCACTCTCCTTCCTTTTCTCCACCCACCCCTCCACTTTTCCCCTTTTAATCTTTGAGAGGTTAGATGTTTTATAAGTTAACTGATTATGTGTAGATTGACTTTAAGCCAAGTCTGCTGAGAAGAAGATTCAGGCATTTCTCATCTGCTCCCTTATTCCCCTCTATTACCATAGGTATTTTTGTAATGAGATTTACCCCATTCAATCCCCTCCCTCCTCTCATCTCTTTTCTGTCCCCCTTTTTAAGGAGGTAGTGTTTTTTAGATCATTCTATCTAAGTCATACAAAATTCTGAGTGTCTGTCCCTTCTAGTTCAGTATATTCTATCAAATAGAATCAAAATTCCTGAGAGTTATTAGAGTCCTTCTCCCAAGTGGGGTTAAAGCCAGTTACATCCCATTATATAGCAGTCTCATGGATAGGTCATGAATGTCTATCATTTCTGGCTAGGTATATTCTCTCTGTTAGAGTTACATTTCTCAAGATTTATGAGAATCTTTTTCCCCATGTTGGGATATAGCCAGTTTCAACTTACTGGATAGCATTTTTTTCCTTTTACCGCCCCCCCTTTTTTTACCTTTTCATGTATCTCTTGAACCTTCTCTTTGATGTCCAAATTTTCTGTTTAGCTCCAGTCTTTTCATCAGAAATTTTTGGAATTCTTCCATTTCGTTAAATCTCCATATTTTTTCCCTGGAAGAGAAGGATCAGCTTTGCTGGAAAGTAGATTCTTGGCTGCATTCCAAGTTCCTTTGCTCTTTGAAATATCTCGTTCCAGGCCCTCTGATCCCTTAATGTTGATGCAGCCAGGTCCTGAGTGATCCTTCCTGTGGCTCCTTGATATTTAAATTGTTTCTTTCTGGCTGCTTGCAGGATTTTCTCTTTTATTTGAGAGTTTTGGAATATGGCCACAACATTCCTTGGTGTTTTTATGTTAGGATCTTTTTCTGGTGGGGATTGATGTACTCTTTCAATAACTACTTTGCCCTCTGATTCCATGATATCAGGGAATTTTTCCATCACTAGATCCTGTAATATTAAGTCCAGGCTTTTTTTCTCTTCAACGTTTTCAAGAAGTCCTATAATTTTCAGGTTGCCCCTCCTCAATCTATTCTTGAAGTCAGTGGTTTTATTGATGAGATATTTTACATTTTCTTCTATTTTTTTTTTTTGTTTAACTGACCCTTGCTGTCTCATGGAGTCATTAGATTCTGTGGACTCCATTCGTTTTTTTTGCGGGAGTTTTCTTTTGCAACTCTTTTTCCAATTGGTCAATTCTACTTTTGAAAGAGCTTTCCATTTGACCAACTGAGGTTTTGAGAGAATTATTTTCTTTTTGCATTTGCCCAATTCAGGATCTGAAAGAATTATTCTCATTTTGTATTTGTCCAATTGATGATGTGAGAGATTTATTCTCATTTTGTAATTGTCCAGTTGATGATCTGAGAGATTTATTCTCCTTTTGTATTTGTCCAATTGCACTTTCTAAGGATTTGTGTTCTTGTTGCAAGTTATTAATTGTCTCTCCCAAATTTTCAAGCTCCTTCCTTCAAGGAAGTCTTTCTGTGCTGAAGACCAGATCGTATTCTCCTCAGAGGTTTTAGGTCTTTCTGAGTTAGGGTCTTTCCCTTCCAAGAATTTTTCTATGGATCCACCTTTCCACTGACCCTTCTTCATTTTGCTAAGACCTTGAGTTGGGGAGGGGCTGGTTCACAGGGGCTTGGGATCGCTAAAGGCTTTACTCACTGAGTGCAATTTCTCTGGCTTGCCAGTAGGAGGTGTTGCTTGCTTTCTCTGGAGTGTCTGTGACCTTCATTGAGGCCTTCTCCCTTTGCTTGAAGGGAGGAGCTGGAGCTATTGAATTCTTTTGCCTTCAATCAATGGTGGGCTTTACCCTGTCCTGAGGTCATTCCTCAGCTGGGCTGGTTCTTCTGCTCACACACCTGCGCCTGAGGCAGAAGTAGTCTGCATTTGTTTGCTCTGGGAAGAGGTCTGAGCTGTAATGGAGGCGTGGACTCAGAGTTCCTCAGACCAGAGGAGCCCTGGGATGGTGTCCACAGCTCTCCTGCACCAGAACTCTTCCCCCAGCCCTATCCTCAAGCTCCTGGGGAACAGCACCAACACCAGTGCCTCTGCTTCTTAGTTGTTACAAGCCTCTGCCATCTAACTCCACTGCTGATCCACGAGGTCCGGCTCTCCGGCCCTCAGACTCCTGGTTCCAATTCAGCTGTTAATCTGGTTGATCTAGGGCTGATCCTCCCTCTGAGCCCAGACTCACCCACTGGAATTTGTCCAGTGCTGCTGCCAGAGACAAATCCTGAGGTAGATGTTCTTTCTCCTGACTTTTCTTTCTGGGTTTTGTGGGTAGGATTTCTTTTAAGAGGTTTGTTTCATGTGATAGATGGGGGAAAGATCAGGAAACTTTAGAATTGTGCCTGTCTTCTCTCCACCATCCTGTCCGGAAGTCTGCTCATCATTTCTTATAGAACAATAGCTTTTCACAGACCACTTGTTGAGCCATTTCCCAAATGAGGGGCATACCCTCAATTTCTAATTCTTTGCTCCCACAAAAAGAGCTGCTATAAATATTTTTTGTACATGTGAATCTTTCCCCCTTTTTTATGATCTCTTTGATGCAGAACCAATCACAGTATTGATAAATCACAGAGTATACACAGTTTTGTTTTGTTTTTTTCAAGGCAATAGGATTAAGTAACTTGTCCAAGATCACACAGCTAAGTAATCATTAAGTATCTGAGGCTGGATTGGAACTCAGGTCCTCCTGACCATACTGCACCACCTAGTTGAGCCCTGGTATGCACAGCTTTATTGTCTCTTGGGCATAGTTCCAAAATGTTTTCCAAAATCTTTGGATTAGTTCACAACTCCACCAACAATGCAACAATATCCCAGATTTCCCACATTTCCTCCAACATTCATCAAGTCCTTTGCTATCATATTAGCCAATCTAATAGGTGTGAAGTGGTATTTCAGAGTTGTTTTTTTAAATTTACATTTCTTTAGTTAATAGTGATTAAAAACATTTTTATTTGACTAAATATAGCTTTAATTTCTTCATCTGAAAACTGCCTATTCATATCCTTTGGGGAATGACTTAGGTTCTTATAAATTTGACTCAGTTCTCATTATATGTGAGAAATGAGGCCTTTATCAGAAACACTGACTATAAAAATTGTTTCTTGAAAAACTTTCTGTTTTCCTTCTAATTTTGGTTGTTTGCACAAAAACATTTCAATTTACTATAATCAAAATTATCCATTTTGCATTTTATAATGTTTTCTGAGTCTTTAAAAAAATCTTTTGTTTGTTTTTGCAAGGCAGTAGGGTTAAGTGACTTGCTCAGGATCATACAGCTAGATAATTATTAAGTGTCTGAGACTAGATTTGAACTGGGGTCCTCCTAACTCTAGGACCAGTGCCCTATCCATTTCATCACCTAGTTGCCCCTCACAATGTTCTCCAACTCTTGTTTGGTCATATATTTTTCTCTTTTCAAAAAATCTGATAGATTTACTCTTTGCTCCTGTACCCATTTTACCTTACCTTGTTATAAGGTATGAGATGTTGGTCTATGCCTAGTTTCTGCCATACTCTTTTCCAATTTTCCAGTCAAATGGTGGGTTTTTATCCCAGAAATTGGAGTCTCTGGGTTTACTAAAAAGTAGATTGCTATAGTTATTTACTAATGTGTCTTGTGTACCTAACTTATTCCATTGATCAACCACTATATTTCTTAGTCAGTACCAAATTATTTTAATGATTGCTGTTTTATGATATAGTTTTTGATCTGGAATGCTTATGTCTCCTTGATGAAATGTTCTAAAAAAAAAAAAAAAAAAGGAAGAATGGGGTAGTATAAAAGCAACCCAGTAAGACTTGTTGGAACAGAGCTTAGTGAAGTGAGCAGAACCAGCAGAATGATTTATATAATAACAATGTTGTAAAAATAATCAACTTTGAAAGTCTTAGCAGCTATGAACAACATAATAACCAATGAGAGAGAGAGGTGATCACCTCTGAGAGACTGAGGTATAGTATTTTGGTACATCGTCAGTGCAGTAATTTGTTTTGCTTGACTACCTAGAGGTATCAGATTCTTGGCTGACCAACAGAAAATTGCTCACAAAACTTCCAATGCTGCAGAAACTAGATTAAAATGTAATTGGAAAATGTTTAACAAACAAATAAAAATATAATGCAACATAGATAATGTTAATTGTGGTTTTCTAAGTCAATATGCACAGCCCAGAAGGATCTCTTTATATTTGAATTTGACACCTTTGTATGCATTTGTAAGGAAAATTTTATTTTCTTCTTTTCTCAGTGGGGAGAGAGGAGAAATGAATCTTCATTTGAAAATAATTAGAAAAATATGACATAAAAGAAAGGGTTTGTGGATTTCTGTATTAGAATTACATTAAAAAATGATCAACTTTTGCTTATCATTCTTGGAACACATAAGGGATCATATGGTTATACATTAGAATTGGAAGGGAGATTAGAGGTCATTGAGTCTAGTTCCTTCATTTTATAAATAAGGAACCTCACAAATAGAAAAGTTAAATATTATGGCAAGGATTACAAAGCTAATTACTGATAAAGGCAAGTCTAATACTCTAACTCCTACACTATGTGAGCAAGATATGTTTTCCAGCCTGTAAGACTGGTTTTCTTGAAATTTGACCACTGCCTTAAGTGACATCTTTCTGACACAATGTTGTTGCCCTGGCAATACAGAAATATAGAAGACAATTTTAGTCAATTTTATTGTTTTAATCATAGTGGAAATAAATTTTTATTGACTTGTATGGTAATTTTTTAAATTTTTTAACTACTATTTTTTAATTTTATTTTATTGTTATCCAGTTCTGAACTTGAGTCAGTAAACTGAACTGACTTCGACTAGGCTTGTTGCAGAACACTTGGACAATTGCAAATTTTATAACTAGAATTTTAAAATGAATGGTGTAGGAGAAGATGGGGAAACTATATTACTAAAGTCAGATTCCACGCAAATATGATATGGAAACCAGAATAGCAATGAATACGTTTAGTTATCTATAAGAGATGTGTTCTATCCAGGAGAGCCTGCTTTGTTGGGTCATCTGACCTGACATGATGAGGCTCCATACAGAATCCTTTTGACTTTGAAAGTGTTTCTTTTCCTTTGATTCTATTTTCTTGTCTTCGACCAGGCAGGTGGAATCATAGCAAACATACAGGAATAACTGGGGTCTTCCCTTAATGTAATAATGAATGTTATAGTTGGGATGCTGAGTGGTTCCATCCTGAGTTCCCTTCCCTCTTCAGGAAGGCTTCCCTTCTACACCTTCCACCTCTTGTTAGAGACTTTTGTGGTTGTGCCATTGTCTAGAGCATGACTGATAGTGGGTAAGATAGCCAGTTTACAAATGAATAAAAGAAACTTAAAACTTTCCTGGTAAAAAATAAACACCTGGGGACAGCTAGGTGGTGCAGTGGATAGAACACTGGCCCTGGAGTCAGGAGTATCTGAGTTCAAATCCGGCCTCAGACACTTAATAATTACCTGTCTGTGTGGCCTTGGGCAAGCCACTTAACCCCATTGCCTTGCAAAAAATTAAAAATAAAAATAACCCTAAAAAAATAAACACATAAATAAATTAATTAAAATATGATAATGACCTTGGATATCTATAAACAAATGCAATATATATATATATATATATATATATATATATATAGTTATGCTATAAATAAATTGGAGAGCTCAATACATGGAGATATAATTCATGACTAGAAAATGACAAAGAAAGATCTTATTTTATTCAAAATGAATAGATAAAATGGATTATGTTCACCAACATATATCAAAATGACATACTCCTGGGTGGAAATTCTAGGAGAATATGGCCCCACATAGAAATGGAAGATATTACTGTAGGAGCATATTAATGCTGCCCTAGAAAATCAAACTGAAAGAAAGATAAGTTAAGATAAAGTTAAGTAGGAGAACTTAAGTACCTAGACTGGCTGGAGAGCTATCTCTGATAATATCAGAGGAACTGTGGGATTCATGATTTACTTTATTGAGAATTGCATCCTTTAGAAAGTAGAGGAAGTAACAATTCTTGTGAACTAATTCTCATCAACAAAGGAGATGGCTTCAAAAGTAGCAATGATTAAAGGGAAGAACTGATCGTGATATATTATAATTTATATTAGATAAAAAGGAGAATGTCATGTGAGATATTGTATATTAGCCTAAACTTTAAGAATAGATTTCTAAGAGTTTAGACAAAATACAGATAGAATTTCACCAACCTAATTTTTTGCATAAAGCCAGAGGATTGAAATAAAGAACAAGATACTCTAAAGAATAAAATTACAATAATGCAAACTGAAATGATTCCAAAGATGAATAAAAAAGATAATTACTTAAAGAGAATAACGTGGATACATGGGAATTTATTAACCAATCTTGATTTACTATATATATATATATATATATATATATATATATATATATTATATATATATATATATATATATATGTGGAAAACACAAACAAGGATAGGCAACTGAGCATGGATGTATAATATTAACATAATGCTGTATAATTTTTATATTGCTTATTATTTGTCAGGCTCTTGTACTATGTGTTTTACAATTGCTATCTCAATTGATCTACACAAAGATAGATGCTATTATTGACTCCATTTTAAAGTAAACAAAGTAAACTAAAGTAAACAAACTAAAGTAAACAAAAGCTGTGACCTGACCAAGGTCACACTGCTGTTAAATGTCTGAGGACACATTTGAACCCAGGTCTTTCTGATTCTAGGCCAATGCTCTATCCATTGCACCATCTAGTTGCCTAGACCAACATAACCTCTCCCTCAAATGTCTTTTAAAGCCAGAAGACAGTGTGGGTATGTATTGCATACTGTCAGCCAAGAAAGAATTACATAATCCATAATCATTTAAAGATTGGTTTTGTGTCACTTAATATAATAGATGTAGAGAGTACAAATATAATAAATAGTTCCTTCTTTCCATCTGTTTCATAGAAACATAATGACATAAATATATATGAGATAGAAATACAAAACAAGATATTTTGGTAAGGCAAGTAAGGGGTGAGAGGATTAGCATCTAGGGCAGTAGGGAAAGGGTTAACATAGAAAGCTAAGTATTTTAAGAAGTAGAGATGAGGAGAGATTGAATTCCAGCTCCGGTGGAAAAACTCTACAAGGGCATAAATAGAGGAAGAGATCATCACATGTAAAGAACATAAGGATGAATAATGCAATTATAAGACAAATTTTAGATTAAAGCCACACTGTGAATGTATTTAAATTTTTATTTGATCTTAGAGGGAACTTACTGAGTAGAGGAATAACCTATTCAGAATAACCTATTAGAAAAATGACTCTGATAGCTTCTGGGAAGAATGAACTGGATTGAGGAGATATTTCAAAGATGAATTAGAACTTATTTTTCAGAGGTGATAAAAGCCTGAACTAAAGTGATAGGTGTGAGTAGAGAAAGAGAGATACAAGATAAGAAATAGAATAGATAAGACTTAGTAACTGATTGATTGGATGGGGCAAGTGAGATTAAAAATTTTGAAAATGACTCCAAGATTAAGAATCTAGGGAATCTGAAAGATTCTTTGAAAGAAACAAAGAAATTCACAAGGGTGATTTGGGGAAATAAATGAGTTTTTCTTGGGACAGCCTGAGTGCTAAACCATATCATCAAGAGGGAAAAGGCAGGATAAAACAGCAATGAGAAATGTCAACTATCCAGATGGCTTCTAATAGTCTCTCTTTGCTAAAAAACAAACAAGTAAGCAAACAGACAAAACTAGAGCAACTATACTAGCGATAAGGAAAGACTGAATGACTAGATAAAGTGCTTTAGAAAGCTGGTACAAAAATAATAAATGATGATGCAAAGTTGTAATAACCATGTTCTTATTTTACCTCTGTTTTCACAACTGATAAATGTGATACTTGATTTGGAAAGTATAAAGTAAAAATAGTTAATAAAAACAAGAAACTAAAGCTTAACTGTGGAGATAGTAAAATAACACTTAGCAAACCACATAGAGAGTTCAAAATACTAGATCTCAAAGAATAATATTGCAGAATACTGAGAGAATATGTAGTTCTCATTGCTAAACTAAGGTCAATATTTTTGAGGAATTTGGGAGAATGATAGAACAATTATCAAAAAGTTATTAGGTAGCTGTGGTCCTAGTTTTCATAAGAGGAAGTTTCTTCAAATACTATACTAGAATTTGAAGCCATGCCTCCTTGACTCTAAGACCAGCAAGAGAAATAACATTCTTTTGTACTTCCTCCACCTCTCCCTTGACCTAGTCTGGTTTTTTTGTGGGGATAGGAGAAATACTATTGCATCATATCATACCTAATGTTTTGAAAGAACAATAACCATAACAACTATTTATTAGGCACCTACTATGAACCAGTCCCTTTACTAAGTGCTAACAATAAACATAAGAAAAAGAAGACAATACCTTTCCTCAAGGAGCTTGCAATCTAATGGGGGAAGATAATATACAAAAGGAAGCTAGAAAGGGATATCAAAGGGTATGAGGTAAGAGGGACTAACAACCATGTTTCATGGAGTTCATTCAGACCAACAGTAGAAACCTGTGAAAGGTGGAGTGAGTTGCAGAAGGCAGGTTCTGTCCCTTTCTGCCCCAGGTGGGGTTTAGTGGTCTACCCTTTAGCCTTCTAATAAGAGGAGAGAAGAGGTGGAAGGAGATGGGAAAGTATTGCTTATATAAAAGTTTGAGTTAATAAGTCACCTAAACGTATTTGATTGTGATCAAATTTGATTATGATCAATAAACCCCCTTTCTGCAATATCCTCCTTATTTGAGTGATTATGAAACTGTAGTCCTTTATTCCTATGCATTTTAACCCAAACATGCCAGTATTCCACTTTAAAGGTACCCATCCCTTCCACTGTACTCTCTAGAATGCCTGGAATGGAAAACAAATTTGCTTTCATCTTAAATCTTTTCCTTTCTCACTTCTTTTATTTTCTGGCTTTCACTGTGAACTGACTCCCACCTGATGACAAAGCTTCCCTGACCATCCTTTCCAGGACTCTTTTATTAACTCATTGATTCCAACTCATTAGATAACTGGGGAAATTTTGATGCTTCTTATTCTCCACTACCAATCCTAAGATGACCATCTACAACCATTACATAGTAACTTCTCCTCCTTTAAATTCATATTTATCATCCAATCAAAATTCTGGTAACTATTGTCTACTAGCCTTTAAGTTATTGCCCTTTCCTTAGTGAATACAGTCTTTACTCCTTAACTCCTGCCTTAATACTAGGAGGTTTCACCATAACTTAAAAATTTCCTAAAACATTGTTATCTTGTTATCTCCTAGTTCTTCAACTTCTCATTTCCCATGGACTACCCTTCCCACCCCACCTGAGTTACACAGAAATGATCATACCCTTAATTTTACTATCACCCTTAAAAAGCACCAATTGCATGTTAAGGAATTCTGAAATTTCCTTATATGATCAGTCTGTTCTCTCTGTCTCTCTGTCTCTCTGTCTCTCTCTCTCTTTCTTTCTCTCTGTCTCTCTGTCTCTGTCCTTCTCTTTCTCTCTCTCTCTGTGTCTGTCTGTCTGTCTGTGTGTGTGTCTGTCTGTCTGTCTGTCTGTCTGTCTCTCTCTCTCTCTCTCTCTCTCTGTCTCTCTCTCTGCCTCTGTCCCTCTGTCCATCACTTTCTCTCTCTGTGTCTGTCTCTGATTCTGTCTCTTTGTCTCTGTCTCACATCTCTATGTCTTTCTGTCTCTCTGTCTCTATAGGTCTCTGTCTCTGTATGTGCCTCTCTGTCTCTGACTCTGTCTCTGTTTATCTCTCATTCTGTGTCTGTGTATCTGTCTGTCTCTCTCCCTATCTCTCCCTCATACCTTGTTATCCCACCTCCAGTATGGCCTCCTTTCCTTTATTCTCATAGTTCTTCCTCAGGTCTTCACTCTTGCACTGGCTACATTCAGTTTTCATACTCACTGCACTGTGAATCCCTTGGCAAACCAGTTGAACTCTAGATTATTTTCTTCTCTTCAGTCCCTTGTCCCTTTATCCTTTCATCCAACTTTCTCTGCTGAGCCTCAGTCCTGAATTACTGCATACCATACTATAACTTTACTCCAACTCAAATGCTGCTGAATGAAATTGAAGGAAATTACAAAATGTGTTGAACAAGTTTCCCCCCAAAATTGTTATATAATCAAAACTGGCCCTCCCTGCAATAGGGCAAATTTTTTTGTCTCCTTAATTGACTCACTCCCAACTCCTAATTAATCCCACTCCAAGAACTCTTCTAAAAATAATAATAATAATAATTATTATTATTGTCATCCTCATCCTCATCATCATCATCATCATCATTATTATTATTATATATACTTTTCTTTTTCATTCTTCAAACCTCCCATAGCCTAAGAAAATAATTTAACTTATTTGGGTCTTAGTTCCTCACCCAGGAAATCAGGAACTAGCCAGCCTCTGAAATTACTTCTAGATCTTCCTTCCTTCCTCAAGTACTTCCTCAAGCCAATAAAAAGAAACTATGATATATTATACCACATCAGTGAATAATTTAAAAATCATTTAACTATAACTTTAGCATGCATTACACAAGTTATGGCATTCTTTGCATATTTACCTTCTGAATTATTTCTTAATTAGGGTAATGCTAAATTGATATCAGGATGCATTGACTAGTATTAGATAAATTCTCCCCAAATACACTTGGAAGTAGAAAGACATCTATCTTAAAATTATTCTTTTTTCCTACTGGATAATCCCCAAACTGGCCAGCTTCCATAAAAAATATTCAAATGAAAAATACTCAGAGCATAGCTGTTGCACTCATTCCACTCTTAGACTTAACTGCAATATCTTTGCTTTTACCAAATAATATAATACTTGGAATATCTGCACTAGTCCATCTGCTTGCTAATCTCCATGGGTTTACTGTGGAGATATAAACAGAAAGAATAAATTCCACCCTAAGATTCTTTTGTAAGTGTATAGTTTAATAACTGTCCTGAAAGACACTGATATTGTGAACATTTGACCCCAGCTAAGGAACATCTCTCACAAATGTATTATACTTAAGGTTTGACTATGAAACCAGATTGATTTGTGAAAAATATACATATAAGATGACTTTTTGCCATCATTACGTATCTAGAATCAAAAATAAAAATGATGCCATGCATTGTTCTTAACTTTTTTATGAGTGTTGGTTTCCAGGAATAGTAACTTAATAGTGAAACTGGCAACAGATTGATAAACATGGGGAAGTTTAAAAACCTTTAGACTCTTTAATCCTACAGAACTCATTTTATTTGCTTAAGAAATAAAGTCACAAATTTAGAAGGGGAATGGATTCTTGTTAAAATAAAGTACATTTTGGGGCTGCTAGGTTGCTCAGTGGATAAAACACTGGCCCTGGAGTCAGGAGTACCTGGGTTCAAATTCGGTCTCAGACACTTAATAATTACCTAGCTGTGTGGCCTTGGGCAAACCACTTAACCCCATTTGCCTTGCAAAAAAACCTAAAAAAAATTAAGTACATTTTAACCCATTTGGACTAGAAATAATGACACTAAATAACATTAAACTGTATTTGAAAATAACCTAGATTCCTCCAACTCCAGGTATTTTCATGGACTTAAATCTAGAATTCTTTCCTTTGTGATCTCTGCCTCTTAGATTTCCATCTTTCCTTCAAGTATTAGCTAATAATCTACCTTCTGCAAGAAAACTTTTATGACTCCCCTTAAATCCAGTGACTTCCCTGTGTTGGTTATCTCCAATTTATTCTGTACATAGCTTATTTTCAAACCTGAATTCTCTGGTCTCTAATTATAGATCATCTTGAACTAGAAGTTCCATAGACATCTTTAAATTCAGCTCATCCAAAACTGAACTCATTATCAAATGCCTCAAGCTCTTGCCTAGTCCTAACTTTTTTGCATTATTGCCTAGGGTACAACCATACTCTCAGTTATCCAGATTCCCCCAAAAATGTCACTCAATTCTTCTCTCTCTCACCCTCCATATCTAATTTGTTATCAAGTTCTATTGTCCCTATCTTCATAACATTCTCTCTTTTGATATTGCCATCACCTTGATGTAATCTGACTATTACAATAGGCTTTTGGTTTGTCTCCCTACTTCAAGTCTCTTCTTCTCTTTCCTCTCTCTACATTCTAGCCTCCACTTGTCTATAAAACTGATGTTCCTAATACATTGCTCTAACCTCGTCAGTCCCCTATCCAATAAACTCCAGTTGCTTCCTACCACAACTAGTACTCTCTCTTAAATTTACAATATTACAGTTTATATCCTACTCTCCCTGGAATTCAGCATCTCCTTGCTTTTTTCTGAACAGTTTATTCTCCAACTCTTGTCATTTTCAGGGACTGTCACCCAAATCTATCCTTCATGATCTCTGCTTTTTGGATTCCCATCCTTCCTTGAAGTTCCAGGTAAACCACCTTCTGCAAGAAACCTTTTATGAGGGGGAGCTTGGTGGCACAGTGGATAGAGCACCAATTCTGGAGTCAGGAGGACCTGAGTTCAAATTTCACCTCAGATACTTAATAATTACCTCAGGCAAGTCACTCAATTCTTGCAAAAGGAAAAAAAAAATAAAAGTCTTTTATAATCTCCCTTAATGCCAATGACTTCCCTCTGTTGGCTAATTCCAATTTATCCTGTAAATAGTTTATTTGTATATGCTTTTCCCCCTTAGACTTTGAGTAGCTTCAGATCTCAGAAACAAGCATAATGGGTGGATGTCACTAAAATGCAGATTTAAGTTCATCATAAAGAAAACTTCCAAATAATTATGCTTAGATCAAAGTAGAATTGACTGTCTCAAGAAGAAGCACATACACTTTGCTGGAGGTATTCATGCAAACTTCTAATGGAGGCTGTGTGGTTGGAGAATTTGTATTCAAATACACATTGAATGAGATGTTCATTTAGATTTCCTCTAACTCTAAGCATCTGAATTAGGGAATTAAGACAATTATATGACTAAGTCACTTCTAAATATCTTTGTTGTTGCTTTATTTGAATTATTAGATCATTGTAATTTCACTTCCATTCCCTTAAGATAGTTTAAATTGATAGATTCATATTTAAAATAGCAAAATAGAGGGCCAACTTCCTCATTTTGCTTGATATATGTTTTCTTCACATGAAGCATATGTTGCTCATTTCATTCTACTTTTAAATTGAGTCTAAATGTATCTGTTTAAGATCAGTTACTTCTAACTAAATATCATTTGTTAGTATAAACACTCTAGGCTTGCATCACAAGTTAATCCAAATGTGTTTGTTTTGGGGGTTTTTATAGTGTGACATAAATTCTCAATGTACATTTTTTTCATATAAGCAATATCCCAAAGATTAAAGTATTTCCTTATTAAATTCAAAGGAAAATTTGGAAACAAAATGGAAAAAAAATTGACTTCAAAATATTATGCTTTGGCATCAACTAGGTGGTGCAGTGGATAGAGCACCAGCCCTGGAGTCAGGAGGATCTGAGTTCAAATTTGGCCTCAGACACTTAATACTTACCTAGCAGTATGACCTTGAGCAAGTCACTTAACCCCATTGCCCTGCAAAACAAAAAAAACAAAAAAAAAATACTATGCTTTTCAGCCACAATCAACTTGCCTATTGAGAAGTGGATATATTTCAATATTAATTTTATAATGCTTTTCCTTCCCCTTCAGACAAGTAAGAGAGTAAAAGGCAAACTAGTTAACTGATGCTCAAGTCAGAAGCTTGATGTCCTTTTATTAGTCTTCCCCAATTAATGGTCATCATGATATTGCCCTTTTTTAAAAATTATAAATTCCCAGAATCTAGGGATTTATTATATTTCTTTACATGTACCAAGAATGTGTAAATATAGTATCAAATTTAAAGTATATGATTAAGGAGAAGTGATAGCAGAGATACTTCTTTTACTATAGATGCTACTCAGATGGCTGTTTCTGATAACCTACATTTTGCCATATCACCCTTCTTATCTGTCTTCTGTCATATTTCTATTTATTTTACATGGCACCCATTTTACATGATATCATACTTAATTGATCATAGAAACTTCAACTGACCTCCTGAATAATTGATTTACTTCAGCACCAAATGAATAAAAAAAAACAGAAACTGGATTCAGTAATGCATTAATTCATTTAATTAATATTCAATATGTATATTAAGTATCTACTCTCTATAGGCACTGTGGCAGGCACTGGGGATTAAAAGACAAAATTTAAAAATGTATTCCTCACTCTTAATAAATTTATTTACTACTATAATATAATTCATTTCTTGCTGTTAAATGCCAAAAGGGAAAGTTCTTTTTTTTTAAAAAAAAATCAATGTTTTGCAGGAATTTTGGTGACTGTATAGAAGTTCATAGACTTTTTATAACACAGAATAGAGGTGACCTTGAGATTTGGAATCAACATGATGTTTTGCCTGTTTTTGAAAAGTACTAGCAAATGGAAGTTTGTCTTTACTGAATTTAAAAACCGGACTAATAAAACAAGTATATGCTCCAATAACCAAAGCAGTGTCACTAGGGGCATATGTAATCAATTTTGCCTCCTAAGCAGTGGTTCATTTCATAATTAGGCAATGGATTGGGCTTGCACTTCAGTTCTGAAGAGAAGAGTTAAACTATGATTGAAAGTCTTAGCTAGAGTAATAGTTTCTAACTGTTCATCACTTTTATAGTCCTTCATTAGAGCATATTTCATCGAACTGTCTTTTATCCATCTGCTTCTCTATGCTTTTAAAGGATAAAATGATCTTTATGTTTAAATAAGAATCACATAACTTCAGATAATAGGTACAAGTTTCCATTCTGTTTAAGGCATGCAAAGTCTTGGCAAATATTTGGATGGTGTTTATACAACACTTAAGGAGACTCCATCACAATAAGAAGATATAGCTAATTACATTTATGCTAGGAACTTAGAGCACACACACACACACACACACACACACACACACACACACACACACACAAACCTAGTTACATCAAGTCAACAGTTTCCCTGTCAGCCTCAGTATGACCCTTGAAAACTCATACACCTAGCAGTTAGGTTCTCTCCAGGACCCTTAGCTTTTATTCAGTTTCTTAAGAAGCAGATAGGGAAGGAAAAAACAGTTAAATTGAGCAAATAAGAGAGAGAGGAAGAAAAATGATGAATTGGATGCAGTTGGCTAAAGCATTTTCAAGGTTAGATTTTACAAAGTCCTCTTCTTAGAGAAGCAAGAAGTCTGAAGGATAGTGCTAGGGTTTAAAGTCAAAGAACATCAAAAGACTCAGGAATTTAGAAGATTATTGCTCATAAAGGTGCTTTGCCAGGCAAAATTTTTTTCCTGGAGGAAGTGATACTGATAGAGAATTATATTTTAGCTGAAAGAAACAGAGGACTTCTTGGGGTAATGTGGCTTAATGAAAGGAGCGCTGGTCTCAAAGTCAAATAATGAATGCTTGAAACCTAATTCTTTTACTTTCTAGCTGTGCAACTACAAGCAATTCTTCTGATTTACTTAGATCTATTAACACATCTATAAAAATGGGAATAGTTATATTTGCCATAATTTCCTCTCAGGATTGTTGTAGTTGGTCAACTATGAAGTTCTATAAATGTTGGATCTGCTATTTTTTATTAAAAATAATAACCATAATTCTACAGTAATAAAAAAAACACTCTTGTGATGGAATGAATTGTCTATAATTTGTAGGTGTTTAGCAGACACAAGATGACTGCCCATCAAGGAAGTTGTAGAAAGAATTTTTGTATAAAATAAAGGTTAAATTGATTAATTATGAAGGTCTGTACTCTAAATTTTCAGCTCTGAATTTCAATGCTTTATTCCAAGTTCCTTTAGAATTTGGAATACAGGTTTGAGTATTCTTTCGTTCAATATTCTAAGGTCTCTTTTAGTTCTAACATTCCATGGTTCATATTCTTATTCTAAGGTTGTTTCTAATTCTAACAAGTTATAAGTATCTCCTAAGTTGCAAAGATGTTTATTATTTCCCCTGTTAAAAAAAAGTCATAGGATGATCACCCAGAAAGCATAACTTTTTCACCTACTTGAGCTTAAGAGAATCATAAGAAACTGGAGGGCTTCAAGTCAGAAATGTTATCATAGGACTTACCTTTATACCCTATGTGTTTTCCCTTATTTGTACCTCAGTTTCTTCCCTTGTAAAATGTGGTCCTTGAATAAAAGACTCTCTTACTGTCCTTTTATGATGTCATTTGAGTCATTATAATAATTTCTAAGACTAGGATTAACTAGATGACACAGTTGATAGAGTACCAGCCCTAGAGTCAGGAGGATCTTAATTCAAATTTGGGCTCAGACACTTAATAATTACCTAGCTGTGTGACCTTGGATAAGTCACTAAATCCTATTGCCTTGCAAAAACAAAAAAATTATGAAGACTAGATAACTACTTTTTGGAGACCACTTTCTCATGCTATATGAGAAAGTTTTAGACAATAAGATTTTCCTTAATATATGGAAACTTTCCTAATAATTAGAGCTAGAAAAAGTGGAATGTGTTACCTCAGAAGGTAGTGTGTTCACAGTCTCCAAAGGTTGTTAAGTATAGGCTAAAGGAATACTTGTTTAACGTTTTATAGAGGGAATTCTTACTCAAAGTATCTAGTGGTGTCAAACTCAGCGAGAAAGGAAGCTCACTAAACCACAAGTAAGGATGCCTATAGGCTGCAGGTTTATTTGAAAACTACATATTAATATTGTCTATAGTTCATTGTATTTAATTAATTAATTAATTTATTTACTCATTTATTTATTCATTCATTTATTCATTCATTTATTTGTTTGTTTGTTTGTTTGTTTATTTATTTATTTATTTATAAAATCAATTCCCAGTTATAATTTAAAATGGTCCAACTGCTTTTGGAAAAGTATGAGAGACCCCCATAGACAATGTGCTTGATAGCCTGGGATTAGATTAACTCAATTCCAAAATCCTTTACAACTCCAAAATTGTGATATCCTTACAGATGGCACTATATTTTCAATAAAATAATCTACTTTGAAGACAAACCTCCAACTACAGAAGAATAACTAAATATAACAACAGGTTTCTACAATGTGGGTTCATCTAAATGCTTCATTTTTAATTTGTGTTGTGATAACTCTGTGGCAAAGTGAATAGACTTACCTAGATTTGAAAGAAAAACCCAAACTTGAATCTTACTTTAGCACTTTATTAGTTATATGATCCTGATCAAATAACTTTAAACCTTCACCTTTAGTTTTCTCATCTATAAAATGTTGAAAATAATCAAAGAGTTTCTGTAAGAGTAAAATGATATAATATATGTAAAGTCCTTTGCCAATCTCAAAATTGCTTTATTAAATAGTTTTATAGTCCTGCCAAAATCATAAAAATGTTTAAAAACAAAACTTTTGATCTCAACTATTTATATCAGATCCTTTCCACAGATATTTGTTTAAGGATTTCCCCTCCAATTTGACAATTTTCCTTCTTAGTTATGCTGCTTTTTACTCATGATTTTTTAAAACATGATATAATCAATATAACTTTTTTATTTTAGAAATCAATACTGTGTACTGAAAAAAAAATCTTGAATTTTGAAATAGTGAACTAGGGTTCAAATTTCATCTCAGCTACTACTTACCATGACCTAGGACAAGTCATTTTATCTCTGAGCCTCAGTTTCTCTTCTGAATAATGAGGGGGTTAAACTAGATTGCCTCTAAAGTCTTTGTAACTCTAAATTTCAGTCTTTTGGATCTTTAATCTTTTGCAAACTTCTCATCACCTTGTTTGTTTAAAACAAGAAACAAACTTCCATTAACTTTATCCAATATATTTATGCTATGACATCTTATATTTGACCCACAGATCCATTTGCAAAATAATGTTGTTTTATATAACATTCTCATTTAAATCTATTTTCCCCCATAACTACTTCTCAGTTTTTACTATAATTCTTGCCAAGTAAATCTTTTAAAATAATAATTAATTTATATTTCTAAATTTATCAAAATCTGAGTGATTGAATTGGGTTATTTCTGATACTTGATTACTTCAAGAGTTGTCTCATTATCCTTCAACAGGAAATCATAAACTACCAGTACTCACTTCTTCCTCTTTGATCTTTTATCTGATGCCACCAATGATCTTTGACATTATTCTTACTATAAAAAAAAGCTACTTTTCCCTTTGATTGATCCAGGTTCCTCTCTCTACCAGGTAAAGTCTCATATTTATTCTTAACTCCAAGATTTTTCTTTAGTGTTCTTTTTTTCTAGAATTTCTTCTCAAAGTTACTCTTCAATTTACTTTGAATATTCCTAAATAGGTCTAGTTTTTAGGATCTTTTCTCTTCTTTGTTATTAGTTAAAGATCTTATTTTTGTTTGCTTTAAGATATGTTCTACTCTCCTTACTGACCTAAACACTAAAGAGATCTTTTTTGAATTACTTTACTTTCCATTTTAGAAAAGAAACTAGCTTGCATTTTGAACATAGAAAGCAATTATCTATCTATGTCTAAAAATATAATTATTCTGACTTTAATGCAAGTCATTGAAAATTTTCCATGCTTGTCTTAATTTCTGAAGTAAATATCTAAATGAAAGGTAATTAATTACCATACTTCCTCATATATGATGCACCTTAATTTGAGGGGTCTGAAATTTGAAAAAAATATATCAAGTTATTGAAATCATTTTATTCATCATAAAATTCATACAACTCCTCATCACTGTCAAAACTCCCATTCATTAGGGGCAACTAGGTGGTGCAGTGAGTAGAGCACTGTCCTTGGAGTCATGAGGACCTGAATTCAAATTTGACCTCAGACACTTATTAATTACGTAGCTGTTTGACCTTGGGCAAGTCACTTAACCCCATTGCCTTGCAAAAAAACTTTAAAGAAAATAACCTCCCATCCATTAGTTCATCCTCATCTGTGTTTCATGATGAATCTCTGTCTTAGGAGAGGCTGTGGCAGTTCTCCTGCCTGTGTCCTGGTCTGGGGTTGACCACAAGTTCTCCCTGGACAAGTCTAGTGTGTGGACACATGTTTAGTCCATTCCGTTTTATGAACCCAAAGCACCAATTGTGTCCTCCTTTGAAATCAGTCACTTCTTTTTCATCAACAGTTTTTTCTGGCCTCCTGCTGAACCATCTTTGTGGACGCAGGAACTCCACTGGCCCTTTGTTCTTCAATTCATCTCTTCAGTTCCTTCTCTAACTCAGACCACTTGGCTGACTTGCCATGGCCTTCTTCTGCTGTATGTTTTCAGGAAGGTTTCTTCTTCCCATAGTCAGTTTGGATTGCTTTCTCAGTTTTCTCAGGAGGACAAAACTGACATTCAGCAGCACGATTTCCATTCACTTTTGCAAACTGGATCACTTTGAACTTGAATTCAGCACTGAACGAAAATCTTTTTTGAACGATTTCGGGCAGAATGTGGCAAAACATAACCTGATATAGCTATAACAAATGTGAAACAATGAGCATAAAGACAACAAGCATGAAAAAGTGGGAATTACAAGTAAAAAAACTTTACAACCACTGTATAATATGCTCCCAGTTTTTAGACCTCAAATTATTAGAAAAAGGATGGGGAAGCATGATAACTTAATGAATTATCCTGCTAAATTTCAGTTGATAGTTGCATTAGTGATAAAATTTATATGGAATAATAAATTGATAAAAATTTAAAGGAGAATTTTTTTGGGGTAAAACATGAATAGTCACTACTGAAACTCAAGTTAAACCTTTAAAAACATTAAAATTATAAAATATTGGTTAAACTAAATCAAAGGGACAGTTTAGTTCATAGATAATCTGAAAATAAAACTAAAGATTATAGCAGAACTATTGTTATTTTTAATCCAAGATTATACAATATTAAGGCAATAAATATTCAAAGAAAAGTTGTTAAGAAAAATGGATAACATGGCAAAAAAGATAGTGGAATTAGAATCATATTTTATACCATATGCTGTAATGTATTTCAAGTATATTTATGTTCAGTTTTATGCATAAGAAAACCCATGAGCTTAAGTGACTTCCCCAAGGTCACACAATTAGTTGAGAGAGCTGAAATTTAAATCCAGGTCTTCTGACTAGTTCAGAGTTCAGTGTTTTCTTCTAGTATCACTGATTGTTATTTAACCATTAAGAAAATTAGAACAATAGAAAATTGTAATTGCATTAAGGAAGAAATTCTCATCCATTAAATAAATAAATGACATGTTTTAAAAAACACTATGAGTGCATTTTTTATTCAAAAGAAATAATTTTTCATAAGAATTCATCAAATAGAGGGCGGCTGGGTGGCGCAGTGGATAGAGCACCAGTCTGGATTCAGGAGTACCTGAATTCAAATCCGGCCTCAAACACTTAATAATTACCTAGCTGTGTGGCCTTGGGCAAGCCACTTAACCCCATTGCCTTGCAAAAACAAAACAAAACAAAACAAAACAAAACAACAAAAAGTACAATTCCTCAAATATTTCAAAAAGAAATTAACAGATGGGGAAAAGATCCTCCTGTAAAAACAAATGATAAGCATAGGCTATTCAAACTCTATAAGGATTTAGGATACATTTGTTAGAATTAGCACCCATGCCTGAAAAGATAAGCTTTCAAAGAATAATTATGTTTCTTTCTCTTGTATGTGCTTCCTTTTAAATTTGTTCTTTTTCCTCTAATGAGCAGAGAAATACAGTTTTGTAATACCTTAAGAAACTACCTTACACTGGAGATAATAATGATAGATATCCTAATACCTCAGTGATTGTAGCTATAAGCTTACATTATTGCTGAGCCTAAAAACTGGCAAAATCTTTTTGACAATAAATAATTAGAGCAATCAGATTTTTTTGTTTCCTGGAACTTGCTATTTAAATTATATCTTAATTATATTAAGCACAGGTCTAACCATATTACTCTATTGTTCAATAACTATAAGGTTACTACCTCTAAAGTCAAATGTACATTATTCAGTTTGGCATCTGTTGTCCTTCATTATCTGGTCACAATCTGCCTCCCACGTCTATTATATAGTTATCCTCTCCACATCACAACTTTGCCCATCAGTTTTGATCCATTGTGGGATGACATAAGAAATGAAATGAGAATTGGGGGGAGTTTTGCAGAAGATGTAGATATACAATAAGGTACATTAATACTCCATAAAAGAAAAAGAAAACAAATTCAGATTTCTCTGGTACAAAAGGACCACTGACAAATCTTACATGGTTTTTTCCCATATTACTATTCTTCATAAATGCTTCTATTCAATCAAATCTTGCTTTGGCTATTTCTCATTCATGTCACCCTTGCACAGGCTATCTATCCACTTTTCCTGGAATGTTCTCATAACTGCTTCTTAGAAACCCTTCAAAGCAGAGAATATGAATGACTTTCTTCATGAAGCTAGCCCTGATCCTTCTGCTTCTCATGGTTCCCCTACTCCCCAAAACAACCTTGTATTTACTTTCTATACATTTTCTATATATTTGTATCTACTATAATTACCTGCTCTCTTCACTAGTAGAAGCTTAAGCCTTTAAAGACAAATACTATTTCATTTGTCTTTTATCTCCAGTGACCAGAATGATGTCTGGTAATTAATAAATGTTTTTTGATTGGCTTTTATTATTGAGAGAAATATCCATTACTATAAAATATTCATAATTAAAATTTCTATAATGGCAAGATTCTGAAAATATCTCATAAATCTAATGCCTATAAAGGGATTAATCAAATGAATATATACTAGCAAAATTAAATATTATCGTACCATAGGACTGTTAAACATAAATTTGTTGTTGCTTACTCTTTTATTTCATGTCCAGATCATCATGGCCCAATGTTAGCAAAGATATGGTAGTGGTTTGCCATTTCCTTCTCCAGTTTATTTTACAGATAAGGAAACAGGCAGATAGAATTAAGTTATTTGCCAGGGTCACACAGCTAGTAAGTGACTATGACTGGAATTGAACTCAGGTCTTCCTGACTCCAACTCCAGTGTTTTATCCATTGTGTCACCTACCACCTCTGTCAAATATAAACATAAAGAAGAAAAAAGAAAAAGTCATATTAAATTATTAAGGATAAAAAAGGACAAAATACATTGTAAATATAAAAATAATAAGAAAATAATTCCAAAATATTGTCTTGCCATAGAGGATAAAGGGCTTGGAAATAGGCAATGTCTTATTTCTGACATCTATGAAATTCTTAGCTGATAGACACTGAATCTCTGTTTTATCCAGCAGTTTTCTAAAACTTTCTGGTATAGATTAATTATAGATCTGCATGAGTGGTGGTTTTGTCCTTCATGAATGAATCATTGGATGATAATTGATGATGATGATGATGATGATGGCACCAATAGTGGTAACAAATTCCTTTAAAATTAAAAAGAATAGAAGTTCGGAAGGGTATATAGGGACAATTGAAATTTGCTATGTCTAAAATCAACATATATTTCTGAAAAATTACAGATATTTTATAGTTTGTAGGTTTGTGTATTATCAATTTTTATTTTTGTTCTTTTGAATGTTTTATTTGATAATTAGTTTTGCATTAGTACATATATCATAATTATGCATTTTTAATTATAATGCCTGTGATATAATGAGAAGCAAATATAATATGTATATATGTAATCACATGCACATAAAATAGCACCAGTTTGAGTGTTAGATTTAAGTAATATAGGACCACAAAATGAAAATTAGTAGCTCTAGGAAAAAATAGGAAGGTTGGTTTTGCTTCCATGGTACCAATTTTTATAAATGTTTATATACATAAATTTTTACAAATAACTCTTAATATTTACTGAAAGTACATACTATAATGCACTATTTTAAGTATTTCTATCTTGGAGTCATCTTTGAATATTCTTTATTTTTAAATTCTTTGATATTTTCAACTTGACATCTGAAAATGCTTTGAATTTTATGAGTTAAATTGTTTAAATCTGATTATATTATTTGTAGAGCTTATTTAAATTGCTTTTCTCATGCTTTATTTTCATAGTAAATATGAGGATTATTTGGAATGCGATCAGATAACTTTTTGGAAGATAATCTTGCATAATTTTGATGATGCAATTGACTATTTTATCACACAAACAATAGATTAGCAGAAATAGAGGATCCTGTCTTCAATAAGTTTTTATTTCCTGTGTATTGTATTTCTGGGTATAGTAGGAGCAAGATCTAATTCATAAAGACTATGTAAGTTTGGGTTTGTTTCCTTTTTTAATTCCCCTTGAAGGAAACTGTCATCAAGATTTAATCAACTAAACAGTTTCAGTCTATCACCCAAAACCCAAATCATGAAAATCCATAGAGAGTCAGGAGTAAAGAACTTGCCTTTCGAGAAAGTCACCACAACCATTCTGACTAATTCCTCTCCTTTTGGAAGATGAAGGGAGCTTCATCCACATGAACAAATGTGCCGTCGATGAATTTTCTTTCCAAGTTGTTAAGTCAAATTCTTTTATTAAATATAAGTGGTCTAAGAATGCATCTTTGCATTTTTAAGGCTCGACCATTGGACTAGCCAAATGATAATTCTGACTCAAAATGAGGAATATTTTTTCTTTAATTTATTTTAAGCAAGAACAGATTAATAATAAATGCTAATTCTATTTTATCTAAATAAAATTATTTTTCTAATAGCAATGCTTGCAATTTTCTTGGTTTTGAGAAGATTATCTTAAAGTCACTTTTGAACTAATATAGAAGACTAACTCTAGTTTAAAATCTCCCTGTGATTGAAAAAAAATTTCTCTCCATATTTTCTTGCTAATGTCCTAGGCAAGGGGAGTTAAGAAGTTCATCTGAAGAACATGGAAACAAGCATTCAAAATATTAACCAGACAAACACCTTGTATACTAAAAGAAGAGTATTCAGCTATTTTTATAAGATTTTTATAACCCTGAGGAGAATAAACACCATCATTTTATCCTGGAGAGCAATAAATGTCCTTGCTATTACTTTTTTTTTCCCTTTCCCCCCCCTCCTTTTCTTTTGTTCTCCCCTTCTTTTCCTTTCCTCCCATTCTCTGCAATGCAGATAATAAATCACATCCCTCTGAAAAGACAGCTATTTTTATTTGACATGCCCTGCTTCCTTAATGTCAACATGGCAAAAAAAAAAAAAACAACTCATCTTTAGCAGAGGATTTGAGTGAAGAACAGCAGAGTAATGTTGCTTGATAGGATTCAATAGCATTTTATAGGCAAGAAAAATAAGGACAACCTGTGTGTAATGTGTGATTAAGAGAGTCTTTTTCACACATTTCAAAGTATCTTCTCTCAGGAAGTTATAACCAGAAATACTACTTCACACATAGCTGTATTTCTCACTACAATGGAGATCTATCCAAGATATTCCCACAATATAGTTTATCAAGTAAACAAAATTCACAATGAAATAATGTCCTTTATGCAACTTTTTCCTTGTTTATTTGTAACTCTTGATTTCAAAATATGATTATAAAATATATGATAGGACTATGAAGAATATTTGAAATAAATGGATAATTTCATGCACTTTTTTGATACAAGAAGCTCACTCATTATTACTGACCTTAAAATTACAAATCCTATTAATTTTATCCACTATTTTCATTGTACTATGGTTGATGCTAAGGGGAGATTTGCCTCTCAGTTAGTTTATAGTCTTGCAGAAATTTTGAGTCTCATAGGGGATGTGTATTTTTTATGTTTCATTCAACATTTCACTCTGTAGAAGTCATTTTGTTAAGTTCTGAGAACATAAAGATAAAAAAGCATGGACGCACACACACACACACACACACACACACACACACACAAACACCACAGAGAGAGTTCCTGCCCTCAAAGAACTTGTTATATGTGTATATTTAGATATATAACTATATATATATATATATATATATATATATTTTATACACACACATGCATTTTTGCTTTGCAAGCATGTATATATGTACATATATGTATATATATGGGGAAATATGAATACAAATTAAAGTATGTGAGTTTCAAATAGGAGTCTAATGTCCTCCCTCCATCCTCTTCTGTACATTATACAGTCTTTAGTGATGACATCATCAGATTCTAGTTATTCAATTATAATATCTACATAGAAGATCTTAAAATGTACATCTTCTCCTATCAACTTTCTTCTAAAATCTAATTCTATATCACCAATTCTCTGCTGCTGCTAATCTCTACCTAGGTGTTCTATAGACTTTTCAAACTCAACATATCCCAAATAAAATTCACTGTATTTTCTCCTAGATAAATCCTTTTCCTAATCTCCCTTCTTTTTTTTTTACTGAGTGTTACCATTTTTCCATTCTCCCAGATCCCCCAAACTGGAGTCCTTCTCAATTTTTCACTCTTACCCTATATACCCTAATAATCATTAACAGTGGTGTGGGTAAAAATTCGTTGTTCAATTTTCAGTGCTGTTATTTAAATTCCAAAATTTGGAATTGCTATAAATCAGGGTTTGATTTATTGACTGTTCATTGTCTAGATTTTTTAAAAAATATTAATAATGCAGATTAATTATATATATATATGTATATATATATGTGTGTGTGTGAATATTTTTTCCCTGAAGAAAATCTGACTGTCAGATATTTACCAAGATATTCTTCTATTGCTCTATAAGCATTGCTTGAGCTCAGCAAGAATGTAGTAGAAGATTCAAGGAAAAAAATCATCCTGTACTTTAAACCTGGTGACCATTGATTAATAAAAATGATCATAATAATCAATAGCACATTTCTAGCATTTAAGGATTTTCAAAATGCTTTTCATATATTATCTCAGTTGAGCCTGACAATATACTTGGATATTAAGTAGAAGCAGTTATGATAGTACATTTCAAAACACCACAAATTTATTCCAATTTGATTCATCTATTAGGGAATATGTTGAACATATTTCAAATTTCAAGTTGGCTTCTGTCAAATTTTTTCCCAAAGAAACACTGAGAAAACTCAGAAAATTGCATCATTTTCTAATATATAAATTTCCACATCCCAGTTCTACAAGCAAACTTCAGATTTTTTTTTAAGGCAAAGTTCTGCATTTATTGTACATCTTCTGCTGCAGTGGGAGATAAGGGTGTGGTAAGGAGCTAATCCATGCCACCTCCATGGTTGCTTCCTTCTGCCATGGTTTCTTGTCACCCTGGCTTCACTACCCTACTCCCCCCACTCTACCCCTAGATTGTCACTTGCAGTCTGCCCAGTTTGCTTATGTATCCAAGATGCAGGCCAAATAGTAATCCAGGGTTGTTGGGATGACCACAATTTATTGTAGTATTTATATATTTCTTAATTATTTAACATAAATAAAATTGTGCCACTTTTTAAAATAGGATTTGTAGTTTGTTTGTTTTTGCTGTGTTATTGAGGACATTTTTGAATATTATGCCCCTTATTCTATTTTCCCCCAAAACTCTGTGCTTTCTGTATTTTTTATTGCTCAATTTTGCATGGGATGGTGCTTTGAGGGAAAACATGCATCAAGTTATAGCAAAATTGCCAATATTGTCAATTCTACCTCTGTAACAACTCCCTGCAACTGTAATTCATGCCATGAACAATTCTCATCTGGACTATTGATTTTGCTTCTTCCAGTATGTTCCCTGAATAATTCAGACTATCTCTCAGGGTTGTAATGAAGCTAAAAATGATACATTTATAAAGAGATTTTAAAACCTTAAAGTTTCATATAAATACTAGTTGTTTTCATTATTATTATTATTATTATTATTATTATTATTATTATTATTATTATCCATTCTCTGAAAATTAGAAGTTGCTAAATTAGAGAATTAGAGTATGATTATAATATTACCTTGGCAATGATTTACTATCACTTCTAGACAAAAAATTAAAACTCTGGGAAACAAGGCAACTCCAAAATATTTTGAAAGTGCTTTAATCAATATTTATCGACTGTCTGACAGACTTGATGAAGAAGATAATATTTGATTTAGAAATTGAGACATAGTACAGTGAAGACCTAGTGAACTTCCTGAATGGGGAGTATATGAGATATTGAAAGGATAGCAAGTAATCTAGTTTGGAGTTTAGAGTATTCATATGAATTGATCAGGATAAAAGTAGTTGTATGCAGTCAACTTGTCAAGGGTTCTAAGGAATTTGGGGTTTATTCTATAGGCAATAGGGCATCATTGAAGATTTTTGAGTCATGTCATGACATGATGAATCCAGTGCATATGGAAATCTTCCTATTAAAAATGATCATAAAAGAAAATTCAACTGAAGGACAAATGGAAGGTCCTGGAAGTCCTAACATGTCAGCTAGGGAAGCTTGAAGGTGCAGTGGATAGAGTGCTAGCTTTGGAATCAGGAGGATGGAAGTTCTAACACAGCCTCTGACACTTACTGCTGTTACTTAACAGGGAAAGTTACTTAACCCTGATTTCCGCACATTCAGGGTCATATCCAATCATCCTGATTCATGGCTGGCCTCTGGACCAAGATGGTTCTGGAGGAGGAAGTAAGGCTGGTGACTTAACACATCCCCCCTCACTCAAATCCAATCCATGTACTTGTCATGGCATCACTTCCCTGTTGTTGTAGCCTTCTTCAAGAATAAAAGACAAACATTATAACATGCCAGCTACAGTCCCAGATTTCCTTTGATTAGCTAAGTAGATTGGATGACATTGTCAGGTGACTACAAGGAAAAGAGAAAGGTCAGAAGGCAAGATTAGATCTTAATAGAGTACATAATAAAGCCTTGGCATCCCCTCTATCATTAAAAGGATTAGAGCTGTTAACTCGTCTTATATCCAAGCCCTGGGAGCATTCAAATATCCTAGGCAACAGAAGAAAGTGGGGGGTGGGAGAGTGTACACCTAAGGGAAGGTAGATTTTCCCACCACCTGACTATCCCAAAAGGATTCCCAGAAGGAAGGTAAAATTCTTACAACTTGAAGACTAATTTGTGGAAAGAAAAGACAAAGGACTACAACATTGACAGATGACTGTTAGTAAATTTATGTATTACCATGAGTAAAAATAGAAAGAAAAACAGATTTTGGGAAGGAGAAGATGTATTTGGTTTTCACCAAACTGAACTTGAGATGCCACTGAGAGCTGCATAAATGATCACCTGGATTTTAGGGGAAAATTCAGTGCTGAACATTTAGAATTGGGGATGCTCCACATAAAGGTGACAATTGATTCTATAGGAAAGGATCAGATTATAGAATTCCAGCATTTAAGGGTTGGAATAAAATTCAAGGGTCATCTATTTTAATTTACACAAGAATAAGATTCACTCCCTGTGTATTCATTCTCTATGAACAGTTCTAATTCACCCCCAATAAGTGGTTATGTACCCATTTTTGAAGACTACTAGTGACAGAAAACTCCAAAGCATATCCATTCTAAATTTGATTAACTCTAATTGTGAGGAAGTTTGGGTCTGTTCCACCCCATCATTAAATTTAATCTGTCATTATGTACCTTCTACCTGTTGCTCCTCATTTTGATCTCTAGGCATAAGTGGAATAAGTTACACCTATTAATCTTTGTCTATCTGACAGACAGATATTTAATTATTTGAAGACAGTTTATATCTCTTGTCTTCTCATTTCTCATTCCAAATTCAAGAGAGATAATTATATAGACAGATGAGACAAGAACTAAGAAGAGAATTATGAAGGATTCCTATGTTAAGAAAATAACAGGAGAAATAGGAACTAGCAAAGGAGATAGAAAAGTTTTATCTGGAAAGGGAAGCAAGCCATGAAAATCTGTTGTCATAGAAATCAAGGAATTAGAGGATATCAATAAAGAGTAAGTGAGCAACTGTAAGATGATCCAGAGAAATGAAGAAGGATGAGGACTGAAAAAATATACATTGGATTTAGATATTGATGTAGTTCTTGACCTTTGAAAGAACAATCTTGTTGGAATGAAAGGCTCAAAATATAAATTGAAATAATCATTCCTGCAAAAAAACTTTAAAAACAAGAATATTTTTCTTCTGAATACTCAAATCTGAATTGTTTTTAGTAAATGAAAAGGATTAATAAATGATCTTGGTTATAGGAGTTTTCAAACTGCTGTATATGTGCTAAAATGACAAGTCTGATGCTTAGAGAATAAAAAAGAGCATAATATCTGGAACTAATGACTTTGTGTTACTCAGGAGGGAATTTTTATTATCCATTGCACAGTACCATTTTCACATAGCAAGAAGTATTGTTTTGAAAATTATTGTTTCTATAAATTGGGATTATGATAATCCAAAATGCATTTAGGGAGGCAAAAAGACGGCATTTGGGAATATGCTGAAAACGTCTGTTTTTCTAAAGACTTTTTTCCCCCCTCTGAGTCAGGATTGGCTCACACAGCACACAGCTAGAATCTCTCTATCACTTTGATTAAAAAAAAGATAATGGAAAGGGACACATGAAATTATGGTCTCTATTTCCTGCATCTAAATCTGTCTATCTGTAAATCATTTCAAGAATAATAAGATATTCATACAATGTGTGGTTAGAATTGACATAG
Source organism: Macrotis lagotis (assembly GCF_037893015.1). Classification (NCBI taxonomy): domain Eukaryota; kingdom Metazoa; phylum Chordata; class Mammalia; order Peramelemorphia; family Peramelidae; genus Macrotis; species Macrotis lagotis. The sequence goes on from NC_133658.1 coordinate 715,842,110, forward strand.
TTCAAAGAAATTACTTTTTTTAATCTTTTTATTCCCCCTCAAATAAAGGTGAAAATAATTTTTAACATTTTTTAAGTTTTGAGCTCCAAATTCTATCCTTTCTTCCATCCCCTCCCTACTCCCTGACATGTAAACACTGATATAGGTTATATATGTTCAATCATAAGAAACATTTCCATATTAGTCATTGTAAACAAATCCACTGTATACAGTATATTGAATCAAAACCAGAACAAGATATAGATAAATATTGTTTCAAAAAAAAAGATTGAAGAATCAGTTTTCTCATTTATTCAGAGGGGGTCATCGAATGTTTCTGATTAGTGATGTGACACATTCATACCACTATATCATAAAGATCAATCTGGGAAGGATGATCTTCAAAGAAGGGGCAACATGGCACAGTAAATCATATGACTAGTATTAGTGTTAGAAAAACTTGATTTTTGAGTCCAGTTTTTAACATATATTCACTGTATGAGCAAGTCAAGATATTTCAGTTTTATTTTATCAATTACAGATAAATTGGGAGGTCAAGTCACTTGCCCAACATCAAACAGAAATAGACCTTATAGTTAAGATTTTAACCCACGTCCATATACTATAGGTCCAGTGCTCTTCTCTTGTACCACGTTGCCTTCCTTCACATATGAAGTGTTAGGGTTGCAAAAGACAAAAGAGAGTCAGA